>NC_133427.1:17555500-17876500 GCF_049350105.2 Macaca mulatta | reverse complement strand
ATCTGTGTAGTACTATCTGGGAGCGCATTGAGGGCCCACGGTGAAAACGGAAACATAATCAGATCGTAACGAGAAAGAAGCTGTCTCCGAAATTGCTTTGTGATGTGTCAGTTCACCACACAGAGATTCACCTTCCCTTCTTGTAGCCCTTTGCCAGCACTGTTTCCCTGGATTCTGCAAAGTGATATTTGGGAGCTCATTGAGGGCTACGGGGAAAAGGAAATAGCCTCAGAGAAAAACTGGAAGGAAGCGTTCTGAGAAACTGCATTGCGATGTGTGAATGCAACTCACAGAGTGACACTTGTCTCTTCAGTGACCATTTTGCTCACACAGTTTCCTTGAAATCTGCCTTGGGATGCTTCCTAGCGCAATGAAGCTTACGGTGACAAAGGAAATCTCCTCAGAAAACATGAAAAGAAGCTTTCTTAGAAACTGGTTTGCGATGTGTGAAATCATCTCCCAGCGTTACATCAGCGTTTCGTGGGGCAGTCGTTTAACACTGTCTCTCAGGAACCCGAGAAGGGCTACTTTGGATGGAATTGAGGCCTACGCTGATGAAGGACATATCCCCCATTAAAAACGTGAGAGAAGCTTTGTGAGACACTTCTCTGTGCTACGTGAATTCAACACATAGTGTTACAGCTGAATCTTCAGGAAGCAGTTTGCCACCACTGTTTTCCGGGAATCTGCAAAGTGATATTTGGGGGCGCATTCAGGGCCCATGGGGCAAAAGGAAACATCCTCAGACGATAACTAGAAAGAAGCTGACTCAGACATTGCTTTGTGATGTTGAATTCCCCACACGGAGCTTCACCTTTACCCTCTTGTAGCAGTACGCTAACACTGTTTTCATGGATTCCGCAAAGGGATGTTTGGGAGCTCATTGAGGCCTATGGTGAAAAGGGAAATATCCTCAGACACAAACAAGAAAGAAGTGTTTTGAGAAACGGCGTTGGGATGTGTGAATGCAACTCACGGAGTTACAGTTTTCTCTTCAGTGATCAACTTGCTCACACAGTTTTCCTGAAATCTGCCATGGCATATTTCTTAGCGCAATGAAGCTTACAGAGGGCATAGCCTCAGATAAAATGAGAAAAGAAGCTGTCTTAGAAACTGGATCGTGATGTGAGAATTCATCTCACAGTGTTACACACCCCTTTCGTGGAAGAGTCATTTAACACTGTCTTTGAGGAACCTGGGAAGTGCTACTTCGGATCGAATTCAGGCCTACGCTGAAATACCCTCGATGCAAAACGTGAGCGAAGCTGTGTGAGAAACTTCTCTGTGATACGTGAATTCATCACACAGAGTTACAACTGAGTCTTCAGGAAGCAGTTTGCTAACACCGTTTTCGTGGAATCTGCAGAGTGATATTTGGGGGCGCATTGAGGCCCATAGTGAAAACGGGAACATTCCTCCGATATTAACTAGAAAGAAGCAGTCTCAGAAATTGCTCTGTGATGTTGAATCCACCACACGGAGATTCACCTTTACCTTCTTGTAGCAGTTTGCTAACACTGTTGCCGTGGATTCTGCAAAGTGATCTTTGGGAGCTCATTGTGGGCTACGGGGAAAAGAAAATATCCTCAGATAAGAAGCGGAAGGAAGCTTTCTGAGAAACTGCATTGCGGTGTGTAATGCACCTCACGGAGTTACACTCTTCTCTTCAGTGATCAGGTTGCCAACACCGTTTTCTTGAAGCTTGCGATGAGATACTTCTCAGCGCTAGCAGCTTACGGTGACGAAGGAAGTATCCTCAGATAAGAAATGAAAGAAGCTTCCTCGGGAATTGCTTTCAGATACGAGACTTCAGCTCCCAGAGTTACCTCACTGTGTCTTGGAGCCGTTTCCTAGCACTGTTTTTGTGGATTCTGAGAACCGATAATTTCGGATGGGAACTGATAATTTCGGCTGGGAGGCAGGAACTATCCTCCGAGAAAAAGCGGAAGGAAGCTTTCTGAGAAACTGCTTTGTGATGTGTGAATTCATTTCAAAGGGTTACACCACTCTTTCATGAGGAGTTTGCTAGCACTGTGTTTGTAGAATCTCACGAGTGATATCTTGGATAGGGTTGAATCCCATGGTGAATCATGAAATCTCCTCAGACAAATCTGCAGGGAGGCCTCCTCTGAAACTCCTTTGCTGTGGGTGACTTCGGCTCACAGAGTTCTACCATTGTTTCCCTTGAGACGCTTGCTAACAGTGTTTTCGCAGAATCTGCTCTAAGACACACAGTGGGGCTCCGAGACCACAAATAACCTCAGCTCGAAAACGAAAAATAGAAGCTTTCTGAGAAACTGCTTTGTGATGTGTGACTTCAACTCACTGAATTACACCTGCCTTTCATGGAGCCGTTGGCTACCCCCGTTTCTGTGGAATCTGGAAACTGATATTTCAGACCCCTTTGAGGACTACGGGGCCAAAGGAAATATCCTCCGTTACAAAGGAGAGAGAAGCTTTCTGAGAAACTTCTTTGTGATCTGTGAATTCATCTCACAGAATTGCAGCTTTCTCCTAATGAAGCCCTTCGCGAAGACTGTTCTCGTGGAATTTGCAAAGTAATATTTGGGAGCTCACTGTGGGCTCCGGTGAAAAGGAAATAGCCTCAGATGCACGCTGGAAAGAAGCTTTGTGAGAAACTGCATTGCGCTGTGTGAGTGCACCTCCCAGAGTTACACTTTTCCGTGATGAGTTTGACAAGACCGTTTCCTTGAAATCCGCAATGGGAGACTTCTTGGAGCTACGCAGCTTACCGTGACAAAGGAAGTATCCCTAGATAAAAATGACAGAAGCTTCCTCAGAAATTGCTTTCAGATACGTGACTTCATCTGACCGAGTTACATCACTGTTTCTTGGAGCCGTTTCCCAGCACTGTTTATGTGGATTCCTAGAACTGATATTTCGGATGGGTTTGGAGAGTGTGGGGAGAAAGGGATTATCCTCCAAGAAAAAGCAGGGTGCAGCTTTCTGAGAAACAGCTTTGTGACGTGTGAGTTCATTTCAAAGGCTTTCACCACTCTTGGGAGCACACGGAGGGATATGGTGAGAAAAGAAAGGTCCTCAGATAAAAACTGGAAAGAAGCCTTCGGAGAAACTGCATTGTGACATGTGAATGCGACTCGTAGACTTCCACGCAACTTTTCACTGACCCGTTTGCTAACACTGTTTGATTGCAGTCTGCACTGGGCTATTTCTCAGCGCAATGAAGCTTACGGTGACCCAGGAAATATCGTAAATGAAAACTGGAAAGAAGCTTTGTGAGAAACTTCTCAGTGAAACGTGAATTCATCTCACAGAGTTCCCACTTAGTCTTCGCGAAGCAGTTTGCTAACACCGTTTTCGTGGAATCTGCATAGTACTATCTGGGAGCGCATTGAGGGCCCACGGTGAAAACGGAAACATCCTCAGATCGTAACGAGAAAGAAGCTGTCTCCGAAATTGCTTAGTGATGTATCAGTTCACCACACAGAGATTCACCTTCCCTTCTTGTAGCCCTTTGCCAGCACTGTTTCCCTGGATTCTGCAAAGTGATATTTGGGAGCTCATTGAGGGCTACGGGGAAAAGGAAATAGCCTCAGATAAAAACTGGAAGGAAGCGTTCTGAGAAACTGCATTGCGATGTGTGAATGCAACTCACAGAGTGACACTTGTCTCTTCAGTGACCAGTTTGCTCACACAGTTTCCTTGAAATCTGCCTTGGGATGCTTCTTAGCGCAATGAAGCTTACGGTGACAAAGGAAATCTCCTCAGAAAACATTGAAAGAAGCTTTCTTGGAAACTGGTTTGCGATGTGTGAAATCATCTCCCAGCGTTACATCGGCGTTTCGTGGGGCAGTCGTTTAACACTGTCTCTCAGGAACCCGAGAAGGGCTACTTTGGATGGAATTGAGGCCTACGCTGATGAAGGACATATCCCCCATTAAAAACGTGAGAGAAGCTTTGTGAGACACTTCTCTGTGCTACGTGAATTCAACACATAGAGTTACAGCTGAATCTTCAGGAAGCAGTTTGCCACCACTGTTTTCCGGGAATCTGCAAAGTGATATTAGGGGGCGGAATCAGGGCCCATGGGGCAAAAGGAAACATCCTCCGACGATAACTAGAAAGAAGCTGACTCAGACATTGCTTTGTGATGTTGAATTCCCCACACGGAACTTCACCTTTACCCTCTTGTAGCAGTACGCTAACACTGTTTTCATGGATTCCGCAAAGGGATGTTTGGGAGCTCATTGAGGCCTATGGTGAAAAGGGAAATATCCTCAGACACAAACAAGAAAGAAGTGTTTTGAGAAACGGCGTTGGGATGTGTGAATGCAACTCACGGAGTTACGGTTTTCTCTTCAGTGATCAACTTGCTAACACAGTTTTCCTGAAATCTGCCATGGCATATTTCTTAGCGCAATGAACCTTACAGAGGGCATAGCCTCAGATAAAATGAGAAAAGAAGCTGTCTTAGAAACTGGATCGTGATGTGAGAATTCATCTCACAGATTTACACACCCCTTTCGTGGAAGAGTCATTTAACACTGTCTTTGAGGAACCTGAGAAGGGCTACTTCGGTTTGAATTCAGGCCTACGCTGAAATACCCTCGATGCAAAACGTGAGCGAAGCTGTGTGAGAAACTTCTCTGTGATACGTGAATTCATCACACAGAGTTACAACTGAGTCTTCAGGAAGCAGTTTGCTAACACCGTTTTCGTGGAATCTGCAAAGTGATATTTGGGGGCGCATTGAGGCCCATAGTGAACACGGAAACATCCTCCGATATTAACAAGAAAGAAGCAGTCTCAGAAATTGCTCTGTGATGTTGAATCCACCACACAGAGATTCACCTTTACCTTCTTGTAGCAGTTTGCTAACACTGTTGCCGTGGATTCTGCAAAGTGATCTTTGGGAGCTCATTGTGGGCTACGGGGAAAAGAAAATATCCTCAGATAAGAAGCGGAAAGAAGCTTTCTGAGAAACTGCATTGCGGTGTGTGAATGCACCTCACGGAGTTACACTCTTCTCTTCAGTGATCAGTTTGCCAACACCGTTTTCTTGAAGCTTGCGATGAGATACTTCTCAGGGCTAGCAGCTTACGGTGACAAAAGGAAATATCCTCAGAGAAGAAATGAAAGAAGCTTCCTCGGGAATTGCTTTCAGATACGAGACTTCAGCTCCCAGAGTTACCTCACTGTGTCTTGGAGCCGTTTCCTAGCACTGTTTTTGTGGATTCTGAGAACCGATAATTTCGGATGGGAACTGATAATTTCGGCTGGGAGGCAGGAACTATCCTCCGAGAAAAAGCGGAAGGAAGCTTTCTGAGAAACTGCTTTGTGATGTGTGAATTCATTTCAAAGGGTTACACCACTCTTTCATGAGGAGTTTGCTAGCACTGTGTTTGTAGAATCTCACGAGTGATATCTTGGATAGCGTTGAATCCCATGGTGAATCATGAAATCTCCTCAGACAAATCTGCAGAGAGGCCTCCTCTGAAACTCCTTTGCTGTGGGTGACTTCGGCTCACAGAGTTGTACCATTGTTTCCCTTGAGACGCTTGCTAACAGTGTTTTCGCAGAATCTGCTCTAAGACACACGGTGGGGCTCCGAGACCACAAATAACCTCAGCTGGAAAACGAAAAATAGAAGCTTTCTGAGAAACTGCTTTGTGATGTGTGACTTCAACTCACTGAATTACACCTGCCTTTCATGGAGCCGTTGGCTACCCCCGTTTCTGTGGAATCTGGAAACTGATATTTCAGACCCCTTTGAGGACTACGGGGCCAAAGGAAATATCCTCCGTTACAAAGGAGAAAGAAGCTTTCTGAGAAACTTCTTTGTGATCTGTGAATTCATCTCACAGAATTGCAGCTTTCTCCTAATGAAGCCCTTCGCGAAGACTGTTCTCGTGGAATTTGCAAAGTGATATTTGGGAGCTCACTGAGGGCTCCGGTGAAAAGGAAATAGCCTCAGATGCACACTGGAAAGAAGCTTTGTGAGAAACTGCATTGCGCTGTGTGAGTGCACCTCCCAGAGTTACACTTTTCCGTGATGAGTTTGACAAGACCGTTTCCTTGAAATCCGCAATGGGAGACTTCTTGGAGCTACGCAGCTTACCGTGACAAAGGAAGTATCCCTAGATAAAAATGACAGAAGCTTCCTCAGAAATTGCTTTCAGATACGTGACTTCATCTGACCGACTTACATCACTGTTTCTTGGAGCCGTTTCCCAGCACTGTTTATGTGGATTCCGAGAACTGATATTTCGGATGGGTTTGGAGAGTGTGGGGCGAAAGGGATTATCCTCCGAGAAAAAGCAGGGTGCAGCTTTCTGAGAAACAGCTTTGTGACGTGTGAGTTCATTTCAAAGGCTTTCACCACTCTTGGGAGCACACGGAGGGATATGGTGAGAAAAGAAAGGTCCTCAGATAAAAACTGGAAAGAAGCCTTCGGAGAAACTGCATTGTGACATGTGAATGCGACTCCTAGACTTCCACGCAACTTTTCACTGACCCGTTTGCTAACTCTGTTTGATTGCAGTCTGCACTGGGCTAGTTCTCAGCGCAATGAAGCTTACGGTGACCCAGGAAATATCGTAAATAGAAACTGGAAAGAAGCTTTGTGAGAAACTTCTCAGTGAAACGTGAATTCATCTCACAGAGTTCCCACTTAGTCTTCGCGAAGCAGTTTGCTAACACCGTTTTCCTGGAATCTGTGTAGTACTATCTGGGAGCGCATTGAGGGCCCACGGTGAAAACGGAAACATCCTCAGATCGTAACGAGAAAGAAGCTGTCTCCGAAATTGCTTTGTGATGTGTCAGTTCACCACACAGAGATTCACCTTCCCTTCTTGTAGCCCTTTGACAGCACTGTTTCCCTGGATTCTGCAAAGTGATATTTGGGAGCTCATTGAGGGCTACGGGGAAAAGGAAATAGCCTCAGATAAAAACTGGAAGGAAGCGTTCTGAGAAACTGCATTGCGATGTGTGAATGCAACTCACAGAGTGACACTTGTCTCTTCAGTGACCAGTTTGCTCACACAGTTTCCTTGAAATCTGCCTTGGGATGCTTCCTAGCGCAATGAAGCTTACGGTGACAAAGGAAATCTCCTCAGAAAACATGAAAAGAAGCTTTCTTAGAAACTGGTTTGCGATGTGTGAAATCATCTCCCAGCGTTACATCAGCGTTTCGTGGGGCAGTCGTTTAACAGTCTCTCAGGAACCCGAGAAGGGCTACTTTGGATGGAATTGAGGCCTACGCTGATGAAGGACATATCCCCCATTAAAAACGTGAGAGAAGCTTTGTGAGACACTTCTCTGTGCTACGTGAATTCAACACATAGAGTTACAGCTGAATCTTCAGGAAGCAGTTTGCCACCACTGTTTTCCGGGAATCTGCAAAGTGATATTTGGGGGCGCATTCAGGGCCCATGGGGCAAAAGGAAACATCCTCAGACGATAACTAGAAAGAAGCTGACTCAGACATTGCTTTGTGATGTTGAATTCCCCACACGGAGCTTCACCTTTACCCTCTTGTAGCAGTACGCTAACACTGTTTTCATGGATTCCGCAAAGGGATGTTTGGGAGCTCATTGAGGCCCATGGTGAAAAGGGAAATATCCTCAGACACAAACAAGAAAGAAGTGTTTTGAGAAACGGCGTTGGGATGTGTGAATGCAACTCACGGAGTTACAGTTTTCTCTTCAGTGATCAACTTGCTCACACAGTTTTCCTGAAATCTGCCATGGCATATTTCTTAGCGCAATGAAGCTTACAGAGGGCATAGCCTCAGATAAAATGAGAAAAGAAGCTGTCTTAGAAACTGGATCGTGATGTGAGAATTCATCTCACAGTGTTACACACCCCTTTCGTGGAAGAGTCATTTAACACTGTCTTTGAGGAACCTGGGAAGTGCTACTTCGGATCGAATTCAGGCCTACGCTGAAATACCCTCGATGCAAAACGTGAGCGAAGCTGTGTGAGAAACTTCTCTGTGATACGTGAATTCATCACACAGAGTTACAACTGAGTCTTCAGGAAGCAGTTTGCTAACACCGTTTTCGTGGAATCTGCAGAGTGATATTTGGGGGCGCATTGAGGCCCATAGTGAACACGGAAACATCCTCCGATATTAACTAGAAAGAAGCAGTCTCAGAAATTGCTCTGTGATGTTGAATCCACCACACGGAGATTCACCTTTACCTTCTTGTAGCAGTTTGCTAACACTGTTGCCGTGGATTCTGCAAAGTGATCTTTGGGAGCTCATTGTGGGCTACGGGGAAAAGAAAATATCCTCAGATAAGAAGCGGAAGGAAGCTTTCTGAGAAACTGCATTGCGGTGTGTAATGCACCTCACGGAGTTACACTCTTCTCTTCAGTGATCAGGTTGCCAACACCGTTTTCTTGAAGCTTGCGATGAGATACTTCTCAGCGCTAGCAGCTTACGGTGACGAAGGAAGTATCCTCAGATAAGAAATGAAAGAAGCTTCCTCGGGAATTGCTTTCAGATACGAGACTTCAGCTCCCAGAGTTACATCACTGTGTCTTGGAGCCGTTTCCTAGCACTGTTTTTGTGGATTCTGAGAACTGATAATTTCGGATGGGAACTGATAATTTCGGCTGGGAGGCAGGAACTATCCTCCGAGAAAAAGCGGAAGGAAGCTTTCTGAGAAACTGCTTTGTGATGTGTGAATTCATTTCAAAGGGTTACACCACTCTTTCATGAGGAGTTTGCTAGCACTGTGTTTGTAGAATCTCACGAGTGATATCTTGGATAGGGTTGAATCCCATGGTGAATCATGAAATCTCCTCAGACAAATCTGCAGGGAGGCCTCCTCTGAAACTCCTTTGCTGTGGGTGACTTCGGCTCACAGAGTTCTACCATTGTTTCCCTTGAGACGCTTGCTAACAGTGTTTTCGCAGAATCTGCTCTAAGACACACAGTGGGGCTCCGAGACCACAAATAACCTCAGCTCGAAAACGAAAAATAGAAGCTTTCTGAGAAACTGCTTTGTGATGTGTGACTTCAACTCACTGAATTACACCTGCGTTTCATGGAGCCGTTGGCTACCCCCGTTTCTGTGGAATCTGGAAACTGATATTTCAGACCCCTTTGAGGACTACGGGGCCAAAGGAAATATCCTCTGTTACAAAGGAGAAAGAAGCTTTCTGAGAAACTTCTTTGTGATCTGTGAATTCATCTCACAGAATTGCAGCTTTATCCTAATGAAGACCTTCGCGAAGACTGTTCTCGTGGAATTTCCAAAGTGATATTTGGGAGCTCACTGTGGGCTCCGGTGAAAAGGAAATAGCCTCAGATGCACGCTGGAAAGAAGCTTTGTGAGAAACTGCATTGCGCTGTGTGAGTGCACCTCCCAGAGTTACACTTTTCCGTGATGAGTTTGACAAGACCGTTTCCTTGAAATCCGCAATGGGAGACTTCTTGGAGCTAGGCAGCGTACCGTGACAAAGGAAGTATCCCTAGATAAAAATGACAGAAGCTTCCTCAGAAATTGCTTTCAGATACGTGACTTCATCTGACCGAGTTACATCACTGTTTCTTGGAGCCGTTTCCCAGCACTGTTTATGTGGATTCCTAGAACTGATATTTCGGATGGGTTTGGAGAGTGTGGGGAGAAAGGGATTATCCTCCGAGAAAAAGCAGGGTGCAGCTTTCTGAGAAACAGCTTTGTGACGTGTGAGTTCATTTCAAAGGCTTTCACCACTCTTGGGAGCACACGGAGGGATATGGTGAGAAAAGAAAGGTCCTCAGATAAAAACTGGAAAGAAGCCTTCGGAGAAACTGCATTGTGACATGTGAATGCGACTCCTAGACTTCCACGCAACTTTTCACTGACCCGTTTGCTAACACTGTTTGATTGCAGTCTGCACTGGGCTATTTCTCAGCGCAATGAAGCTTACGGTGACCCAGGAAATATCGTAAATGAAAACTGGAAAGAAGCTTTGTGAGAAACTTCTCAGTGAAACGTGAATTCATCTCACAGAGTTCCCACTTAGTCTTCGCGAAGCAGTTTGCTAACACCGTTTTCGTGGAATCTGCATAGTACTATCTGGGAGCGCATTGAGGGCCCACGGTGAAAACGGAAACATCCTCAGATCGTAACGAGAAAGAAGCTGTCTCCGAAATTGCTTTGTGATGTATCAGTTCACCACACAGAGATTCACCTTCCCTTCTTGTAGCCCTTTGCCAGCACTGTTTCCCTGGAATCTGCAAAGTGATATTTGGGAGCTCATTGAGGGCTACGGGGAAAAGGAAATAGCCTCAGATAAAAACTGGAAGGAAGCGTTCTGAGAAACTGCATTGCGATGTGTGAATGCAACTCACAGAGCGACACTTGTCTCTTCAGTGACCAGTTTGCTCACACAGTTTCCTTGAAATCTGCCTTGGGATGCTTCTTAGCGCAATGAAGCTTATGGTGACAAAGGAAATCTCCTCAGAAAACATTGAAAGAAGCTTTCTTGGAAACTGGTTTGCGATGTGTGAAATCATCTCCCAGCGTTACATCGGCGTTTCGTGGGGCAGTCGTTTAACACTGTCTCTCAGGAACCCGAGAAGGGCTACTTTGGATGGAATTGAGGCCTACGCTGATGAAGGACATATCCCCCATTAAAAACGTGAGAGAAGCTTTGTGAGACACTTCTCTGTGCTACGTGAATTCAACACATAGAGTTACAGCTGAATCTTCAGGAAGCAGTTTGCCACCACTGTTTTCCGGGAATCTGCAAAGTGATATTAAGGGGGGGGAATCAGTGCCCATGGGGCAAAAGGAAACATCCTCCGACGATAACTAGAAAGAAGCTGACTCAGACATTGCTTTGTGATGTTGAATTCCCCACACGGAACTTCACCTTTACCCTCTTGTAGCAGTACGCTAACACTGTTTTCATGGATTCCGCAAAGGGATGCTTGGGAGCTCATTGAGGCCTATGGTGAAAAGGGAAATATCCTCAGACACAAACAAGAAAGAAGTGTTTTGAGAAACGGCGTTGGGATGTGTGAATGCAACTCACGGAGTTACGGTTTTCTCTTCAGTGATCAACTTGCTAACACAGTTCTCCTGAAATCTGCCATGGCATATTTCTTAGCGCAATGAACCTTACAGAGGGCATAGCCTCAGATAAAATGAGAAAAGAAGCTGTCTTAGAAACTGGATCGTGATGTGAGAATTCATCTCACAGAGTTACACACCCCTTTCGTGGAAGAGTCATTTAACACTGTCTTTGAGGAACCTGGGAAGGGCTACTTCGGATCGAATTTAGGCCTACGCTGAAATACCCTCGATGCAAAACGTGAGCGAAGCTGTGTGGAAACTTCTCTGTGATACGTGAATTCATCACACAGAGTTACAACTGAGTCTTCAGGAAGCAGTTTGCTAACACCGTTTTCGTGGAATCTGCAAAGTGATATTTGGGGGCGCATTGAGGCCCATAGTGAACACGGAAACATCCTCCGATATTAACTAGAAAGAAGCAGTCTCAGAAATTGCTCTGTGATGTTGAATCCACCACACGGAGATTCACCTTTACCTTCTTGTAGCAGTTTGCTAACACTGTTGCCGTGGATTCTGCAAAGTGATCTTTGGGAGCTCATTGTGGGCTACGGGGAAAAGAAAATATCCTCAGATAAGAAGCGGAAAGAAGCTTTCTGAGAAACTGCATTGCGGTGTGTGAATGCACCTCACGGAGTTACACTCTTCTCTTCAGTGATCAGTTTGACAACACCGTTTTCTTGAAGCTTGCGATGAGATACTTCTCAGCGCTAGCAGCTTACGGTGACAAAGGAAGTATCCTCAGATAAGAAATGAAAGAAGCTTCCTCGGGAATTGCTTTCAGATATGAGACTTCAGCTCCCAGAGTTACATCACTGTGTCTTGGAGCCGTTTCCTAGCAGTGTTTTTGTGGATTCTGAGAACTGATAATTTCGGATGGGAACTGATAATTTCGGCTGGGAGGCAGGAACTATCCTCCGAGAAAAAGCGGAAGGAAGCTTTCTGAGAAACTGCTTTGTGATGTGTGAATTCATTTCAAAGGGTTACACCACTCTTTCATGAGGAGTTTGCTAGCACTGTGTTTGTAGAATCTCACGAGTGATATCTTGGATAGCGTTGAATCCCATGGTGAATCATGAAATCTCCTCAGACAAATCTGCAGGGAGGCCTCCTCTGAAACTCCTTTGCTGTGGGTGACTTCGGCTCACAGAGTTCTACCATTGTTTCCCTTGAGACGCTTGCTAACAGTGTTTTCGCAGAATCTGCTCTAAGACAAACAGTGGGGCTCGGAGACCACAAATAACCTCAGCTCGAAAACGAAAAATAGAAGCTTTCTGAGAAACTGCTTTGTGATGTGTGACTTCAACTCACTGAATTACACCTGCGTTTCATGGAGCCGTTGGCTACCCCCGTTTCTGTGGAATCTGGAAACTGATATTTCAGACCCCTTTGAGGACTACGGGGCCAAAGGAAATATCCTCCGTTACAAAGGAGAAAGAAGCTTTCTGAGAAACTTCTTTGTGATCTGTGAATTCATCTCACAGAATTGCAGCTTTCTCCTAATGAAGCCCTTCGCGAAGACTGTTCTCGTGGAATTTGCAAAGTGATATTTGGGAGCTCACTGTGGGCTCCGGTGAAAAGGAAATAGCCTCAGATGCACACTGGAAAGAAGCTTTGTGAGAAACTGCATTGCGCTGTGTGAGTGCACCTCCCAGAGTTACACTTTTCCGTGATGAGTTTGACAAGACCGTTTCCTTGATATCCGCAATGGGAGACTTCTTGGAGCTACGCAGCTTACCGTGACAATGGAAGTATCCCTAGATAAAAATGACAGAAGCTTCCTCAGAAATTGCTTTCAGATACGTGACTTCATCTGACCGAGTTACATCACTGTTTCTTGGAGCCGTTTCCCAGCACTGTTTATGTGGATTCCGAGAACTGATATTTCGGATGGGTTTGGAGAGTGTGGGGAGAAAGGGATTATCCTCCGAGAAAAAGCAGGGTGCAGCTTTCTGAGAAACAGCTTTGTGACGTGTGAGTTCATTTCAAAGGCTCTCACCACTCTTGGGAGCACACGGAGGGATATGGTGAGGAAAGAAAGGTCCTCAGATAAAAACTGGAAAGAAGCCTTGGGAGAAACTGCATTGTGACATGTGAATGCGACTCCTAGACTTCCACGCAACTTTTCACCGACCCGTTTGCTAACACTGTTTGATTGCAGTCTGCACTGGGCTATTTCTCAGCGCAATGAAGCTTACGGTGACCCAGGAAATATCGTAAATGAAAACTGGAAAGAAGCTTTGTGAGAAACTTCTCAGTGAAACGTGAATTCATCTCACAGAGTTCCCACTTAGTCTTCGCGAAGCAGTTTGCTAACACCGTTTTCGTGGAATCTGCATAGTACTATCTGGGAGCGCATTGAGGGCCCACGGTGAAAACGGAAACATCCTCAGATCGTAACGAGAAAGAAGCTGTCTCCGAAATTGCTTTGTGATGTGTCAGTTCACCACACAGAGATTCACCTTCCCTTCTTGTAGCCCTTTGCCAGCACTGTTTCCCTGGATTCTGCAAAGTGATATTTGGGAGCTCATTGAGGGCTACGGCTAAAAGGAAATAGCCTCAGATAAAAACTGGAAGGAAGCGTTCTGAGAAACTGCATTGCGATGTGTGAATGCAACTCACTGAGTGACACTTGTCTCTTCAGTGACCAGTTTGCTCACTCAGTTTCCTTGAAATCTGCCTTGGGATGCTTCTTAGCGCAATGAAGCTTACGGTGACAAAGGAAATCTCCTCAGAAAACATTAAAAGAAGCTTTCTTAGAAACTGGTTTGCGATGTGTGAAATCATCTCCCAGCGTTACATCGGCGTTTCGTGGGGCAGTCGTTTAACACTGTCTCTCAGGAACCCGAGAAGGGCTACTTTGGATGGAATTGAGGCCTACGCTGATGAAGGACATATCCCCCATTAAAAACGTGAGAGAAGCTTTGTGAGACACTTCTCTGTGCTACGTGAATTCAACACATAGAGTTACAGCTGAATCTTCAGGAAGCAGTTTGCCACCACTGTTTTCCGGGAATCTGCAAAGTGATATTTGGGGGCGCATTCAGGGCCCATGGTGCAAAAGGAAACATCCTCAGACGATAACTAGAAAGAAGCTGACTCAGACATTGCTTTGTGATGTTGAATTCCCCACACGGAGCTTCACCTTTACCCTCTTGTAGCAGTATGCTAACACTGTTTTCATGGATTCCGCATTCGGATGCTTGGGAGCTCATTGAGGCCTATGGTGAAAAGGGAAATATCCTCAGACACAAACAAGAAAGAAGTGTTTTGAGAAACGGCGTTGGGATGTGTGAATGCAACTCACGGAGTTAGAGTTTTCTCTTCAGTGATCAAATTGCTAACACAGTTTTCCTGAAATCTGCCATGGCATATTTCTTAGCGCAATGAAGCTTACAGAGGGCATAGCCTCAGATAAAATGAGAAAAGAAGCTGTCTTAGAAACTGGATCGTGATGTGAGAATTCATCTCACAGAGTTACACACCCCTTTCGTGGAAGAGTCATTTAACACTGTCTTTGAGGAACCTGAGAAGGGCTACTTCGGTTCGAATTCAGGCCTACGCTGAAATACCCTCGATGCAAAACGTGAGCGAAGCTGTGTGAGAAAATACCCTGTGATACGTGAATTCATCACACAGAGTTACAACTGAGTCTTCAGGAAGCAGTTTGCTAACACCGTTTTCGTGGAATCTGCAAAGTGATATTTGGGGGCGCATTGAGGCCCATAGTGAACATGGAAACATCCTCCGATATTAACTAGAAAGAAGCAGTCTCAGAAATTGCTCTGTGATGTTGAATCCACCACACAGAGATTCACCTTTACCTTCTTGTAGCAGTTTGCTAACACTGTTGCCGTGGATTCTGCAAAGTGATCTTTGGGAGCTCATTGTGGGCTACGGGGAAAAGAAAATATCCTCAGATAAGAAGCGGAAGGAAGCTTTCTGAGAAACTGCATTGCGGTGTGTGAATGCACCTCACGGAGTTACACTCTTCTCTTCAGTGATCAGTTTGCCAACACCGTTTTCTTGAAGCTTGCGATGAGATACTTCTCAGCGCTAGCAGCTTATGGTGACAAAGGAAATATCCTCAGATAAGAAATGAAAGAAGCTTCCTCGGGAATTGCTTTCAGATACGAGACTTCAGCTACCAGAGTTACATCACTGTGTCTTGGAGCCGTTTCCTAGCACTGTTTTTGTGGATTCTGAGAACTGATAATTTCGGATGGGAACTGATAATTTCGGCTGGGAGGCAGGAACTATCCTCCGAGAAAAAGCGGAAGGAGCTTTCTGAGAAACTGCTTTGTGATGTGTGAATTCATTTCAAAGGGTTACACCACTCTTTCATGAGGAGTTTGCTAGCACTGTGTTTGTAGAATCTCACGAGTGATATCTTGGATAGCGTTGAATCCCATGGTGAATCATGAAATCTCCTCAGACCAATCTGCAGAGAGGCCTCCTCTGAAACTCCTTTGCTGTGGGTGACTTCGGCTCACAGAGTTCTACCATTGTTTCCCTTGAGACGCTTGCTAACAGTGTTTTCGCAGAATCTGCTCTAAGACACACAGTGGGGCTCCGAGACCACAAATAACCTCAGCTCGAAAACGAAAAATAGAAGCTTTCTGAGAAACTGCTTTGTGATGTGTGACTTCAACTCACTGAATTACACCTGCCTTTCATGGAGCCGTTGGCTACCCCCCTTTCTGTGGAATCTGGAAACTGATATTTCAGACCCCTTTGAGGACTACGGGGCCAAAGGAAATATCCTCCGTTACAAAAGAGAAAGAAGCTTTCTGAGAAACTTCTTTGTGATCTGTGAATTCGTCTCACAGAATTGCAGCTTTCTCCTAATGAAGCCCTTCGCGAAGACTGTTCTCGTGGAATTTGCAAAATGATATTTGGGAGCTCACTGAGGGCTCCGGTGAAAAGGAAATAGCCTCAGATGCACACTGGAAAGAAGCTTTGTGAGAAACTGCATTGCGCTGTGTGAGTGCACCTCCCAGAGTTACACTTTTCAGTGATGAGTTTGACAAGACCGTTTCCTAGATATCCGCAATGGGAGACTTCTTGGAGCTTCGCAGCTTACCGTGACAAAGGAAGTATCCCTAGATAAAAATGACAGAAGCTTCCTCAGAAATTGCTTTCAGATACGTGACTTCATCTGACCGAGTTACATCACTGTTTCTTGGAGCCGTTTCCCAGCACTGTTTATGTGGATTCCGAGAACTGATATTTCGGATGGGTTTGGAGAGTGTGGGGAGAAAGGGATTATCCTCCGAGAAAAAGCAGGGTGCAGCTTTCTGAGAAACAGCTTTGTGACGTGTGAGTTCATTTCAAAGGCTCTCACCACTCTTGGGAGCACACGGAGGGATATGGTGAGAAAAGAAAGGTCCTCAGATAAAAACTGGAAAGAAGCCTCCGGAGAAACTGCATTGTGACATGTGAATGCGTCTCCTAGACTTCCACGCAACTTTTCACTGACCCGTTTGCTAACACTATTTAATTGCAGTCTGCACTGGGCTATTTCTCAGCGCAATGAAGCTTACGGTGACCCAGGAAATATCGTAAATGAAAACTGAAAAGAAGCTTTGTGAGAAACTTCTCAGTGAAACGTGAATTCATCTCACAGAGTTCCCACTTAGTCTTCGTGAAGCAGTTTGCTAACACCGTTTTCGTGGAATCTGCATAGTACTATCTGGGAGCTCATTGAGGGCCCACGGTGAAAACGGAAACATCCTCAGATCGTAACGAGAAAGAAGCTGTCTCCGAAATTGCTTTGTGATGTGTCAGTTCACCACACAGAGATTCACCTTCCCTTCTTGTAGCCCTTTGCCAGCACTGTTTCCCTGGATTCTGCAAAGTGATATTGGGGAGCTCATTGAGGGCTACGGGGAAAAGGAAATAGCCTCAGATAAAAACTGGAAGGAAGCGTTCTGAGAAACTGCATTGCGATGTGTGAATGCAACTCACAGAGTGACACTTGTCTCTTCAGTGACCAGTTTGCTCACTCAGTTTCCTTGAAATCTGCCTTGGGATGCTTCTTAGCGCAATGAAGCTTACGGTGACAAAGGAAATCTCCTCAGAAAACATGAAAAGAAGCTTTCTTAGAAACTGGTTTGCGATGTGTGAAATCATCTCCCAGCGTTACATCGGCGTTTCGTGGGGCAGTCGTTTAACACTGTCTCTCAGGAACCCGAGAAGGGCTACTTTGGATGGAATTGAGGCCTACGCTGATGAAGGACATATCCCCCATTAAAAACGTGAGAGAAGCTTTGTGAGACACTTCTCTGTGCTACGTGAATTCAACACATAGAGTTACAGCTGAATCTTCAGGAAGCAGTTTGCCACCACTGTTTTCCGGGAATCTGCAAAGTGATATTTGGGGGCGCATTCAGGGCCCATGGTGCAAAAGGAAACATCCTCAGACGATAACTAGAAAGAAGCTGACTCAGACATTGCTTTGTGATGTTGAATTCCCCACACGGAGCTTCACCTTTACCCTCTTGTAGCAGTATGCTAACACTGTTTTCATGGATTCCGCATTCGGATGCTTGGGAGATCATTGAGGCCTATGGTGAAAAGGGAAATATCCTCAGACACAAACAAGAAAGAAGTGTTTTGAGAAACGGCGTTGGGATGTGTGAATGCAACTCACGGAGTTAGAGTTTTCTCTTCAGTGATCAAATTGCTAACACAGTTTTCCTGAAATCTGCCATGGCATATTTCTTAGCGCAATGAAGCTTACAGAGGGCATAGCCTCAGATAAAATGAGAAAAGAAGCTGTCTTAGAAACTGGATCGTGATGTGAGAATTCATCTCACAGAGTTACACACCCCTTTCGTGGAAGAGTCATTTAACACTGTCTTTGAGGAACCTGAGAAGGGCTACTTCGGTTCGAATTCAGGCCTACGCTGAAATACCCTCGATGCAAAACGTGAGCGAAGCTGTGTGAGAAAATACCCTGTGATACGTGAATTCATCACACAGAGTTACAACTGAGTCTTCAGGAAGCAGTTTGCTAACACCGTTTTCGTGGAATCTGCAAAGTGATATTTGGGGGCGCATTGAGGCCCATAGTGAACATGGAAACATCCTCCGATATTAACTAGAAAGAAGCAGTCTCAGAAATTGCTCTGTGATGTTGAATCCACCACACAGAGATTCACCTTTACCTTCTTGTAGCAGTTTGCTAACACTGTTGCCGTGGATTCTGCAAAGTGATCTTTGGGAGCTCATTGTGGGCTACGGGGAAAAGAAAATATCCTCAGATAAGAAGCGGAAAGAAGCTTTCTGAGAAACTGCATTGTGGTGTGTGAATGCACCTCACGGAGTTACACTCTTCTCTTCAGTGATCAGTTTGCCAACACCGTTTTCTTGAAGCTTGCGATGAGATACTTCTCAGCGCTAGCAGCTTACGGTGACAAAGGAAATATCCTCAGATAAGAAATGAAAGAAGCTTCCTCGGGAATTGCTTTCAGATACGAGACTTCAGCTACCAGAGTTACATCACTGTGTCTTGGAGCCGTTTCCTAGCACTGTTTTTGTGGATTCTGAGAACTGATAATTTCGGATGGGAACTGATAATTTCGGCTGGGAGGCAGGAACTATCCTCCGAGAAAAAGCGGAAGGAGCTTTCTGAGAAACTGCTTTGTGATGTGTGAATTCATTTCAAAGGGTTACACCACTCTTTCATGAGGAGTTTGCTAGCACTGTGTTTGTAGAATCTCACGAGTGATATCTTGGATAGCGTTGAATCCCATGGTGAATCATGAAATCTCCTCAGACCAATCTGCAGAGAGGCCTCCTCTGAAACTCCTTTGCTGTGGGTGACTTCGGCTCACAGAGTTCTACCATTGTTTCCCTTGAGACGCTTGCTAACAGTGTTTTCGCAGAATCTGCTCTAAGACACACAGTGGGGCTCCGAGACCACAAATAACCTGAGCTCGAAAACGAAAAATAGAAGCTTTCTGAGAAACTGCTTTGTGATGTGTGACTTCAACTCACTGAATTCCACCTGCCTTTCATGGAGCCGTTGGCTACCCCCGTTTCTGTGGAATCTGGAAACTGATATTTCAGAGCTCTTTGAGGACTACGGGGCCAAAGGAAATATCCTCCGTTACAAAAGAGAAAGAAGCTTTCTGAGAAACTTCTTTGTGATCTGTGAATTCGTCTCACAGAATTGCAGCTTTCTCCTAATGAAGCCCTTCGCGAAGACTGTTCTCGTGGAATTTGCAAAATGATATTTGGGAGCTCACTGAGGGCTCCGGTGAAAAGGAAATAGCCTCAGATGCACACTGGAAATAAGCTTTGTGAGAAACTGCATTGCGCTGTGTGAGTGCACCTCCCAGAGTTACACTTTTCAGTGATGAGTTTGACAAGACCGTTTCCTAGATATCCGCAATGGGAGACTTCTTGGAGCTTCGCAGCTTACCGTGACAAAGGAAGTATCCCTAGATAAAAATGACAGAAGCTTCCTCAGAAATTGCTTTCAGATACGTGACTTCATCTGACCGAGTTACATCACTGTTTCTTGGAGCCGTTTCCCAGCACTGTTTATGTGGATTCCGAGAACTGATATTTCGGATGGGTTTGGAGAGTGTGGGGAGAAAGGGATTATCCTCCGAGAAAAAGCAGGGTGCAGCTTTCTGAGAAACAGCTTTGTGACGTGTGAGTTCATTTCAAAGGCTCTCACCACTCTTGGGAGCACACGGAGGGATATGGTGAGGAAAGAAAGGTCCTCAGATAAAAACTGGAAAGAAGCCTTGGGAGAAACTGCATTGTGACATGTGAATGCGACTCCTAGACTTCCACGCAACTTTTCACCGACCCGTTTGCTAACACTGTTTGATTGCAGTCTGCACTGGGCTATTTCTCAGCGCAATGAAGCTTACGGTGACCCAGGAAATATCGTAAATGAAAACTGGAAAGAAGCTTTGTGAGAAACTTCTCAGTGAAACGTGAATTCATCTCACAGAGTTCCCACTTAGTCTTCGCGAAGCAGTTTGCTAACACCGTTTTCGTGGAATCTGCATAGTACTATCTGGGAGCGCATTGAGGGCCCACGGTGAAAACGGAAACATCCTCAGATCGTAACGAGAAAGAAGCTGTCTCCGAAATTGCTTTGTGATGTGTCAGTTCACCACACAGAGATTCACCTTCCCTTCTTGTAGCCCTTTGCCAGCACTGTTTCCCTGGATTCTGCAAAGTGATATTTGGGAGCTCATTGAGGGCTACGGCTAAAAGGAAATAGCCTCAGATAAAAACTGGAAGGAAGCGTTCTGAGAAACTGCATTGCGATGTGTGAATGCAACTCACTGAGTGACACTTGTCTCTTCAGTGACCAGTTTGCTCACTCAGTTTCCTTGAAATCTGCCTTGGGATGCTTCTTAGCGCAATGAAGCTTACGGTGACAAAGGAAATCTCCTCAGAAAACATTAAAAGAAGCTTTCTTAGAAACTGGTTTGCGATGTGTGAAATCATCTCCCAGCGTTACATCGGCGTTTCGTGGGGCAGTCGTTTAACACTGTCTCTCAGGAACCCGAGAAGGGCTACTTTGGATGGAATTGAGGCCTACGCTGATGAAGGACATATCCCCCATTAAAAACGTGAGAGAAGCTTTGTGAGACACTTCTCTGTGCTACGTGAATTCAACACATAGAGTTACAGCTGAATATTCAGGAAGCAGTTTGCCACCACTGTTTTCCGGGAATCTGCAAAGTGATATTTGGGGGCGCATTCAGGGCCCATGGTGCAAAAGGAAACATCCTCAGACGATAACTAGAAAGAAGCTGACTCAGACATTGCTTTGTGATGTTGAATTCCCCACACGGAGCTTCACCTTTACCCTCTTGTAGCAGTATGCTAACACTGTTTTCATGGATTCCGCATTCGGATGCTTGGGAGCTCATTGAGGCCTATGGTGAAAAGGGAAATATCCTCAGACACAAACAAGAAAGAAGTGTTTTGAGAAACGGCGTTGGGATGTGTGAATGCAACTCACGGAGTTAGAGTTTTCTCTTCAGTGATCAAATTGCTAACACAGTTTTCCTGAAATCTGCCATGGCATATTTCTTAGCGCAATGAAGCTTACAGAGGGCATAGCCTCAGATAAAATGAGAAAAGAAGCTGTCTTAGAAACTGGATCGTGATGTGAGAATTCATCTCACAGAGTTACACACCCCTTTCGTGGAAGAGTCATTTAACACTGTCTTTGAGGAACCTGAGAAGGGCTACTTCGGTTCGAATTCAGGCCTACGCTGAAATACCCTCGATGCAAAACGTGAGCGAAGCTGTGTGAGAAAATACCCTGTGATACGTGAATTCATCACACAGAGTTACAACTGAGTCTTCAGGAAGCAGTTTGCTAACACCGTTTTCGTGGAATCTGCAAAGTGATATTTGGGGGCGCATTGAGGCCCATAGTGAACATGGAAACATCCTCCGATATTAACTAGAAAGAAGCAGTCTCAGAAATTGCTCTGTGATGTTGAATCCACCACACAGAGATTCACCTTTACCTTCTTGTAGCAGTTTGCTAACACTGTTGCCGTGGATTCTGCAAAGTGATCTTTGGGAGCTCATTGTGGGCTACGGGGAAAAGAAAATATCCTCAGATAAGAAGCGGAAGGAAGCTTTCTGAGAAACTGCATTGCGGTGTGTGAATGCACCTCACGGAGTTACACTCTTCTCTTCAGTGATCAGTTTGCCAACACCGTTTTCTTGAAGCTTGCGATGAGATACTTCTCAGCGCTAGCAGCTTATGGTGACAAAGGAAATATCCTCAGATAAGAAATGAAAGAAGCTTCCTCGGGAATTGCTTTCAGATACGAGACTTCAGCTACCAGAGTTACATCACTGTGTCTTGGAGCCGTTTCCTAGCACTGTTTTTGTGGATTCTGAGAACTGATAATTTCGGATGGGAACTGATAATTTCGGCTGGGAGGCAGGAACTATCCTCCGAGAAAAAGCGGAAGGAGCTTTCTGAGAAACTGCTTTGTGATGTGTGAATTCATTTCAAAGGGTTACACCACTCTTTCATGAGGAGTTTGCTAGCACTGTGTTTGTAGAATCTCACGAGTGATATCTTGGATAGCGTTGAATCCCATGGTGAATCATGAAATCTCCTCAGACCAATCTGCAGAGAGGCCTCCTCTGAAACTCCTTTGCTGTGGGTGACTTCGGCTCACAGAGTTCTACCATTGTTTCCCTTGAGACGCTTGCTAACAGTGTTTTCGCAGAATCTGCTCTAAGACACACAGTGGGGCTCCGAGACCACAAATAACCTCAGCTCGAAAACGAAAAATAGAAGCTTTCTGAGAAACTGCTTTGTGATGTGTGACTTCAACTCACTGAATTACACCTGCCTTTCATGGAGCCGTTGGCTACCCCCGTTTCTGTGGAATCTGGAAACTGATATTTCAGAGCCCTTTGAGGACTACGGGGCCAAAGGAAATATCCTCCGTTACAAAAGAGAAAGAAGCTTTCTGAGAAACTTCTTTGTGATCTGTGAATTCGTCTCACAGAATTGCAGCTTTCTCCTAATGAAGCCCTTCGCGAAGACTGTTCTCGTGGAATTTGCAAAATGATATTTGGGAGCTCACTGAGGGCTCCGGTGAAAAGGAAATAGCCTCAGATGCACACTGGAAAGAAGCTTTGTGAGAAACTGCATTGCGCTGTGTGAGTGCACCTCCCAGAGTTACACTTTTCAGTGATGAGTTTGACAAGACCGTTTCCTAGATATCCGCAATGGGAGACTTCTTGGAGCTTCGCAGCTTACCGTGACAAAGGAAGTATCCCTAGATAAAAATGACAGAAGCTTCCTCAGAAATTGCTTTCAGATACGTGACTTCATCTGACCGAGTTACATCACTGTTTCTTGGAGCCGTTTCCCAGCACTGTTTATGTGGATTCCGAGAACTGATATTTCGGATGGGTTTGGAGAGTGTGGGGAGAAAGGGATTATCCTCCGAGAAAAAGCAGGGTGCAGCTTTCTGAGAAACAGCTTTGTGACGTGTGAGTTCATTTCAAAGGCTCTCACCACTCTTGGGAGCACACGGAGGGATATGGTGAGAAAAGAAAGGTCCTCAGATAAAAACTGGAAAGAAGCCTCCGGAGAAACTGCATTGTGACATGTGAATGCGTCTCCTAGACTTCCACGCAACTTTTCACTGACCCGTTTGCTAACACTATTTAATTGCAGTCTGCACTGGGCTATTTCTCAGCGCAATGAAGCTTACGGTGACCCAGGAAATATCGTAAATGAAAACTGAAAAGAAGCTTTGTGAGAAACTTCTCAGTGAAACGTGAATTCATCTCACAGAGTTCCCACTTAGTCTTCGTGAAGCAGTTTGCTAACACCGTTTTCGTGGAATCTGCATAGTACTATCTGGGAGCTCATTGAGGGCCCACGGTGAAAACGGAAACATCCTCAGATCGTAACGAGAAAGAAGCTGTCTCCGAAATTGCTTTGTGATGTGTCAGTTCACCACACAGAGATTCACCTTCCCTTCTTGTAGCCCTTTGCCAGCACTGTTTCCCTGGATTCTGCAAAGTGATATTTGGGAGCTCATTGAGGGCTACGGGGAAAAGGAAATAGCCTCAGATAAAAACTGGAAGGAAGCGTTCTGAGAAACTGCATTGCGATGTGTGAATGCAACTCACAGAGTGACACTTGTCTCTTCAGTGACCAGTTTGCTCACTCAGTTTCCTTGAAATCTGCCTTGGGATGCTTCTTAGCGCAATGAAGCTTACGGTGACAAAGGAAATCTCCTCAGAAAACATGAAAAGAAGCTTTCTTAGAAACTGGTTTGCGATGTGTGAAATCATCTCCCAGCGTTACATCGGCGTTTCGTGGGGCAGTCGTTTAACACTGTCTCTCAGGAACCCGAGAAGGGCTACTTTGGATGGAATTGAGGCCTACGCTGATGAAGGACATATCCCCCATTAAAAACGTGAGAGAAGCTTTGTGAGACACTTCTCTGTGCTACGTGAATTCAACACATAGAGTTACAGCTGAATCTTCAGGAAGCAGTTTGCCACCACTGTTTTCCGGGAATCTGCAAAGTGATATTTGGGGGCGCATTCAGGGCCCATGGTGCAAAAGGAAACATCCTCAGACGATAACTAGAAAGAAGCTGACTCAGACATTGCTTTGTGATGTTGAATTCCCCACACGGAGCTTCACCTTTACCCTCTTGTAGCAGTATGCTAACACTGTTTTCATGGATTCCGCATTCGGATGCTTGGGAGCTCATTGAGGCCTATGGTGAAAAGGGAAATATCCTCAGACACAAACAAGAAAGAAGTGTTTTGAGAAACGGCGTTGGGATGTGTGAATGCAACTCACGGAGTTAGAGTTTTCTCTTCAGTGATCAAATTGCTAACACAGTTTTCCTGAAATCTGCCATGGCATATTTCTTAGCGCAATGAAGCTTACAGAGGGCATAGCCTCAGATAAAATGAGAAAAGAAGCTGTCTTAGAAACTGGATCGTGATGTGAGAATTCATCTCACAGAGTTACACACCCCTTTCGTGGAAGAGTCATTTAACACTGTCTTTGAGGAACCTGAGAAGGGCTACTTCGGTTCGAATTCAGGCCTACGCTGAAATACCCTCGATGCAAAACGTGAGCGAAGCTGTGTGAGAAAATACCCTGTGATACGTGAATTCATCACACAGAGTTACAACTGAGTCTTCAGGAAGCAGTTTGCTAACACCGTTTTCGTGGAATCTGCAAAGTGATATTTGGGGGCGCATTGAGGCCCATAGTGAACATGGAAACATCCTCCGATATTAACTAGAAAGAAGCAGTCTCAGAAATTGCTCTGTGATGTTGAATCCACCACACAGAGATTCACCTTTACCTTCTTGTAGCAGTTTGCTAACACTGTTGCCGTGGATTCTGCAAAGTGATCTTTGGGAGCTCATTGTGGGCTACGGGGAAAAGAAAATATCCTCAGATAAGAAGCGGAAAGAAGCTTTCTGAGAAACTGCATTGTGGTGTGTGAATGCACCTCACGGAGTTACACTCTTCTCTTCAGTGATCAGTTTGCCAACACCGTTTTCTTGAAGCTTGCGATGAGATACTTCTCAGCGCTAGCAACTTACGGTGACAAAGGAAATATCCTCAGATAAGAAATGAAAGAAGCTTCCTCGGGAATTGCTTTCAGATACGAGACTTCAGCTACCAGAGTTACATCACTGTGTCTTGGAGCCGTTTCCTAGCACTGTTTTTGTGGATTCTGAGAACTGATAATTTCGGATGGGAACTGATAATTTCGGCTGGGAGGCAGGAACTATCCTCCGAGAAAAAGCGGAAGGAGCTTTCTGAGAAACTGCTTTGTGATGTGTGAATTCATTTCAAAGGGTTACACCACTCTTTCATGAGGAGTTTGCTAGCACTGTGTTTGTAGAATCTCACGAGTGATATCTTGGATAGCGTTGAATCCCATGGTGAATCATGAAATCTCCTCAGACCAATCTGCAGAGAGGCCTCCTCTGAAACTCCTTTGCTGTGGGTGACTTCGGCTCACAGAGTTCTACCATTGTTTCCCTTGAGACGCTTGCTAACAGTGTTTTCGCAGAATCTGCTCTAAGACACACAGTGGGGCTCCGAGACCACAAATAACCTGAGCTCGAAAACGAAAAATAGAAGCTTTCTGAGAAACTGCTTTGTGATGTGTGACTTCAACTCACTGAATTCCACCTGCCTTTCATGGAGCCGTTGGCTACCCCCGTTTCTGTGGAATCTGGAAACTGATATTTCAGAGCCCTTTGAGGACTACGGGGCCAAAGGAAATATCCTCCGTTACAAAAGAGAAAGAAGCTTTCTGAGAAACTTCTTTGTGATCTGTGAATTCGTCTCACAGAATTGCAGCTTTCTCCTAATGAAGCCCTTCGCGAAGACTGTTCTCGTGGAATTTGCAAAATGATATTTGGGAGCTCACTGAGGGCTCCGGTGAAAAGGAAATAGCCTCAGATGCACACTGGAAAGAAGCTTTGTGAGAAACTGCATTGCGCTGTGTGAGTGCACCTCCCAGAGTTACACTTTTCCGGGATGAGTTTGACAAGACCGTTTCCTTGAAATCCGCAATGGGAGACTTCTTGGAGCTACGCAGCTTACCGTGACAAAGGAAGTATCCCTAGATAAAAATGACAGAAGCTTCCTCAGAAATTGCTTTCAGATACGTGACTTCATCTGACCGAGTTACATCACTGTTTCTTGGAGCCGTTTCCCAGCACTGTTTATGTGGATTCTGAGAACTGATATTTCGGATGGGTTTGGAGAGTGTGGGGAGAAAGGGATTATCCTCCGAGAAAAAGCAGGGTGCAGCTTTCTGAGAAACAGCTTTGTGACGTGTGAGTTCATTTCAAAGGCTTTCACCACTCTTGGGAGCACACGGAGGGATATGGTGAGAAAAGAAAGGTCCTCAGATAAAAACTGGAAAGAAGCCTTCGGAGAAACTGCATTGTGACATGGGAATACGACTCCTAGACTTCCACGCAACTTTTCACTGACCCCTTTGCTAACACTGTTTGATTGCAGTCTGCACTGGGCTATTTCTCAGCGCAATGAAGCTTACGGTGACCCAGGAAATATCGTAAATGAAAACTGGAAAGAAGCTTTGTGAGAAAATTCTCAGTGAAACGTGAATTCATCTCACAGAGTTCCCACTTAGTCTTCGCGAAGCAGTTTGCTAACACCGTTTTCGTGGAATCTGCATAGTACTATCTGGGAGCGCATTGAGGGCCCACGGTGAAAACGGAAACATCCTCAGATCGTAACGAGAAAGAAGCTGTCTCCGAAATTGCTTTGTGATGTGTCAGTTCACCACACAGAGATTCACCTTCCCTTCTTGTAGCCCTTTGCCAGCACTGTTTCCCTGGATTCTGCAAAGTGATATTTGGGAGCTCATTGAGGGCTACGGGGAAAAGGAAATAGCCTCAGATAAAAACTGGAAGGAAGCGTTCTGAGAAACTGCATTGCGATGTGTGAATGCAACTCACAGAGTGACACTTGTCTCTTCAGTGACCAGTTTGCTCACACAGTTTCCTTGAAATCTGCCTTGGGATGCTTCCTAGCGCAATGAAGCTTACGGTGACAAAGGAAATCTCCTCAGAAAACATGAAAAGAAGCTTTCTTAGAAACTGGTTTGCGATGTGTGAAATCATCTCCCAGCGTTACATCGGCGTTTCGTGGGGCAGTCGTTTAACACTGTCTCTCAGGAACCCGAGAAGGGCTACTTTGGATGGAATTGAGGCCTACGCTGATGAAGGACATATCCCCCATTAAAAACGTGAGAGAAGCTTTGTGAGACACTTCTCTGTGCTACGTGAATTCAACACATAGAGTTACAGCTGAATCTTCAGGAAGCAGTTTGCCACCACTGTTTTCCGGGAATCTGCAAAGTGATATTTGGGGGCGCATTCAGGGCCCATGGGGCAAAAGGAAACATCCTCAGACGATAACTAGAAAGAAGCTGACTCAGACATTGCTTTGTGATGTTGAATTCCCCACACGGAGCTTCACCTTTACCCTCTTGTAGCAGTACGCTAACACTGTTTTCATGGATTCCGCAAAGGGATGTTTGGGAGCTCATTGAGGCCTATGGTGAAAAGGGAAATATCCTCAGACACAAACAAGAAAGAAGTGTTTTGAGAAACGGCGTTGGGATGTGTGAATGCAACTCACGGAGTTACAGTTTTCTCTTCAGTGATCAACTTGCTCACACAGTTTTCCTGAAATCTGCCATTTCATAATTCTTAGCGCAATGAAGCTTACAGAGGGCATAGCCTCAGATAAAATGAGAAAAGAAGCTGTCTTAGAAACTGAATCGTGATGTGAGAATTCATCTCACAGAGTTACACACCCTTTCGTGGAAGAGTCATTTAACACAGTCTTTGAGGAACCTGAGAAGTGCTACTTCGGTTCGAATTCAGGCCTACGCTGAAATACCCTCGATGCAAAACGTGAGCGAAGCTGTGTGAGAAACTTCTCTGTGATACGTGAATTCATCACACAGAGTTACAACTGAGTCTTCAGGAAGCAGTTTGCTAACACCGTTTTCGTGGAATCTGCAAAGTGATATTTGGGGGCGCATTGAGGCCCATAGTGAACACGGAAACATCCTCCGATATTAACTAGAAAGAAGCAGTCTCAGAAATTGCTCTGTGATGTTGAATCCACCACACAGAGATTCACCTTTACCTTCTCGTAGCAGTTTGCTAACACTGTTGCCGTGGATTCTGCAAAGTGATCTTTGGGAGCTCATTGTGGGCTACGAGAAAAGAAAATATCCTCAGATAAGAAGCGGAAGGAAGCTTTCTGAGAAACTGCATTGCTGTGTGTGAATGCACCTCACGGAGTTACACTCTTCTCTTCAGTGATCAGTTTGACAACACCGTTTTCTTGAAGCTTGCGATGAGATACTTCTCAGCGCTAGTAGCTTACGGTGACAAAGGAAATATCCTCAGATAAGAAATGAAAGAAGCTTCCTCGGGAATTGCTTTCAGATACGAGACTTCAGCTCCCAGAGTTACATCACTGTGTCTTGGAGCCGTTTCCTAGCACTGTTTTTGTGGATTCTGAGAACTGATAATTTCGGAAGGGAACTGATAATTTCGGCTGGGATGCAGGAACTATCCTCTGAGAAAAAGCGGAAGGAAGCTTTCTGAGAAACTGCTTTGTGTTGTGTGAATTCATTTCAAAGGGTTACACCACTCTTTCATGAGGAGTTTGTTAGCACTGTGTTTGTAGAATCTCACGAGTGATATCTTGGATAGCGTTGAATCCCATGGTGAATCATGAAATCTCCTCAGACCAATCTGCAGAGAGGCCTCCTCTGAAACTCCTTTGCTGTGGGTGAATTCGGCTCACAGAGTTCTACCATTGTTTCCCTTGAGACGCTTGCTAACAGTGTTTTCGCAGAATCTGCTCTAAGACACACAGTGGGGCTCCGAGACCACAAATAACCTCAGCTCGAAAACGAAAAATAGAAGCTTTCTGAGAAACTGCTTTGTGATGTGTGACTTCAACTCACTGAATTACACCTGCGTTTCATGGAGCCGTTGGCTACCCCCGTTTCTGTGGAATCTGGAAACTGATATTTCAGACCCCTTTGAGGACTACGGGGCCAAAGGAAATATCCTCCGTTACAAAGGAGAAAGAAGCTTTCTGAGAAACTTCTTTGTGATCTGTGAATTCATCTCACAGAATTGCAGCTTTCTCCTAATGAAGCCCTTCGCGAAGACTGTTCTCGTGGAATTTGCAAAGTGATATTTGGGAGCTCACTGAGGGCTCCGGTGAAAAGGAAATGGCCTCAGATGCACACTGGAAAGAAGCTTTGTGAGAAACTGCATTGCGCTGTGTGAGTGCACCTCCCAGAGTTACACTTTTCCGTGATGAGTTTGACAAGACCGTTTCCTTGAAATCCGCAATGGGAGACTTCTTGGAGCTACGCAGCTTACCGTGACAAAGGAAGTATCCCTAGATAAAAATGACAGAAGCTTCCTCAGAAATTGCTTTCAGATACGTGACTTCATCTGACCGAGTTACATCACTGTTTCTTGGAGCCGTTTCCCAGCACTGTTTATGTGGATTCTGAGAACTGATATTTCGGATGGGTTTGGAGAGTGTGGGGAGAAAGGGATTATCCTCCGAGAAAAAGCAGGGTGCAGCTTTCTGAGAAACAGCTTTGTGACGTGTGAGTTCATTTCAAAGGCTTTCACCACTCTTGGGAGCACACGGAGGGATATGGTGAGAAAAGAAAGGTCCTCAGATAAAAACTGGAAAGAAGCCTTCGGAGAAACTGCATTGTGACATGTGAATGCGACTCCTAGACTACCACGCAACTTTTCACTGACCCGTTTGCTAACACTGTTTGATTGCAGTCTGCACTGGGCTATTTCTCAGCGCAATGAAGCTTACGGTGACCCAGGAAATATCGTAAATGAATACTGGAAAGAAGCTTTGTGAGAAACTTCTCAGTGAAACGTGAATTCATCTCACACAGTTCCCACTTAGTCTTCGCGAAGCAGTTTGCTAACACCGTTTTCGTGGAATCTGCATAGTACTATCTGGGAGCGCATTGAGGGCCCACGGTGAAAACGGAAACATCCTCAGATCGTAACGAGAAAGAAGCTGTCTCCGAAATTGCTTTGTGATGTGTCAGTTCACCACACAGAGATTCACCTTCCCTTCTTGTAGCCCTTTGCCAGCACTGTTTCCCTGGATTCTGCAAAGTGATATTTGGGAGCTCATTGAGGGCTACGGCTAAAAGGAAATAGCCTCAGATAAAAACTGGAAGGAAGCGTTCTGAGAAACTGCATTGCGATGTGTGAATGCAACTCACAGAGTGACACTTGTCTCTTCAGTGACCAGTTTGCTCACTCAGTTTCCTTGAAATCTGCCTTGGGATGCTTCTTAGCGCAATGAAGCTTACGGTGACAAAGGAAATCTCCTCAGAAAACATGAAAAGAAGCTTTCTTAGAAACTGGTTTGCGATGTGTGAAATCATCTCCCAGCGTTACATCGGCGTTTCGTGGGGCAGTCGTTTAACACTGTCTCTCAGGAACCCGAGAAGGGCTACTTTGGATGGAATTGAGGCCTACGCTGATGAAGGACATATCCCCCATTAAAAACGTGAGAGAAGCTTTGTGAGACACTTCTCTGTGCTACGTGAATTCAACACATAGAGTTACAGCTGAATCTTCAGGAAGCAGTTTGCCACCACTGTTTTCCGGGAATCTGCAAAGTGATATTTGGGGGCGCATTCAGGGCCCATGGTGCAAAAGGAAACATCCTCAGACGATAACTAGAAAGAAGCTGACTCAGACATTGCTTTGTGATGTTGAATTCCCCACACGGAGCTTCACCTTTACCCTCTTGTAGCAGTATGCTAACACTGTTTTCATGGATTCCGCAAAGGGATGTTTGGGAGCTCATTGAGGCCTATGGTGAAAAGGGAAATATCCTCAGACACAAACAAGAAAGAAGTGTTTTGAGAAACGGCGTTGGGATGTGTGAATGCAACTCACGGAGTTACAGTTTTCTCTTCAGTGATCAACTTGCTCACACAGTTTTCCTGAAATCTGCCATGGCATATTTCTTAGCGCAATGAAGCTTACAGAGGGCATAGCCTCAGATAAAATGAGAAAAGAAGCTGTCTTAGAAACTGGATCGTGATGTGAGAATTCATCTCACAGAGTTACACACCCCTTTCGTGGAAGAGTCATTTAACACTGTCTTTGAGGAACCTGAGAAGGGCTACTTCGGTTCGAATTCAGGCCTACGCTGAAATACCCTCGATGCAAAACGTGAGCGAAGCTGTGTGAGAAAATACCCTGTGATACGTGAATTCATCACACAGAGTTACAACTGAGTCTTCAGGAAGCAGTTTGCTAACACCGTTTTCGTGGAATCTGCAAAGTGATATTTGGGGGCGCATTGAGGCCCATAGTGAACATGGAAACATCCTCCGATATTAACTAGAAAGAAGCAGTCTCAGAAATTGCTCTGTGATGTTGAATCCACCACACAGAGATTCACCTTTACCTTCTTGTAGCAGTTTGCTAACACTGTTGCCGTGGATTCTGCAAAGTGATCTTTGGGAGCTCATTGTGGGCTACGGGGAAAAGAAAATATCCTCAGATAAGAAGCGGAAGGAAGCTTTCTGAGAAACTGCATTGCGGTGTGTTAATGCACCTCACGGAGTTACACTCTTCTCTTCAGTGATCAGTTTGCCAACACCGTTTTCTTGAAGCTTGCGATGAGATACTTCTCAGCGCTAGCAGCTTATGGTGACAAAGGAAATATCCTCAGATAAGAAATGAAAGAAGCTTCCTCGGGAATTGCTTTCAGATACGAGACTTCAGCTACCAGAGTTACATCACTGTGTCTTGGAGCCGTTTCCTAGCACTGTTTTTGTGGATTCTGAGAACTGATAATTTCGGATGGGAACTGATAATTTCGGCTGGGAGGCAGGAACTATCCTCCGAGAAAAAGCGGAAGGAAGCTTTCTGAGAAACTGCTTTGTGATGTGTGAATTCATTTCAAAGGGTTACACCACTCTTTCATGAGGAGTTTGCTAGCACTGTGTTTGTAGAATCTCACGAGTGATATCTTGGATAGCGTTGAATCCCATGGTGAATCATGAAATCTCCTCAGACCAATCTGCAGAGAGGCCTCCTCTGAAACTCCTTTGCTGTGGGTGACTTCGGCTCACAGAGTTCTACCATTGTTTCCCTTGAGACGCTTGCTAACAGTGTTTTCGCAGAATCTGCTCTAAGACACACAGTGGGGCTCCGAGACCACAAATAACCTCAGCTCGAAAACGAAAAATAGAAGCTTTCTGAGAAACTGCTTTGTGATGTGTGACTTCAACTCACTGAATTACACCTGCCTTTCATGGAGCCGTTGGCTACCCCCGTTTCTGTGGAATCTGGAAACTGATATTTCAGACCCCTTTGAGGACTACGGGGCCAAATGAAATATCCTCCGTTACAAAGGAGAAAGAAGCTTTCTGAGAAACTTCTTTGTGATCTGTGAATTCATCTCACAGAATTGCAGCTTTCTCCTAATGAAGCCCTTCGCGAAGACTGTTCTCGTGGAATTTGCAAAGTGATATTTGGGAGCTCACTGAGGGCTCCGGTGAAAAGGAAATAGCCTCAGATGCACACTGGAAAGAAGCTTTGTGAGAAACTGCATTGCGCTGTGTGAGTGCACCTCCCAGAGTTACACTTTTCCGTGATGAGTTTGACAAGACCGTTTCCTTGAAATCCGCAATGGGAGACTTCTTGGAGCTACGCAGCTTACCGTGACAAAGGAAGTATCCCTAGATAAAAATGACAGAAGCTTCCTCAGAAATTGCTTTCAGATACGTGACTTCATCTGACCGAGTTACATCACTGTTTCTTGGAGCCGTTTCCCAGCACTGTTTAGGTGGATTCTGAGAACTGATATTTCGGATGGGTTTGGAGAGTGTGGGGAGAAAGGGATTATCCTCCGAGAAAAAGCAGGGTGCAGCTTTCTGAGAAACAGCTTTGTGACGTGTGAGTTCATTTCAAAGGCTTTCACCACTCTTGGGAGCACACGGAGGGATATGGTGAGAAAAGAAAGGTCCTCAGATAAAAACTGGAAAGAAGCCTTCGGAGAAACTGCATTGTGACATGTGAATGCGACTCCTAGACTTCCACGCAACTTTTCACTGACCCGTTTGCTAACACTGTTTGATTGCAGTCTGCACTGGGCTCTTTCTCAGCGCAATGAAGCTTACGGTGACCCAGGAAACATCGTAAATGAAAACTGGAAAGAAGCTTTGTTAGAAACTTCTCAGTGAAAAGTGAATTCCTCTCACAGAGTTCCCACTTAGTCTTCGCGAAGCAGTTTGCTAACACCGTTTTCGTGGAATCTGCATAGTACTATCTGGGAGCGCATTGAGGGCCCACGGTGAAAACGGAAACATCCTCAGATCGTAACGAGAAAGAAGCTGTCTCCGAAATTGCTTTGTGATGTGTCAGTTCACCACACAGAGATTCACCTTCCCTTCTTGTAGCCCTTTGCCAGCACTGTTTCCCTGGATTCTGCAAAGTGATATTTGGGAGCTCATTGAGGGCTACGGGGAAAAGGAAATAGCCTCAGATAAAAACTGGAAGGAAGCGTTCTGAGAAACTGCATTGCGATGTGTGAATGCAACTCACAGAGTGACACTTGTCTCTTCAGTGACCAGTTTGCTCACACAGTTTCCTTGAAATCTGCCTTGGGATGCTTCTTAGTGCAATGAAGCTTACGGTGACAAAGGAAATCTCCTCAGAAAACATTAAAAGAAGCTTTCTTAGAAACTGGTTTGCGATGTGTGAAATCATCTCCAGGCGTTACATCGGCGTTTCGTGGGGCAGTCGTTTAACACTGTCTCTCAGGAACCCGAGAAGGGCTACTTTGTATGGAATTGAGGCCTACGCTGATGAAGGACATATCCCCCATTAAAAACGTGAGAGAAGCTTTGTGAGACACTTCTCTGTGCTACGTGAATTCAACACATAGAGTTACAGCTGAATCTTCAGGAAGCAGTTTGCCACCACTGTGTTCCGGGAATCTGCAAAGTGATATTTGGGGGCGCATTCAGGGCCCATGGTGCAAAAGGAAACATCCTCAGACGATAACTAGAAAGAAGCTGACTCAGACATTGCTTTGTGATGTTGAATTCCCCACACGGAGCTTCACCTTTACCCTCTTGTAGCAGTATGCTAACACTGTTTTCATGGATTCCGCAAAGGGATGTTTGGGAGCTCATTGAGGCCTATGGTGAAAAGGGAAACATCCTCAGACACAAACAAGAAAGAAGTGTTTTGAGAAACGGCGTTGGGATGTGTGAATGCAACTCACGGAGTTACAGTTTTCTCTTCAGTGATCAACTTGCTCACACAGTTTTCCTGAAATCTGCCATGGCATATTTCTTAGCGCAATGAAGCTTACAGAGGGCATAGCCTCAGATAAAATGAGAAAAGAAGCTGTCTTAGAAACTGGATCGTGATGTGAGAATTCATCTCACAGAGTTACACACCCCTTTCGTGGAAGAGTCATTTAACACTGTCTTTGAGGAACCTGAGAAGGGCTACTTCGGTTCGAATTCAGGCCTACGCTGAAATACCCTCGATGCAAAACGTGAGCGAAGCTGTGTGAGAAAATACCCTGTGATACGTGAATTCATCACACAGAGTTACAACTGAGTCTTCAGGAAGCAGTTTGCTAACACCGTTTTCGTGGAATCTGCAAAGTGATATTTGGGGGCGCATTGAGGCCCATAGTGAACATGGAAACATCCTCCGATATTAACTAGAAAGAAGCAGTCTCAGAAATTGCTCTGTGATGTTGAATCCACCACACAGAGATTCACCTTTACCTTCTTGTAGCAGTTTGCTAACACTGTTGCCGTGGATTCTGCAAAGTGATCTTTGGGAGCTCATTGTGGGCTACGGGGAAAAGAAAATATCCTCAGATAAGAAGCGGAAGGAAGCTTTCTGAGAAACTGCATTGCGGTGTGTTAATGCACCTCACGGAGTTACACTCTTCTCTTCAGTGATCAGTTTGCCAACACCGTTTTCTTGAAGCTTGCGATGAGATACTTCTCAGCGCTAGCAGCTTATGGTGACAAAGGAAATATCCTCAGATAAGAAATGAAAGAAGCTTCCTCGGGAATTGCTTTCAGATACGAGACTTCAGCTACCAGAGTTACATCACTGTGTCTTGGAGCCGTTTCCTAGCACTGTTTTTGTGGATTCTGAGAACTGATAATTTCGGATGGGAACTGATAATTTCGGCTGGGAGGCAGGAACTATCCTCCGAGAAAAAGCGGAAGGAAGCTTTCTGAGAAACTGCTTTGTGATGTGTGAATTCATTTCAAAGGGTTACACCACTCTTTCATGAGGAGTTTGCTAGCACTGTGTTTGTAGAATCTCACGAGTGATATCTTGGATAGCGTTGAATCCCATGGTGAATCATGAAATCTCCTCAGACCAATCTGCAGAGAGGCCTCCTCTGAAACTCCTTTGCTGTGGGTGACTTCGGCTCACAGAGTTCTACCATTGTTTCCCTTGAGACGCTTGCTAACAGTGTTTTCGCAGAATCTGCTCTAAGACACACAGTGGGGCTCCGAGACCACAAATAACCTCAGCTCGAAAACGAAAAATAGAAGCTTTCTGAGAAACTGCTTTGTGATGTGTGACTTCAACTCACTGAATTACACCTGCCTTTCATGGAGCCGTTGGCTACCCCCGTTTCTGTGGAATCTGGAAACTGATATTTCAGACCCCTTTGAGGACTACGGGGCCAAATGAAATATCCTCCGTTACAAAGGAGAAAGAAGCTTTCTGAGAAACTTCTTTGTGATCTGTGAATTCATCTCACAGAATTGCAGCTTTCTCCTAATGAAGCCCTTCGCGAAGACTGTTCTCGTGGAATTTGCAAAGTGATATTTGGGAGCTCACTGAGGGCTCCGGTGAAAAGGAAATAGCCTCAGATGCACACTGGAAAGAAGCTTTGTGAGAAACTGCATTGCGCTGTGTGAGTGCACCTCCCAGAGTTACACTTTTCCGTGATGAGTTTGACAAGACCGTTTCCTTGAAATCCGCAATGGGAGACTTCTTGGAGCTACGCAGCTTACCGTGACAAAGGAAGTATCCCTAGATAAAAATGACAGAAGCTTCCTCAGAAATTGCTTTCAGATACGTGACTTCATCTGACCGAGTTACATCACTGTTTCTTGGAGCCGTTTCCCAGCACTGTTTAGGTGGATTCTGAGAACTGATATTTCGGATGGGTTTGGAGAGTGTGGGGAGAAAGGGATTATCCTCCGAGAAAAAGCAGGGTGCAGCTTTCTGAGAAACAGCTTTGTGACGTGTGAGTTCATTTCAAAGGCTTTCACCACTCTTGGGAGCACACGGAGGGATATGGTGAGAAAAGAAAGGTCCTCAGATAAAAACTGGAAAGAAGCCTTCGGAGAAACTGCATTGTGACATGTGAATGCGACTCCTAGACTTCCACGCAACTTTTCACTGACCCGTTTGCTAACACTGTTTGATTGCAGTCTGCACTGGGCTCTTTCTCAGCGCAATGAAGCTTACGGTGACCCAGGAAACATCGTAAATGAAAACTGGAAAGAAGCTTTGTTAGAAACTTCTCAGTGAAAAGTGAATTCCTCTCACAGAGTTCCCACTTAGTCTTCGCGAAGCAGTTTGCTAACACCGTTTTCGTGGAATCTGCATAGTACTATCTGGGAGCGCATTGAGGGCCCACGGTGAAAACGGAAACATCCTCAGATCGTAACGAGAAAGAAGCTGTCTCCGAAATTGCTTTGTGATGTGTCAGTTCACCACACAGAGATTCACCTTCCCTTCTTGTAGCCCTTTGCCAGCACTGTTTCCCTGGATTCTGCAAAGTGATATTTGGGAGCTCATTGAGGGCTACGGGGAAAAGGAAATAGCCTCAGATAAAAACTGGAAGGAAGCGTTCTGAGAAACTGCATTGCGATGTGTGAATGCAACTCACAGAGTGACACTTGTCTCTTCAGTGACCAGTTTGCTCACACAGTTTCCTTGAAATCTGCCTTGGGATGCTTCTTAGTGCAATGAAGCTTACGGTGACAAAGGAAATCTCCTCAGAAAACATTAAAAGAAGCTTTCTTAGAAACTGGTTTGCGATGTGTGAAATCATCTCCAGGCGTTACATCGGCGTTTCGTGGGGCAGTCGTTTAACACTGTCTCTCAGGAACCCGAGAAGGGCTACTTTGTATGGAATTGAGGCCTACGCTGATGAAGGACATATCCCCCATTAAAAACGTGAGAGAAGCTTTGTGAGACACTTCTCTGTGCTACGTGAATTCAACACATAGAGTTACAGCTGAATCTTCAGGAAGCAGTTTGCCACCACTGTGTTCCGGGAATCTGCAAAGTGATATTTGGGGGCGCATTCAGGGCCCATGGTGCAAAAGGAAACATCCTCAGACGATAACTAGAAAGAAGCTGACTCAGACATTGCTTTGTGATGTTGAATTCCCCACACGGAGCTTCACCTTTACCCTCTTGTAGCAGTATGCTAACACTGTTTTCATGGATTCCGCAAAGGGATGTTTGGGAGCTCATTGAGGCCTATGGTGAAAAGGGAAACATCCTCAGACACAAACAAGAAAGAAGTGTTTTGAGAAACGGCGTTGGGATGTGTGAATGCAACTCACGGAGTTACAGTTTTCTCTTCAGTGATCAACTTGCTCACACAGTTTTCCTGAAATCTGCCATGGCATATTTCTTAGCGCAATGAAGCTTACAGAGGGCATAGCCTCAGATAAAATGAGAAAAGAAGCTGTCTTAGAAACTGGATCGTGATGTGAGAATTCATCTCACAGAGTTACACACCCCTTTCGTGGAAGAGTCATTTAACACTGTCTTTGAGGAACCTGAGAAGGGCTACTTCGGTTCGAATTCAGGCCTACGCTGAAATACCCTCGATGCAAAACGTGAGCGAAGCTGTGTGAGAAACTTCTCTGTGATACGTGAATTCATCACACAGAGTTACAACTGAGTCTTCAGGAAGCAGTTTGCTAACACCGTTTTCGTGGAATCTGCAGAGTGATATTTGGGGGCGCATTGAGGCCCATAGTGAACACGGAAACATCCTCCGATATGAACTAGAAAGAAGCAGTCTCAGAAATTGCTCTGTGATGTTGAATCCACCACACAGAGATTCACCTTTACCTTCTCGTAGCAGTTTGCTAACACTGTTGCCGTGGATTCTGCAAAGTGATCTTTGGGTGCTCATTGTGGGCTATGGGGAAAAGAAAATATCCTCAGATAAGAAGCGGAAGGAAGCTTTCTGAGAAACTGCATTGCGGTGTGTGAATGCACCTCACGGAGTTACGCTCTTCTCTTTAGTGATCAGTTTGCCAACACCGTTTTCTTGAAGCTTGCGATGAGATACTTCTCAGCGCTAGCAGCTTACGGTGACAAAGGAAATATCCTCAGATAAGAAATGAAAGAAGCTTCCTCGGGAATTGCTTTCAGATACGAGACTTCAGCTCCCAGAGTTACATCACTGTGTCTTGGAGGCGTTTCCTTGCACTGTTTTTGTGGATCCTGAGAACTGATAATTTCGGATGGGAACTGATAATTTCGGATGGGAGGCAGGAACTATCCTCCGAGAAAAAGCGGAAGGAAGCTTTCTGAGAAACTGCTTTGTGATGTGTGAATTCATTTCAAAGGGTTACACCACTCTTTCATGAGGAGTTTGCTAGCACTGTGTTTGTAGAATCTCACGAGTGATATCTTGGATAGCGTTGAATCCCATGGTGAATCATGAAATCTCCTCAGACCAATCTGCAGAGAGGCCTCCTCTGAAACTCCTTTGCTGTGGGTGACTTCGGCTCACAGAGTTCTACCATTGTTTCCCTTGAGACGCTTGCTAACAGTGTTTTCGCAGAATCTGCTCTAAGACACACAGTGGGGCTCCGAGACCACAAATAACCTCAGCTCGAAAACGAAAAATAGAAGCTTTCTGAGAAACTGCTTTGTGATGTGTGACTTCAACTCACTGAATTACACCTGCCTTTCATGGAGCCGTTGGCTACCCCCGTTTCTGTGGAATCTGGAAACTGATATTTCAGACCCCTTTGAGGACTACGGGGCCAAAGGAAATATCCTCCGTTACAAAGGAGAAAGAAGCTTTCTGAGAAACTTCTTTGTGATCTGTGAATTCATCTCACAGAATTGCAGCTTTCTCCTAATGAAGCCCTTCGCGAAGACTGTTCTCGTGGAATTTGCAAAGTGATATTTGGGAGCTCACTGAGGGCTCCGTTGAAAAGGAAATAGCCTCAGATGCACACTGGAAAGAAGCTTTGTGAGAAACTGCATTGCGCTGTGTGAGTGCACCTCCCAGAGTTACACTTTTCCGTGATGAGTTTGACAAGACCGTTTCCTTGAAATCCGCAATGGGAGACTTCTTGGAGCTACGCAGCTTACCGTGACAAAGGAAGTATCCCTAGATAAAAATGACAGAAGCTTCCTCAGAAATTGCTTTCAGATACGTGACTTCATCTGACCGAGTTACATCACTGTTTCTTGGAGCCGTTTCCCAGCACTGTTTATGTGGATTCCGAGAACTGATATTTCGGATGGGTTTGGAGAGTGTGGGGAGAAAGGGATTATCCTCCGAGAAAAAGCAGGGTGCAGCTTTCCGAGAAACAGCTTTGTGACGTGTGAGTTCATTTCAAAGGCTTTCACCACTCTTGGGAGCACACGGAGGGATATGGTGAGAAAAGAAAGGTCCTCAGATAAAAACTGGAAAGAAGCCTTCGGAGAAACTGCATTGTGAAATGTAAATGCGACTCCTAGACTTCCACGCGACTTTTCACTGACCCGTTTGCTAACACTGTTTGATTGCAGTACGCACTGGGCTATTTCTCAGCGCAATGAAGCTTACGGTGACCCAGGAAATATCGTAAATGAAAACTGGAAAGAAGCTTTGTGAGAAACTTCTCAGTGAAACGTGAATTCATCTCACAGAGTTCCCACTTAGTCTTCGCGAAGCAGTTTGCTAACACCGTTTTCGTGGAATCTGCATAGTACTATCTGGGAGCGCATTGAGGGCCCACGGTGAAAACGGAAACATCCTCAGATCGTAACGAGAAAGAAGCTGTCTCCGAAATTGCTTTGTGATGTGTCAGTTCACCACACAGAGATTCACATTTCCTTCTTGTAGCCCTTTGCCAGCACTGTTTCCCTGGATTCTGCAAAGTGATATTTGGGAGCTCATTGAGGGCTACGGGGAAAAGGAAATAGCCTCAGATAAAAACTGGAAGGAAGCGTTCTGAGAAACTGCATTGCCATGTGTGAATGCAACTCACAGAGTGACACTTGTCTCTTCAGTGACCAGTTTGCTCACACAGTTTCCTTGAAATCTGCCTTGGGATGCTTCTTAGCGCAATGAAGCTTACGGTGACAAAGGAAATCTCCTCAGAAAACATTAAAAGAAGCTTTCTTATAAACTGGTTTGCGATGTGTGAAATCATCTCCCAGCGTTACATCGGTGTTTCGTGGGGCAGTCGTTTAACACTGTCTCTCACGAACCCGAGAAGGGCTACTTTGGATGGAATTGAGGCCTACGCTGATGAAGGACATATCCCCCATTAAAAACGTGAGAGAAGCTTTGTGAGACACTTCTCTGTGCTACGTGAATTCAACACATAGAGTTACAGCTGAATCTTCAGGAAGCAGTTTGCCACCACTGTTTTCCGGGAATCTGCAAAGTGATATTTGGGGGCGCATTCAGGGCCCATGGTGCAAAAGGAAACATCCTCAGATGATAACTAGAAAGAAGCTGACTCAGACATTGCTTTGTGATGTTGAATTCCCCACACGGAGCTTCACCTTTACCCTCTTGTAGCAGTATGCTAACACTGTTTTCATGGTTTCCGCAAAGGGATGTTTGGGAGCTCATTGAGGCCTATGGTGAAAAGGGAAATATCCTCAGACACAAACAAGAAAGAAGTGTTTTGAGAAACGGCGTTGGGATGTGTGAATGCAACTCACGGAGTTACAGTTTTCTCTTCAGTGATCAACTTGCTCACACAGTTTTCCTGAAATCTGAAATGGCATATTTCTTAGCGCAATGAAGCTTACAGAGGGAATAGCCTCAGATAAAATGAGAAAGGAAGCTGTTTTAGAAACTGGATCGTGATGTGAGAATTCATCTCACAGAGTTACACACCCCTTTCGTGGAAGAGTCATTTAACACTGTCTTTGAGGAACCTGAGAAGGGCTACTTCGGTTCGAATTCAGGCCTACGCTGAAATACCCTCCATGCAAAACGTGAGCGAAGCTGTGTGAGAAACTTCTCTGTGATACGTGAATTCATCACACAGACTTACAACTGAGTCTTCAGGAAGCAGTTTGCTAACACCGTTTTCGTGGAATCTGCAGAGTGATATTTGGGGGCGCATTGAGGCCCATAGTGAACACGGAAACATCCTCCGATATTAACTAGAAAGAAGCAGTCTCAGAAATTGCTCTGTGATGTTGAATCCACCACACAGAGATTCACCTTTACCTTCTTGTAGCAGTTTGCTAACACTGTTGCCGTGGATTCTGCAAAGTGATCTTTGGGAGCTCATTGTGGGCTACGGGGAAAAGAAAATATCCTCAGATAAGAAGCGGAAGGAAGCTTTCTGAAGAACTCCATTGCGGTGTGTGAATGCACCTCACGGAGTTACACTCTTCTCTTCAGTGATCAGTTTGCCAACACCGTTTTCTTGAAGCTTGCGATGAGATACTTCTCAGCGCTAGCAGCTTACGGTGACAAAGGAAATATCCTCAGATAAGAAATGAAAGAAGATTCCTCGGGAATTGCTTTCAGATACGAGACTTCAGCTCCCAGTGTTACATCACTGTGTCTTGGAGCCGTTTCCTAGCACTGTTTTTGTGGATTCTGAGAACTAATAATTTCGGATGGGAACTGATAATTTCGGCTGGGAGGCAGGAACTATCCTCCAAGAAAAAGCGGAAGGAAGCTTTCTGAGAAACTGCTTTGTGATGTGTGAATTCATTTCAAAGGGTTACACCACTCTTTCATGAGGAGTTTGCTAGCACTGTGTTTGTAGAATCTCACGAGTGATATCTTGGATAGCGTTGAATCCCATGGTGAATCATGAAATCTCCTCAGACCAATCTGCAGAGAGGCCTCCTCTGAAACTCCTTTGCTGTGGGTGACTTCGGCTCACAGAGTTCTACCATTGTTTCCCTTGAGACGCTTGCTAACAGTGTTTTCGCAAAATCTGCTCTAAGACACACAGCGGGGCTCCGAGACCACAAATAACCTCAGCTCGAAAACGAAAAATAGAAGCTTTCTGAGAAACTGCTTTGTGATGTGTGACTTCACCTCACTGAATTACACCTGCCTTTCATGGAGCCGTTGGCTACCCCCGCTTCTGTGGAATCTGGAAACTGGTATTTCAGACCCCTTTGAGGACTACGGGGCCAAAGGAAATATCCTCCGTTACAAAGGAGAAAGAAGCTTTCTGAGAAACTTCTTTGTGATCTGTGAATTCATCTCACAGAATTGCAGCTTTCTCCTAATGAAGCCCTTCGCGAAGACTGATCTCGTGGAATTTGCAAAGTGATATATGGGAGCTCACTGAGGGCTCCGGTGAAAAGGAAATAGCCTCAGATGCACACTGGAAAGAAGCTTTGTGAGAAACTGCATTGCGCTGTGTGAGTGCACCTCGCAGAGTTACACTTTTCCGTGATGAGTTTGACAAGACCGTTTCCTTGAAATCCGCAATGGGAGACTTCTTGGAGCTACGCAGCTTACCGTGACAAAGGAAGTATCCCTAGATAAAAATGACAGAAGCTTCCTCAGAAATTGCTTTCAGATACGTGACTTCATCTGACCGAGTTACATCACTGTTTCTTGGAGCCGTTTCCCAGCACTGTTTATGTGGATTCTGAGAACTGATATTTCGGATGGGTTTGGAGAGTGTGGGGAGAAAGGGATTATCCTCCGAGAAAAAGCAGGGTGCAGCTTTCTGAGAAACAGCTTTGTGACGTGTGAGTTCATTTCAAAGGCTTTCACCACTCTTGGGAGCACACGGAGGGATATGGTGAGAAAAGAAAGGTCCTCAGATAAAAACTGGAAAGAAGCCTTCGGAGAAACTGCATTGTGACATGTGAATGCGACTCCTAGACTTCCACGCACCTTTTCACTGACCCGTTTGCTAACACTGTTTGATTGCAGTCTGCACTGGGCTATTTCTCAGCGCAATGAAGCTTACGGTGACCCAGGAAATATCGTAAATGAAAACTGGAAAGAAGCTTTGTGAGAAACTTCTCAGTGAAACGTGAATTCATCTCACAGAGTTCCCACTTAGTCTTCGCGAAGCAGTTTGCTAACACCGTTTTCCTGGAATCTGCGTAGTACTATCTCGGAGCGCATTGAGGGCCCACGGTGAAAACGGAAACATCCTCAGATCGTAACGAGAAAGAAGCTGTCTCCGAAATTGCTTTGTGATGTGTCAGTTCACCACACAGAGATTCACCTTCCCTTCTTGTAGCCCTTTGCCAGCACTGTTTCCCTGGATTCTGCAAAGTGATATATGGGAGCTCATTGAGGGTTACGGGGAAAAGGAAATAGCCTCAGATAAAAACTGGAAGGAAGCGTTCTGAGAAACTGCATTGCGATGTGTGAATGCAACTCACAGAGTGACACTTGTCTCTTCAGTGACCAGTTTGCTCACACAGTTTCCTTGAAATCTGCCTTGGGATGCTTCTTAGCGCAATGAAGCTTACGGTGACAAAGGAAATCTCCTCAGAAAACATTAAAAGAAGCTTTCTTAGAAACTGGTTTGCGATGTGTGAAATCATCTCCCGGCGTTACATCGGCGTTTCGTGGGGCAGTCGTTTAACACTGTCTCTCAGGAACCCGAGAAGGGCTACTTTGGATGGAATTGAGGCCTACGCTGATGAAGGACATATCCCCCATTAAAAACGTGAGGGAAGCTTTGTGAGACACTTCTCTGTGCTACGTGAATTCAACACATAGAGTTACAGCTGAATCTTCAGGAAGCAGTTTGCCACCACTGTTTTCCGGGAATCTGCAAAGTGATATTTGGGGGCGCATTCAGGGCCCATGATGCAAAAGGAAACCTCCTCAGACGATAACTAGAAAGAAGCTGACTCAGACATTGCTTTGTGATGTTGAATTCCCCACACGGAGCTTCACCTTAACCATCTTGTAGCAGTATGCTAACACTGTTTTCATGGATTCCGCAAAGGGATGTTTGGGAGCTCATTGAGGCCTATGGTGAAAAGGGAAATATCCTCAGACACAAACAAGAAAGAAGTGTTTTGAGAAACGGCGTTGGGATGTGTGAATGCAACTCACGGAGTTACAGTTTTCTCTTCAGTGATCAACTTGCTAACACAGTTTTCCTGAAATCTGCCATGGCATATATTTCTTTGCGCAATGAAGCTTACAGAGGGCATAGCCTCAGATAAAATGAGAAAAGAAGCTGTCTTAGAAACTGGATCGTGATGTGAGAATTCATCTCACAGAGTTACACACCCCTTTCGTGGAAGAGTCATTTAACACTGTCTTTGAGGAACCTGAGAAGGGCTACTTCGGTTCGAATTCAGGCCTACGCTGAAATACCCTCGATGCAAAACGTGAGCGAAGCTGTGTGAGAAACTTCTCTGTGATACGTGAATTCATCACACAGAGTTACAACTGAGTCTTCAGGAAGCAGTTTGCTAACACCGTTTTCGTGGAATCTGCAGAGTGATATTTGGGGCGCATTGAGGCCCATAGTGAACACGGAAACATCCTCCGATATTAACTAGAAAGAAGCAGTCTCAGAAATTGCTCTGTGATGTTGAATCCACCACACAGAGATTCACCTTTACCTTCTTGTAGCAGTTTGCTAACACTGTTGCCGTGGATTCTGCAAAGTGATCTTTGGGAGCTCATTGTGGGCTACGGGGAAAAGAAAATATCCTCAGATAAGAAGCGGAAGGAAGCTTTCTGAGAAACTGCATTGCGGTGTGTGAATGCACCTCACGGAGTTACACTCTTCTCTTCAGTGATCAGTTTGCCAACACCGTTTTCTTGAAGCTTGCGATGAGATACTTCTCAGCGCTAGCAGCTTACGGTGACAAAGGAAATATCCTCAGATAAGAAATGAAAGAAGCTTCCTCGGGAATTGCTTTCAGATACGAGACTTCAGCTCCCAGAGTTACATCACTGTGTCTTGGAGGCGTTTCCTTGCACTCTTTTTGTGGATCCTGAGAACTGATCATTTCGGATGGGAACTGATAATTTCGGATGGGAGGCAGGAACTATCCTCCGAGAAAAAGCGGAAGGAAGCTTTCTGAGAAACTGCTTTGTGATGTGTGAATTCATTTCAAAGGGTTACACCACTCTTTCATGAGGAGTTTGCTAGCACTGTGTTTGTAGAATCTCACGAGTGATATCTTGGATAGCGTTGAATCCCATGGTGAATCATGAAATCTCCTCAGACCAATCTGCAGAGAGGCCTCCTCTGAAACTCCTTTGCTGTGGGTGACTTCGGCTCACAGAGTTCTACCATTGTTTCCCTTGAGACGCTTGCTAACAGTGTTTTCGCAAAATCTGCTCTAAGACACACAGTGGGGCTCCGAGACCACAAATAACCTCAGCTCGAAAACGAAAAATAGAAGCTTTCTGAGAAACTGCTTTGTGATTGTGACTTCAACTCACTGAATTACACCTGCGTAGGACTACGGGGCCAAAGGAAATATCCTCCGTTACAAAGGAGAAAGATGCTTTCTGAGAAACTTCTTTGTGATCTGTGAATTCATCTCACAGAATTGCAGCTTTCTCCTAATGAAGCCCTTCGCGAAGACTGTTCTCGTGGAGTTTGCAAAGTGATATTTGGGAGCTCACTGAGGGCTCCGGTGAAAAGGAAATAGCCTCAGATGCACACTGGAAAGAAGCTTTGTGAGAAACTGCATTGCGCTGTGTGAGTGCACCTCCCAGAGTTACACTTTTCCGTGATGAGTTTGACAAGACCGTTTCCTTGAAATCCGCAATGGGAGACTTCTTGGAGCTACGCAGCTTACCGTGACAAAGGAAGTATCCCTAGATAAAAATGACAGAAGCTTCCTCAGAAATTGCTTTCAGATACGTGACTTCATCTGACCGAGTTACATCACTGTTTCTTGGAGCCGTTTCCCAGCACTGTTTATGTGGATTCTGAGAACTGATATTTCGGATGGGTTTGGAGAGTGTGGGGAGAAAGGGATTATCCTCCGAGAAAAAGCAGGGTGCAGCTTTCTGAGAAACAGCTTTGTGACGTGTGAGTTCATTTCAAAGGCTTTCACCACTCTTGGGAGCACACGGAGGGATATGGTGAGAAAAGAAAGGTCCTCAGATAAAAACTGGAAAGAAGCCTTCGGAGAAACTTCATTGTGACATGTGAATGCGACTCCTAGACTTCCACGCAACTTTTCACTGACCCGTTTGCTAACACTGTTTGATTGCAGTCTGCACTGGGCTATTTCTCAGCGCAATGAATCTTACGGTGACCCAGGAAATATCGTAAAAGAAAACTGGAAAGAAGCTTTGTGAGAAACTTCTCAGTGAAACGTGAATTCATCTCACAGAGTTCCCACTTAGTCTTCGCGAAGCAGTTTGCTAACACCGTTTTCCTGGAATGTGCGTAGTACTATCTGGGAGCGCATTGAGGGCCCACGGTGAAAACGGAAACATCCTCAGATCGTAACGAGAAAGAAGCTGTGCGAAATTGCTTTGTGATGTGTCAGTTCACCACACAGAGATTCACCTTCCCTTCTTGTAGCCCTTTGCCAGCACTGTTTCCTTGGATTCTGCAAAGTGATATTTGGGAGCTCATTGAGGGCTATGGGGAAAAGGAAATAGCCTCAGAGAAAAACTGGAAGGAAGCGTTCTGAGAAACTGCATTGCGATGTGTGAATGCAACTCACAGAGTGACACTTGTCTCTTCAGTGACCAGTTTGCTCACACAGTTTCCTTGAAATCTGCCTTGGGATGCTTCTTAGCGCAATGAAGCTTACGGTGACAAAGGAAATCTCCTCAGAAAACATGAAAAGAAGCTTTCTTAGAAACTGGTTTGCGATGTGTGAAATCATCTCCCAGCGTTACATCGGCGTTTCGTGGGGCAGTCGTTTAACACTGTCTCTCAGGAACCCGAGAAGGGCTACTTTGGATGGAATTGAGGCCTACGCTGATGAAGGACATATCCCCCATTAAAAACGTGAGAGAAGCTTTGTGAGACACTTCTCTGTGCTACGTGAATTCAACACATAGAGTTACAGCTGAAACTTCAGGAAGCAGTTTGCCACCACTGTTTTCCGGGAATCTGCAAAGTGATATTTGGGGGCGCATTCAGGGCCCATGGTGCAAAAGGAAACATCCTCAGACGATAACTAGAAAGAAGCTGACTCAGACATTGCTTTGTGATGTTGAATTCCCCACACGGAGTTTCACCTTTACCCTCTTGTAGCAGTATGCTAACACTGCTTTCATGGATTCCGCAAAGGGATGTTTGGGAGCTCATTGAGGCCTATGGTGAAAAGGGAAATATCCTCAGACACAAACAAGAAAGAAGTGTTTTGAGAAACGGCGTTGGGATGTGTGAATGCAACTCACGGAGTTACAGTTTTCTCTTCAGTGATCAACTTGCTCACACAGTTTTCCTGAAATCTGCCATTTCATAATTCTTAGCGCAATGAAGCTTACAGAGGGCATAGCCTCAGATAAAATGAGAAAAGAAGCTGTCTTAGAAACTGAATCGTGATGTGAGAATTCATCTCACAGAGTTACACACCCTTTCGTGGAAGAGTCATTTAACACAGTCTTTGAGGAACCTGAGAAGTGCTACTTCGGTTCGAATTCAGGCCTACGCTGAAATACCCTCGATGCAAAACGTGAGCGAAGCTGTGTGAGAAACTTCTCTGTGATACGTGAATTCATCACACAGAGTTACAACTGAGTCTTCAGGAAGCAGTTTGCTAACACCGTTTTCGTGGAATCTGCAAAGTGATATTTGGGGGCGCATTGAGGCCCATAGTGAACACGGAAACATCCTCCGATATTAACTAGAAAGAAGCAGTCTCAGAAATTGCTCTGTGATGTTGAATCCACCACACAGAGATTCACCTTTACCTTCTCGTAGCAGTTTGCTAACACTGTTGCCGTGGATTCTGCAAAGTGATCTTTGGGAGCTCATTGTGGGCTACGAGAAAAGAAAATATCCTCAGATAAGAAGCGGAAGGAAGCTTTCTGAGAAACTGCATTGCTGTGTGTGAATGCACCTCACGGAGTTACACTCTTCTCTTCAGTGATCAGTTTGACAACACCGTTTTCTTGAAGCTTGCGATGAGATACTTCTCAGCGCTAGTAGCTTACGGTGACAAAGGAAATATCCTCAGATAAGAAATGAAAGAAGCTTCCTCGGGAATTGCTTTCAGATACGAGACTTCAGCTCCCAGAGTTACATCACTGTGTCTTGGAGCCGTTTCCTAGCACTGTTTTTGTGGATTCTGAGAACTGATAATTTCGGAAGGGAACTGATAATTTCGGCTGGGATGCAGGAACTATCCTCTGAGAAAAAGCGGAAGGAAGCTTTCTGAGAAACTGCTTTGTGTTGTGTGAATTCATTTCAAAGGGTTACACCACTCTTTCATGAGGAGTTTGTTAGCACTGTGTTTGTAGAATCTCACGAGTGATATCTTGGATAGCGTTGAATCCCATGGTGAATCATGAAATCTCCTCAGACCAATCTGCAGAGAGGCCTCCTCTGAAACTCCTTTGCTGTGGGTGAATTCGGCTCACAGAGTTCTACCATTGTTTCCCTTGAGACGTTTGCTAACAGTGTTTTCGCAGAACCTGCTCTAAGACACACAGTGGGGCTCCGAGACCACAAATAACCTCAGCTCGAAAACGAAAAATAGAAGCTTTCTGAGTAACTGCTTTGTGATGTGTGACTTCAACTCACTGAATTACACCTGCGTTTCATGGAGCCGTTGGCTACCCCCGTTTCTGTGGAATCTGGAAACTGATATTTCAGACCCCTTTGAGGACTACGGGGCCAAAGGAAATATCCTCCGTTACAAAGGAGAAAGAAGCTTTCTGAGAAACTTCTTTGTGATCTGTGAATTCATCTCACAGAATTGCAGCTTTCTCCTAATGAAGCCCTTCGCGAAGACTGTTCTCGTGGAATTTGCAAAGTGATATTTGGGAGCTCACTGAGGGCTCCGGTGAAAAGGAAATGGCCTCAGATGCACACTGGAAAGAAGCTTTGTGAGAAACTGCATTGCGCTGTGTGAGTGCACCTCCCAGAGTTACACTTTTCCGTGATGAGTTTGACAAGACCGTTTCCTTGACATCCGCAATGGGAGACTTCTTGGAGCTACGCAGCTTACCGTGACAAAGGAAGTATCCCTAGATAAAAATGACAGAAGCTTCCTCAGAAATTGCTTTCAGATACGTGACTTCATCTGACCGAGTTACATCACTGTTTCTTGGAGCCGTTTCCCAGCACTGTTTATGTGGATTCTGAGAACTGATATTTCGGATGGGTTTGGAGAGTGTGGGGAGAAAGGGATTATCCTCCGAGAAAAAGCAGGGTGCAGCTTTCTGAGAAACAGCTTTGTGACGTGTGAGTTCATTTCAAAGGCTTTCACCACTCTTGGGAGCACACGGAGGGATATGGTGAGAAAAGAAAGGTCCTCAGATAAAAACTGGAAAGAAGCCTTCGGAGAAACTGCATTGTGACATGTGAATGCGACTCCTAGACTTCCACGCAACTTTTCACTGACCCGTTTGCTAACACTGTTTGATTGCAGTCTGCACTGGGCTATTTCTCAGCGCAATGAAGCTTACGGTGACCCAGGAAATATCGTAAATGAAAACTGGAAAGAAGCTTTGTGAGAAACTTCTCAGTGAAACGTGAATTCATCTCACAGAGTTCCCACTTAGTCTTCGCGAAGCAGTTTGCTAACACCGTTTTCCTGGAATCTGCGTAGTACTATCTGGGAGCGCATTGAGGGCCCACGGTGAAAACGGAAACATCCTCAGATCGTAACGAGAAAGAAGCTGTCTCCGAAATTGCTTTGTGATGTGTCAGTTCACCACACAGAGATTCACCTTCCCTTCTTGTAGCCCTTTGCCAGCACTGTTTCCCTGGATTCTGCAAAGTGATATTTGGGAGCTCATTGAGGGTTACGGGGAAAAGGAAATAGCCTCAGATAAAAACTGGAAGGAAGCGTTCTGAGAAACTGCATTGCGATGTGTGAATGCAACTCACAGAGTGACACTTGTCTCTTCAGTGACCAGTTTGCTCACACAGTTTCCTTGAAATCTGCCTTGGGATGCTTCTTAGCGCAATGAAGCTTACGGTGACAAAGGAAATCTCCTCAGAAAACATTAAAAGAAGCTTTCTTAGAAACTGGTTTGCGATGTGTGAAATCATCTCCCGGCGTTACATCGGCGTTTCGTGGGGCAGTCGTTTAACACTGTCTCTCAGGAACCCGAGAAGGGCTACTTTGGATGGAATTGAGGCCTACGCTGATGAAGGACATATCCCCCATTAAAAACGTGAGGGAAGCTTTGTGAGACACTTCTCTGTGCTACGTGAATTCAACACATAGAGTTACAGCTGAATCTTCAGGAAGCAGTTTGCCACCACTGTTTTCCGGGAATCTGCAAAGTGATATTTGGGGGCGCATTCAGCGCCCATGATGCAAAAGGAAACCTCCTCAGACAATAACTAGAAAGAAGCTGACTCAGACATTGCTTTGTGATGCTGAATTCCCCACACGGAGCTTCACCTTAACCATCTTGTAGCAGTATGCTAACACTGTTTTCATGGATTCCGCAAAGGGATGTTTGGGAGCTCATTGAGGCCTATGGTGAAAAGGGAAATATCCTCAGACACAAACAAGAAAGAAGTGTTTTGAGAAACGGCGTTGGGATGTGTGAATGCAACTCACGGAGTTACAGTTTTCTCTTCAGTGATCAACTTGCTAACACAGTTTTCCTGAAATCTGCCATGGCATATATTTCTTTGCGCAATGAAGCTTACAGAGGGCATAGCCTCAGATAAAATGAGAAAAGAAGCTGTCTTAGAAACTGGATCGTGATGTGAGAATTCATCTCACAGAGTTACACACCCCTTTCGTGGAAGAGTCATTTACCACTGTCTTTGAGGAACCTGAGAAGGGCTACTTCGGTTCGAATTCAGGCCTACGCTGAAATACCCTCGATGCAAAACGTGAGCGAAGCTGTGTGAGAAACTTCTCTGTGATACGTGAATTCATCACACAGAGTTACAACTGAGTCTTCAGGAAGCAGTTTGCTAACACCGTTTTCGTGGAATCTGCAGAGTGATATTTGGGGCGCATTGAGGCCCATAGTGAACACGGAAACATCCTCCGATATTAACTAGAAAGAAGCAGTCTCAGAAATTGCTCTGTGATGTTGAATCCACCACACAGAGATTCACCTTTACCTTCTTGTAGCAGTTTGCTAACACTGTTGCCGTGGATTCTGCAAAGTGATCTTTGGGAGCTCATTGTGGGCTACGGGGAAAAGAAAATATCCTCAGATAAGAAGCGGAAGGAAGCTTTCTGAGAAACTGCATTGCGGTGTGTGAATGCACCTCACGGAGTTACACTCTTCTCTTCAGTGATCAGTTTGCCAACACCGTTTTCTTGAAGCTTGCGATGAGATACTTCTCAGCGCTAGCAGCTTACGGTGACAAAGGAAATATCCTCAGATAAGAAATGAAAGAAGCTTCCTCGGGAATTGCTTTCAGATACGAGACTTCAGCTCCCAGAGTTACATCACTGTGTCTTGGAGGCGTTTCCTTGCACTCTTTTTGTGGATCCTGAGAACTGATCATTTCGGATGGGAACTGATAATTTCGGATGGGAGGCAGGAACTATCCTCCGAGAAAAAGCGGAAGGAAGCTTTCTGAGAAACTGCTTTGTGATGTGTGAATTCATTTCAAAGGGTTACACCACTCTTTCATGAGGAGTTTGCTAGCACTGTGTTTGTAGAATCTCACGAGTGATATCTTGGATAGCGTTGAATCCCATGGTGAATCATGAAATCTCCTCAGACCAATCTGCAGAGAGGCCTCCTCTGAAACTCCTTTGCTGTGGGTGACTTCGGCTCACAGAGTTCTACCATTGTTTCCCTTGAGACGCTTGCTAACAGTGTTTTCGCAAAATCTGCTCTAAGACACACAGTGGGGCTCCGAGACCACAAATAACCTCAGCTCGAAAACGAAAAATAGAAGCTTTCTGAGAAACTGCTTTGTGATTGTGACTTCAACTCACTGAATTACACCTGCGTAGGACTACGGGGCCAAAGGAAATATACTCCGTTACAAAGGAGAAAGATGCTTTCTGAGAAACTTCTTTGTGATCTGTGAATTCATCTCACAGAATTGCAGCTTTCTCCTAATGAAGCCCTTCGCGAAGACTGTTCTCGTGGAGTTTGCAAAGTGATATTTGGGAGCTCACTGAGGGCTCCGGTGAAAAGGAAATAGCCTCAGATGCACACTGGAAAGAAGCTTTGTGAGAAACTGCATTGCGCTGTGTGAGTGCACCTCCCAGAGTTACACTTTTCCGTGATGAGTTTGACAAGACCGTTTCCTTGAAATCCGCAATGGGAGACTTCTTGGAGCTACGCAGCTTACCGTGACAAAGGAAGTATCCCTAGATAAAAATGACAGAAGCTTCCTCAGAAATTGCTTTCAGATACGTGACTTCATCTGACCGAGTTACATCACTGTTTCTTGGAGCCGTTTCCCAGCACTGTTTATGTGGATTCTGAGAACTGATATTTCGGATGGGTTTGGAGAGTGTGGGGAGAAAGGGATTATCCTCCGAGAAAAAGCAGGGTGCAGCTTTCTGAGAAACAGCTTTGTGACGTGTGAGTTCATTTCAAAGGCTTTCACCACTCTTGGGAGCACACGGAGGGATATGGTGAGAAAAGAAATGTCCTCAGATAAAAACTGGAAAGAAGCCTTCGGAGAAACTGCATTGTGACATGTGAATGCGACTCCTAGACTTCCACGCAACTTTTCACTGACCCGTTTGCTAACACTGTTTGATTGCAGTCTGCACTGGGCTATTTCTCAGCGCAATGAATCTTACGGTGACCCAGGAAATATCGTAAAAGAAAACTGGAAAGAAGCTTTGTGAGAAACTTCTCAGTGAAACGTGAATTCATCTCACAGAGTTCCCACTTAGTCTTCGCGAAGCAGTTTGCTAACACCGTTTTCCTGGAATGTGCGTAGTACTATCTGGGAGCGCATTGAGGGCCCACGGTGAAAACGGAAACATCCTCAGATCGTAACGAGAAAGAAGCTGTCTGCGAAATTGCTTTGTGATGTGTCAGTTCACCACACAGAGATTCACCTTCCCTTCTTGTAGCCCTTTGCCAGCACTGTTTCCCTGGATTCTGCAAAGTGATATTTGGGAGCTCATTGAGGGCTACGGGGAAAAGGAAATAGCCTCAGATAAAAACTGGAAGGAAGCGTTCTGAGAAACTGCATTGCGATGTGTGAATGCAACTCACAGAGTGACACTTGTCTCTTCAGTGACCAGTTTGCTCACACAGTTTCCTTGAAATCTGCCTTGGGATGCTTCTTAGCGCAATGAAGCTTACGGTGACAAAGGAAATCTCTTCAGAAAACATTAAAAGAAGCTTTCTTAGAAACTGGTTTGCGATGTGTGAAATCATCTCCCAGCGTTACATCGGCGTTTCGTGGGGCAGTCGTTTAACACTGTCTCTCACGAACCCGAGAAGGGCTACTTTGGATGGAATTGAGGCCTACGCTGATGAAGGAAATATCCCCCATTAAAAACGTGAGAGAAGCTTTGTGAGACACTTCTCTGTGCTACGTGAATTCAACACATAGAGTTACAGCTGAATCTTCAGGAAGCAGTTTGCCACCACTGTTTTCCGGGAATCTGCAAAGTGATATTTGGGGGCGCATTCAGGGCCCATGGTGCAAAAGGAAACATCCTCAGACGATAACTAGAAAGAAGCTGACTCAGACATTGCTCTGTGATGTTGAATTCCCCACACGGAGCTTCACCTTTACCCTCTTGTAGCAGTATGCTAACACTGTTTTCATGGATTCCGCAAGGGGATGTTTGGGAGTTCATTGTGGCCTATGGTGAAAAGGGAAATATCCTCAGACACAAACAAGAAAGAAGTGTCTTGAGAAACGGCGTTGGGATGTGTGAATGCAACTCACGGAGTTACAGTTTTCTCTTCAGTGATCAACTTGCTCACACAGTTTTCCTGAAATCTGCCATGGCATAATTCTTAGCGCAGTGAAGCTTACAGAGGGCATAGCCTCAGATAAAATGAGAAAAGAAGCTGTCTTAGAAACTGGATCGTGATGTGAGAATTCATCTCACAGAGTTACACACCCTTTCGTGGAAGGGTCATTTAACACAGTCTTTGAGGAACCTGAGAAGTGCTACTTCGGTTCGAATTCAGGCCTACGCTGAAATACCCTCGATGCAAAACGTGAGCGAAGCTGTGTGAGAAACTTCTCTGTGATACGTGAATTCATCACACAGAGTTACAACTGAGTCTTCAGGAAGCAGTTTGCTAACACCGTTTTCGTGGAATCTGCAAAGTGATATTTGGGGGCGCATTGAGGCCCATAGTGAACACGGAAACATCCTCCGATATTAACTAGAAAGAAGCAGTCTCAGAAATTGCTCTGTGATGTTGAATCCACCACACAGAGATTCACCTTTACCTTCTCGTAGCAGTTTGCTAACACTGTTGCCGTGGATTCTGCAAAGTGATCTTTGGGAGCTCATTGTGGGCTACGAGAAAAGAAAATATCCTCAGATAAGAAGCGGAAGGAAGCTTTCTGAGAAACTGCATTGCTGTGTGTGAATGCACCTCACGGAGTTACACTCTTCTCTTCAGTGATCAGTTTGCCAACACCGTTTTCTTGAAGCTTGCGATGAGATACTTCTCAGCGCTAGCAGCTTACGGTGACAAAGGAAATATCCTCAGATAAGAAATGAAAGAAGCTTCCTCGGGAATTGCTTTCAGATACGAGACTTCAGCTCCCAGAGTTACATCACTGTGTCTTGGAGCCGTTTCCTAGCACTGTTTTTGTGGATTCTGAGAACTGATAATTTCGGAAGGGAACTGATAATTTCGGCTGGGATGCAGGAACTATCCTCTGAGAAAAAGCGGAAGGAAGCTTTCTGAGAAACTGCTTTGTGATGTGTGAATTCATTTCAAAGGGTTACACGACTCTTTCATGAGGAGTTTGCTAGCACTGTGTTTGTAGAATCTCACGAGTGATATCTTGGATAGCGTTGAATCCCATGGTGAATCATGAAATCTCCTCAGACCAATCTACAGAGAGGCGTCCTCTAAAACTCCTTTGCTGTGGGTGACTTCGGCTCACAGAGTTCTACCATTGTTTCCCTTGAGACGCTTGCTAACAGTGTTTTCGCAGAATCTGCTCTAAGACACACAGTGGGGCTCCGAGACCACAAATAACCTCAGCTCGAAAACGAAAAATAGAAGCTTTCTGAGAAACTGCTTTGTGATGTGTGACTTCAACTCACTGAATTACACCTGCGTTTCATGGAGCCGTTGGCTACCCCCGTTTCTGTGGAATCTGGAAACTGATATTTCAGACCCCTTTGAGGACTACGGGGCCAAAGGAAATATCCTCCGTTACAAAGGAGAAAGAAGCTTTCTGAGAAACTTCTTTGTGATCTGTGAATTCATCTCACAGAATTGCAGCTTTCTCCTAATGAAGCCCTTCGCGAAGACTGTTCTCGTGGAATTTGCAAAGTGATATTTGGGAGCTCACTGAGGGCTCCGGTGAAAAGGAAATAGCCTCAGATGCACACTGGAAAGAAGCTTTGTGAGAAACTGCATTGCGCTGTGTGAGTGCACCTCCCAGAGTTACACTTTTCCGTGATGAGTTTGACAAGACCGTTTCCTTGAAATCCGCAATGGGAGACTTCTTGGAGCTACGCAGCTTACCGTGACAAAGGAAGTATCCCTAGATAAAAATGACAGAAGCTTCCTCAGAAATTGCTTTCAGATACGTGACTTCATCTGACCGAGTTACATCACTGTTTCTTGGAGCCGTTTCCCAGCACTGTTTATGTGGATTCCGAGAACTGATATTTCGGATGGGTTTGGAGAGTGTGGGGAGAAAGGGATTATCCTCCGAGAAAAAGCAGGGTGCACCTTTCCGAGAAACAGCTTTGTGACGTGTGAGTTCATTTCAAAGGCTTTCACCACTCTTGGGAGCACACGGAGGGATATGGTGAGAAAAGAAAGGTCCTCAGATAAAAACTGGAAAGAAGCCTTCGGAGAAACTGCATTGTGACATGGGAATGCGACTCCTAGACTTCCACGCAACTTTTCACTGACCCGTTTGCTAACACTGTTTGATTGCAGTACGCACTGGGCTATTTCTCAGCGCAATGAAGCTTACGGTGACCCAGGAAATATCGTAAAAGGAAACTGGAAAGAAGCTTTGTGAGAAACTTCTCAGTGAAACGTGAATTCATCTCACAGAGTTCCCACTTAGTCTTCGCGAAGCAGTTTGCTAACACCGTTTTCCTGGAATCTTCGTAGTACTATCTGGGAGCGCATTGAGGGCCCACGGTGAAAACGGAAACATCCTCAGATCGTAACGAGAAAGAAGCTGTCTCCGAAATTGCTTTGTGATGTGTCAGTTCACCACACAGAGATTCACCTTCCCTTCTTGTAGCCCTTTGCCAGCACTGTTTCCCTGGATTCTGCAAAGTGATATTTGGGAGCTCATTGAGGGCTACGGAAAAGGAAATAGCCTCAGATAAAAACTGGAAGGAAGCGTTCTGAGAAACTGCATTGCGATGTGTGAATGCAACTCACAGAGTGACACTTGTCTCTTCAGTGACCAGTTTGCTCACACAGTTTCCTTGAAATCTGCCTTGGGATGCTTCTTAGCGCAATGAAGCTTACGGTGACAAAGGAAATCTCCTCAGAAAACATTAAAAGAAGCTTTCATAGAAACTGGTTTGCGATGTGTGAAATCATCTCCCAGCGTTACATCGGCGTTTCGTGGGCCAGTCGTTTAACACTGTCTCTCACGAACCCGAGAAGGGCTACTTTGGATGGAATTGAGGCCTACGCTGATGAAGGACATATCCCCCATTAAAAACGTGAGAGAAGCTTTGTGAGACACTTCTCTGTGCTACGTGAATTCAACACATAGAGTTACAGCTGAATCTTCAGGAAGCAGTTTGCCACCACTGTTTTCCGGGAATCTGCAAAGTGATATTTGGGGGCGCATTCAGGGCCCATGGTGCAAAAGGAAACATCCTCAGACGATAACTAGAAAGAAGCTGACTCAGACATTGCTTTGTGATGTTGAATTCCCCACACGGAGCTTCACCTTTACCCTCCTGTAGCAGTATGCTAACACTGTTTTCATGGATTCCGCAAAGGGATGTTTGGAAGCTCATTGAGGCCTATGGTGAAAAGGGAAATATCCCCAGACACAAACAAGAAAGAAGTGTTTTGAGAAACGGCGTTGGGATGTGTGAATGCAACTCACGGAGTTACAGTTTTCTCTTCAGTGATCAACTTGCTAACACAGTTTTCCTGAAATCTGCCATGGCATATTTCTTAGCGCAATGAAGCTTACAGAGGGCATAGCCTCAGATAAAATGAGAAAAGAAGCTGTCTTAGAAACTGGATCGTGATGTGAGAATTCATCTCACAGAGTTACACACCCCTTTCGTGGAAGAGTCATTTAACACTGTCTTTGAGGAACCTGAGAAGGGCTACTTCGGTTCGAATTCAGGCCTACGCTGAAATACCCTCGATGCAAAACGTGAGCGAAGCTGTGTGAGAAACTTCTCTGTGATACGTGAATTCATCACACAGAGTTACAACTGAGTCTTCAGGAAGCAGTTTGCTAACACCGTTTTCGTGGAATCTGCACAGTGATATTTGGGGGCGCATTGAGGCCCATAGTGAACACGGAAACATCCTCGAATATTAACTAGAAAGAAGCAGTCTCAGAAATTGCTCTGTGATGTTGAATCCACCACACAGAGATTCACCTTTACCTTCTTGTAGCAGTTTGCTAACACTGTTGCCGTGGATTCTGCAAAGTGATCTTTGGGAGCTCATTGTGGGCTACGGGGAAAAGAAAATATCCTCAGATAAGAAGCGGAAGGAAGCTTTCTGAGAAACTGCATTGCGGTGTGTGAATGCACCTCACGGAGTTACACTCTTCTCTTCAGTGATCAGTTTGCCAACACCGTTTTCTTGAAGCTTGCGATGAGATACTTCTCAGCGCTAGCAGCTTACGGTGACAAAGGAAATATCCTCAGATAAGAAATGAAAGAAGCTTCCTCGGGAATTGCTTTCAGATACGAGACTTCAGCTCCCAGAGTTACATCACTGTGTCTTGGAGCCGTTTCCTAGCACTGTTTTTGTGGATTCTGAGAACTGATAATTTCGGATGGGAACTGATAATTTCGGCTGGGAGGCAGGAACTATCCTCCGAGAAAAAGCGGAAGGAAGCTTTCTGAGAAACTGCTTTGTGATGTGTGAATTCATTTCAAAGGGTTACACCACTCTTTCATGAGGAGTTTGCTAGCACTGTGTTTGTAGAATCTCACGAGTGATATCTTGGATAGCGTTGAATCCCATGGTGAATCATGAAATCTCCTCAGACCAATCTGCAGAGAGGCCTCCTCTGAAACTCCTTTGCTGTGGGTGACTTCGGCTCACAGAGTTCTACCATTGTTTCCCTTGAGACGCTTGCTAACAGTGTTTTCGCAAAATCTGCTCTAAGACACACAGCGGGGCTCCGAGACCACAAATAACCTCAGCTCGAAAACGAAAAATAGAAGCTTTCTGAGAAACTGCTTTGTGATGTGTGACTTCAACTCACTGAATTACACCTGCGTTTCATGGAGCCGTTGGCTACCCCCGTTTCTGTGGAATCTGGAAACTGATATTTCAGACCCCTTTGAGGACTACGGGGCCAAAGGAAATATCCTCCGTTACAAAGGAGAAAGAAGCTTTCTGAGAAACTTCTTTGTGATCTGTGAATTCATCTCACAGAATTGCAGCTTTCTCCTAATGAAGCCCTTCGCGAAGACTGTTCTCGTGGAATTTGCAAAGTGATATTTGGGAGCTCACTGAGGGCTCCGGTGAAAAGGAAATAGCCTCAGATGCACACTGGAAAGAAGATTTGTGAGAAACTGCATTGCGCTGTGTGAGTGCACCTCCCAGAGTTACACTTTTCCGTGATGAGTTTGACAAGACCGTTTCCTTGAAATCCGCAATGGGAGACTTCTTCGAGCTACGCAGCTTACCGTGACAAAGGAAGTATCCCTAGATAAAAATGACAGAAGCTTCCTCAGAAATTGCTTTCAGATACGTGACTTCATCTGACCGAGTTACATCACTGTTTCTTGGAGCCGTTTCCCAGCACTGTTTATGTGGATTCCGAGAACTGATATTTCGGATGGGTTTGGAGAGTGTGGGGAGAAAGGGATTATCCTCCGAGAAAAAGCAGGGTGCACCTTTCCGAGAAACAGCTTTGTGACGTGTGAGTTCATTTCAAAGGCTTTCACCACTCTTGGGAGCACACGGAGGGATATGGTGAGAAAAGAAAGGTCCTCAGATAAAAACTGGAAAGAAGCCTTCGGAGAAACTGCATTGTGACATGGGAATGCGACTCCTAGACTTCCACGCAACTTTTCACTGACCCGTTTGCTAACACTGTTTGATTGCAGTACGCACTGGGCTATTTCTCAGCGCAATGAAGCTTACGGTGACCCAGGAAATATCGTAAAAGGAAACTGGAAAGAAGCTTTGTGAGAAACTTCTCAGTGAAACGTGAATTCATCTCACAGAGTTCCCACTTAGTCTTCGCGAAGCAGTTTGCTAACACCGTTTTCCTGGAATCTTCGTAGTACTATCTGGGAGCGCATTGAGGGCCCACGGTGAAAACGGAAACATCCTCAGATCGTAACGAGAAAGAAGCTGTCTCCGAAATTGCTTTGTGATGTGTCAGTTCACCACACAGAGATTCACCTTCCCTTCTTGTAGCCCTTTGCCAGCACTGTTTCCCTGGATTCTGCAAAGTGATATTTGGGAGCTCATTGAGGGCTACGGGGAAAAGGAAATAGCCTCAGATAAAAACTGGAAGGAAGCGTTCTGAGAAACTGCATTGCGATGTGTGAATGCAACTCACAGAGTGACACTTGTCTCTTCAGTGACCAGTTTGCTCACACAGTTTCCTTGAAATCTGCCTTGGGATGCTTCTTAGCGCAATGAAGCTTACGGTGACAAAGGAAATCTCCTCAGAAAACATTAAAAGAAGCTTTCTTAGAAACTGGTTTGCGATGTGTGAAATCATCTCCCAGCGTTACATAGGCGTTTCTTGGGGCAGTCGTTTAACACTGTCTCTCAGGAACCCGAGAAGGGCTACTTTGGATGGAATTGAGGCCTACGCTGATGAAGGACATATCCCCCATTAAAAACGTGAGAGAAGCTTTGTGAGACACTTCTCTGTGCTACGTGAATTTAACACATAGAGTTACAGCTGAATCTTCAGGAAGCAGTTTGCCACCACTGTTTTCCGGGAATCTGCAAAGTGATATTTGGGGGCGCATTCAGGGCCCATGGTGCAAAAGGAAACATCCTCAGACGATAACTAGAAAGAAGCTGACTCAGACATTGCTTTGTGATGTTGAATTCCCCACACGGAGCTTCACCTTTACCCTCCTGTAGCAGTATGCTAACACTGTTTTCATGGATTCCGCAAAGGGATGTTTGGAAGCTCATTGAGGCCTATGGTGAAAAGGGAAATATCCCCAGACACAAACAAGAAAGAAGTGTTTTGAGAAACGGCGTTGGGATGTGTGAATGCAACTCACGGAGTTACAGTTTTCTCTTCAGTGATCAACTTGCTAACACAGTTTTCCTGAAATCTGCCATGGCATATTTCTTAGCGCAATGAAGCTTACAGAGGGCATAGCCTCAGATAAAATGAGAAAAGAAGCTGTCTTAGAAACTGGATCGTGATGTGAGAATTCATCTCACAGAGTTACACACCCCTTTCGTGGAAGAGTCATTTAACACTGTCTTTGAGGAACCTGAGAAGGGCTACTTCGGTTCGAATTCAGGCCTACGCTGAAATACCCTCGATGCAAAACGTGAGCGAAGCTGTGTGAGAAACTTCTCTGTGATACGTGAATTCATCACACAGAGTTACAACTGAGTCTTCAGGAAGCAGTTTGCTAACACCGTTTTCGTGGAATCTGCAAAGTGATATTTGGGGGCGCATTGAGGCCCATAGTGAACACGGAAACATCCTCCGATATTAACTAGAAAGAAGCAGTCTCAGAAATTGCTCTGTGATGTTGAATCCACCACACAGAGATTCACCTTTACCTTCTTGTAGCAGTTTGCTAACACTGTTGCCGTGGATTCTGCAAAGTGATCTTTGGGAGCTCATTGTGGGCTACGGGGAAAAGAAAATATCCTCAGATAAGAAGCGGAAGGAAGCTTTCTGAGAAACTGCATTGCGGTGTGTGAATGCACCTCACGGAGTTACACTCTTCTCTTCAGTGATCAGTTTGCCAACACCGTTTTCTTGAAGCTTGCGATGAGATACTTCTCAGCGCTAGCAGCTTACGGTGACAAAGGAAATATCCTCAGATAAGAAATGAAAGAAGCTTCCTCGGGAATTGCTTTCAGATACGAGACTTCAGCTCCCAGAGTTACATCACTGTGTCTTGGAGCCGTTTCCTAGCACTGTTTTTGTGGATTCTGAGAACTGATAATTTCGGATGGGAACTGATAATTTCGGCTGGGAGGCAGGAACTATCCTCCGAGAAAAAGCGGAAGGAAGCTTTCTGAGAAACTGCTTTGTGATGTGTGAATTCATTTCAAAGGGTTACACCACTCTTTCATGAGGAGTTTGCTAGCACTGTGTTTGTAGAATCTCACGAGTGATATCTTGGATAGCGTTGAATCCCATGGTGAATCATGAAATCTCCTCAGACCAATCTGCAGAGAGGCCTCCTCTGAAACTCCTTTGCTGTGGGTGACTTCGGCTCACAGAGTTCTACCATTGTTTCCCTTGAGACGCTTGCTAACAGTGTTTTCGCAGAATCTGCTCTAAGACACACAGTGGGGCTCCGAGACCACAAATAACCTCAGCTCGAAAACGAAAAATAGAAGCTTTCTGAGAAACTGCTTTGTGATGTGTGACTTCAACTCACTGAATTACACCTGCCTTTCATGGAGCCGTTGGCTACCCCCGTTTCTGTGGAATCTGGAAACTGATATTTCAGACCCCTTTGAGGACTACGGGGCCAAAGGAAATATCCTCCGTTACAAAGGAGAAAGAAGCTTTCTGAGAAACTTCTTTGTGATCTGTGAATTCATCTCACAGAATTGCAGCTTTCTCCTAATGAAGCCCTTCGCGAAGACTGTTCTCGTGGAATTTGCAAAGTGATATTTGGGAGCTCACTGTGGGCTCCGGTGAAAAGGAAATAGCCTCAGATGCACACTGGAAAGAAGCTTTGTGAGAAACTGCATTGCGCTGTGTGAGTGCACCTCCCAGAGTTACACTTTTCCGTGATGAGTTTGACAAGACCGTTTCCTTGAAATCCGCAATGGGAGACTTCTTGGAGCTAGGCAGCGTACCGTGACAAAGGAAGTATCCCTAGATAAAAATGACAGAAGCTTCCTCAGAAATTGCTTTCAGATACGTGACTTCATCTGACCGAGTTACATCACTGTTTCTTAGAGCCGTTTCCCAGCACTGTTTATGTGGATTCTGAGAACTGATATTTCGGATGGGTTTGGAGAGTGTGGGGAGAAAGGGATTATCCTCCGAGAAAAAGCAGGGTGCAGCTTTCTGAGAAACAGCTTTGTGACGTGTGAGTTCATTTCAAAGGCTTTCACCACTCTTGGGAGCACACGGAGGGATATGGTGAGAAAAGAAAGGTCCTCAGATAAAAACTGGAAAGAAGCCTTGGGAGAAACTGCATTGTGACATGTGAATGCGACTCCTAGACTTCCACGCAACATTTCACTGACCCGTTTGCTAACACTGTTTGATTGCAGTCTGCACTGGGCTATTTCTCAGCGCAATGAAGCTTACGGTGACCCAGGAAATATCGTAAATGAAAACTGGAAAGAAGCTTTGTGAGAAACTTCTCAGTGAAACGTGAATTCATCTCACAGAGTTCCCACTTAGTCTTCGCGAAGCAGTTTGCTAACACCGTTTTCGTGGAATCTGCATAGTACTATCTGGGAGCGCATTGAGGGCCCACGGTGAAAACGGAAACATCCTCAGATCGTAACGAGAAAGAAGCTGTCTCCGAAATTGCTTTGTGATGTATCAGTTCACCACACAGAGATTCACCTTCCCTTCTTGTAGCCCTTTGCCAGCACTGTTTCCCTGGATTCTGCAAAGTGATATTTGGGAGCTCATTGAGGGCTACGGGGAAAAGGAAATAGCCTCAGATAAAAACTGGAAGGAAGCGTTCTGAGAAACTGCATTGCGATGTGTGAATGCAACTCACAGAGCGACACTTGTCTCTTCAGTGACCAGTTTGCTCACACAGTTTCCTTGAAATCTGCCTTGGGATGCTTCTTAGCGCAATGAAGCTTACGGTGACAAAGGAAATCTCCTCAGAAAACATTGAAAGAAGCTTTCTTGGAAACTGGTTTGCGATGTGTGAAATCATCTCCCAGCGTTACATCGGCGTTTCGTGGGGCAGTCGTTTAACACTGTCTCTCAGGAACCCGAGAAGGGCTACTTTGGATGGAATTGAGGCCTACGCTGATGAAGGACATATCCCCCATTAAAAACGTGAGAGAAGCTTTGTGAGACACTTCTCTGTGCTACGTGAATTCAACACATAGAGTTACAGCTGAATCTTCAGGAAGCAGTTTGCCACCACTGTTTTCCGGGAATCTGCAAAGTGATATTAGGGGGGGGAATCAGGGCCCATGGGGCAAAAGGAAACATCCTCCGACGATAACTAGAAAGAAGCTGACTCAGACATTGCTTTGTGATGTTGAATTCCCCACACGGAACTTCACCTTTACCCTCTTGTAGCAGTACGCTAACACTGTTTTCATGGATTCCGCAAAGGGATGTTTGGGAGCTCATTGAGGCCTATGGTGAAAAGGGAAATATCCTCAGACACAAACAAGAAAGAAGTGTTTTGAGAAACGGCGTTGGGATGTGTGAATGCAACTCACGGAGTTACGGTTTTCTCTTCAGTGATCAACTTGCTCACACAGTTTTCCTGAAATCTGCCATGGCATATTTCTTAGCGCAATGAAGCTTACAGAGGGCATAGCCTCAGATAAAATGAGAAAAGAAGCTGTCTTAGAAACTGGATCGTGATGTGAGAATTCATCTCACAGAGTTACACACCCCTTTCGTGGAAGAGTCATTTAACACTGTCTTTGAGGAACCTGGGAAGGGCTACTTCGGATCGAATTTAGGCCTACGCTGAAATACCCTCGATGCAAAACGTGAGCGAAGCTGTGTGAGAAACTTCTCTGTGATACGTGAATTCATCACACAGAGTTACAACTGAGTCTTCAGGAAGCAGTTTGCTAACACCGTTTTCGTGGAATCTGCAAAGTGATATTTGGGGGCGCATTGAGGCCCATAGTGAACACGGAAACATCCTCCGATATTAACTAGAAAGAAGCAGTCTCAGAAATTGCTCTGTGATGTTGAATCCACCACACGGAGATTCACCTTTACCTTCTTGTAGCAGTTTGCTAACACTGTTGCCGTGGATTCTGCAAAGTGATCTTTGGGAGCTCATTGTGGGCTACGGGGAAAAGAAAATATCCTCAGATAAGAAGCGGAAAGAAGCTTTCTGAGAAACTGCATTGCGGTGTGTGAATGCACCTCACGGAGTTACACTCTTCTCTTCAGTGATCAGTTTGACAACACCGTTTTCTTGAAGCTTGCGATGAGATACTTCTCAGCGCTAGCAGCTTACGGTGACAAAGGAAGTATCCTCAGATAAGAAATGAAAGAAGCTTCCTCGGGAATTGCTTTCAGATATGAGACTTCAGCTCCCAGAGTTACATCACTGTGTCTTGGAGCCGTTTCCTAGCACTGTTTTTGTGGATTCTGAGAACTGATAATTTCGGATGGGAACTGATAATTTCGGCTGGGAGGCAGGAACTATCCTCCGAGAAAAAGCGGAAGGAAGCTTTCTGAGAAACTGCTTTGTGATGTGTGAATTCATTTCAAAGGGTTACACCACTCTTTCATGAGGAGTTTGCTAGCACTGTGTTTGTAGAATCTCACGAGTGATATCTTGGATAGCGTTGAATCCCATGGTGAATCATGAAATCTCCTCAGACAAATCTGCAGGGAGGCCTCCTCTGAAACTCCTTTGCTGTGGGTGACTTCGGCTCACAGAGTTCTACCATTGTTTCCCTTGAGACGCTTGCTAACAGTGTTTTCGCAGAATCTGCTCTAAGACAAACAGTGGGGCTCGGAGACCACAAATAACCTCAGCTCGAAAACGAAAAATAGAAGCTTTCTGAGAAACTGCTTTGTGATGTGTGACTTCAACTCACTGAATTACACCTGCCTTTCATGGAGCCGTTGGCTACCCCCGTTTCTGTGGAATCTGGAAACTGATATTTCAGACCCCTTTGAGGACTACGGGGCCAAAGGAAATATCCTCCGTTACAAAGGAGAAAGAAGCTTTCTGAGAAACTTCTTTGTGATCTGTGAATTCATCTCACAGAATTGCAGCTTTCTCCTAATGAAGCCCTTCGCGAAGACTGTTCTCGTGGAATTTGCAAAGTGATATTTGGGAGCTCACTGTGGGCTCCGGTGAAAAGGAAATAGCCTCAGATGCACACTGGAAAGAAGCTTTGTGAGAAACTGCATTGCGCTGTGTGAGTGCAACTCCCAGAGTTACACTTTTCCGTGATGAGTTTGACAAGACCGTTTCCTTGAAATCCGCAATGGGAGACTTCTTGGAGCTACGCAGCTTACCGTGACAAAGGAAACATCCCTAGATAAAAATGACAGAAGCTTCCTCAGAAATTGCTTTCAGATACGTGACTTCATCTGACCGAGTTACATCACTGTTTCTTGGAGCCGTTTCCCAGCACTGTTTATGTGGATTCCGAGAACTGATATTTCGGATGGGTTTGGAGAGTGTGGGGAGAAAGGGATTATCCTCCGAGAAAAAGCAGGGTGCAGCTTTCTGAGAAACAGCTTTGTGACGTGTGAGTTCATTTCAAAGGCTTTCACCACTCTTGGGAGCACACGGAGGGATATGGTGAGAAAAGAAAGGTCCTCAGATAAAAACTGGAAAGAAGCCTTCGGAGAAACTGCATTGTGACATGTGAATGCGACTCCTAGACTTCCACGCAACTTTTCACTGACCCGTTTGCTAACACTGTTTGATTGCAGTCTGCACTGGGCTATTTCTCAGTGCAATGAAGCTTACGGTGACCCAGGAAATATCGTAAATGAAAACTGGAAAGAAGCTTTGTGAGAAACTTCTCAGTGAAACGTGAATTCCTCTCACAGAGTTCCCACTTAGTCTTCGCGAAGCAGTTTGCTAACACCGTTTTCGTGGAATCTGCATAGTACTATCTGGGAGCGCATTGAGGGCCCACGGTGAAAACGGAAACATCCTCAGATCGTAACGAGGAAGAAGCTGACTCCGAAATTGCTTTGTGATGTGTCAGTTCACCACACAGAGATTCACCTTCCCTTCTTGTAACCCTTTGCCAGCACTGTTTCCCTGGATTCTGCAAAGTGATATTTGGGAGCTCATTGAGGGCTACGGGGAAAAGGAAAGAGCCTCAGATAAAAACTTTAAGGAAGCGTTCTGAGAAACTGCATTGCGATGTGTGAATGCAACTCACAGAGTGACACTTGTCTCTTCAGTGACCAGTTTGCTTACACAGTTTCCTTGAAATCTGCCTTGGGATGCCTCTTAGCGCAATGAAGCTTACGGTGACATAGGAAATCTCCTCAGAAAACATGAAAAGAAGCTTTCTTAGAAACTGGTTTGCGATGTGTGAAATCATCTCCCAGCGTTACATCGGCGTTTCGTGGGGCAGTCGTTTAACACTGTCTCTCAGGAATCCGAGAAGGGCTACTTTGTATGGAATTGAGGCCTACGCTGATGAAGGACATATCCCCCATTAAAAACGTGAGAGAAGCTTTGTGAGACACTTCTCTGTGCTACGTGAATTCAACACATAGAGTTACAGCTGAATCTTCAGGAAGCAGTTTGTCACCACTGTTTTCCGGGAATCTGCAAAGTGATATTTGGGGGCGCATTCAGGGCCCATGGTGCCAAAGGAAACATCCTCAGACGATAACTAGAAAGAAGCTGACTCAGACATTGCTTTGTGATGTTGAATTCCCCACACGGAGCTTCACCTTTACCCTCTTGTAGCAGTATGCTAACACTGTTTTCATAGATTCCGCAAAGGGATGTTTGGGAGCTCATTGAGGCCTATGGTGAAAAGGGAAATATCCTCAGACACAAACAAGAAAGAAGTGTTTTGAGAAACGGCGTTGGGATGTGTGAATGCAACTCACGGAGTTACAGTTTTCTCTTCAGTGATCAACTTGCTCACACAGTTTTCCTGAAATCTGCCATGGCATATTTCTTAGCGCAATGAAGCTTACAGAGGGCATAGCCTCAGATAAAATGAGAAAAGAAGCTGTCTTAGAAACTGGATCGTGATGTGAGAATTCATCTCACAGAGTTACACACCCCTTTCGTGGAAGAGTCATTTAACACTGTCTTTGAGGAACCTGAGAAGGGCTACTTCGGTTCGAATTCAGGCCTACGCTGAAATACCCTCCATGCAAAACGTGAGCGAAGCTGTGTGAGGAACTTCTCTGGGATACGTGAATTCATCACACAGAGTTACAACTGAGTCTTCAGGAAGCAGTTTGCTAACACCGTTTTCGTGAAATCTGCAAAGTGATATTTGGGGGCGCATTGAGGCCCATAGTGAACACGGAAACATCCTCCGATATTAACTAGAAAGAAGCAGTCTCAGAAATTGCTCTGTGATGTTGAATCCACCACACAGAGATTCACCTTTACCTTCTTGTAGCAGTTTGCTAACACTGTTGCCGTGGATTCTGCAAAGTGATCTTTGGGAGCTCATTGTGGGCTACAGGGAAAAGAAAATATCCTCAGATAAGAAGCGGAAGGAAGCTTTCTGAGAAACTGCATTGCGGTGTGTGAATGCACCTCACGGAGTTACACTCTTCTCTTCAGTGATCAGTTTGCCAACACCGTTTTCTTGAAGCTTGCGATGAGATACTTCTCAGCGCTAGCAGCTTACGGTGACAAAGGAAATATCCTCAGATAAGAAATGAAAGAAGATTCCTCGGGAATTGCTTTCAGATACGAGACTTCAGCTCCCAGAGTTACATCACTGTGTCTTGGAGCCGTTTCCTAGCACTGTTTTTGTGGATTCTGAGAACTGATAATTTCGGATGGGAACTGATAATTTCGGCTGGGAGGCAGGAACTATCCTCCGAGAAAAAGCGGAAGGAAGCTTTCTGAGAAACTGCTTTGTGATGTGTGAATTCATTTCAAAGGGTTACACCACTCTTTCATGAGGAGTTTGCTAGCACTGTGTTTGTAGAATCTCACGAGTGATATCTTGGATAGCGTTGAATCCCATGGTGAATCATGAAATCTCCTCAGACAAATCTGCAGAGAGGCCTCCTCTGAAACTCCTTTGCTGTGGGTGACTTCGGCTCACAGAGTTCTACCATTGTTTCCCTTGAGACGCTTGCTAACAGTGTTTTCGCAGAATCTGCTCTAAGACACACAGTGGGGCTCCGAGACCACAAATATCCTCAGCTCGAAAACGAAAAATAGTAGCTTTCTGAGAAACGGCTTTGTGATGTTTGACTTCAACTCACTGAATTACACCTGCGTTTCATGGAGCCGTTGGCTACCCCCGTTTCTGTGGAATCTGGAAACTGATATTTCAGACCCCTTTGAGAAATACGGGGCCAAAGGAAATATCCTCCGTTACAAAAGAGAAAGAAGCTTTCTGAGAAACTTCTTTGTGATCTGTGAATTCGTCTCACAGAATTGCAGCTTTCTCCTAATGAAGCCCTTCGCGAAGACTGTTCTCGTGGAATTTGCAAAATGATATTTGGGAGCTCACTGAGGGCTCCGGTGAAAAGGAAATAGCCTCAGATGCACACTGGAAAGAAGCTTTGTGATAAACTGCATTGCGCTGTGTGAGTGCACCTCCCAGAGTTACACTTTTCCGTGATGAGTTTGACAAGACCGTTTCCTTGATATCCGCAATGGGAGACTTCTTGGAGCTACGAAGCTTACCGTGACAAAGGAAGTATCCCTAGATAAAAATGACAGAAGCTTCCTCAGAAATTGCTTTCAGATACGTGACTTCATCTGACCGAGTTACATCACTGTTTCTTGGAGCCGTTTCCCAGCACTGTTTATGTGGATTCCGAGAACTGATATTTCGGATGGGTTTGGAGAGTGTGGGGAGAAAGGGATTATCCTCCGAGAAAAAGCAGGGTGCAGCTTTCTGAGAAACAGCTTTGTGACGTGTGAGTTCATTTCAAAGGCTCTCACCACTCTTGGGAGCACACGGAGGGATATGGTGAGAAAAGAAAGGTCCTCAGATAAAAACTGGAAAGAAGCCTTGGGAGAAACTGCATTGTGACATGTGAATGCGACTCCTAGACTTCCACGCAACTTTTCACCGACCCGTTTGCTAACACTGTTTGATTGCAGTCTGCACTGGGCTATTTCTCAGCGCAATGAAGCTTACGGTGACCCAGGAAATATCGTAAATGAATACTGGAAAGAAGCTTTGTGAGAAACTTCTCAGTGAAACGTGAATTCATCTCACAGAGTTCCCACTTAGTCTTCGCGAAGCAGTTTGCTAACACCGTTTTCGTGGAATCTGCATAGTACTATCTGGGAGCGCATTGAGGGCCCACGGTGAAAACGGAAACATCCTCAGATCGTAACGAGAAAGAAGCTGTCTCCGAAATTGCTTTGTGATGTGTCAGTTCACCACACAGAGATTCACCTTCCCTTCTTGTAGCCCTTTGCCAGCACTGTTTCCCTGGATTCTGCAAAGTGATATTTGGGAGCTCATTGAGGGCTACGGCTAAAAGGAAATAGCCTCAGATAAAAACTGGAAGGAAGCGTTCTGAGAAACTGCATTGCGATGTGTGAATGCAACTCACAGAGTGACACTTGTCTCTTCAGTGACCAGTTTGCTCACTCAGTTTCCTTGAAATCTGCCTTGGGATGCTTCTTAGCGCAATGAAGCTTACGGTGACAAAGGAAATCTCCTCAGAAAACATTAAAAGAAGCTTTCTTAGAAACTGGTTTGCGATGTGTGAAATCATCTCCCAGCGTTACATCGGCGTTTCGTGGGGCAGTCGTTTAACACTGTCTCTCAGGAACCCGAGAAGGGCTACTTTGGATGGAATTGAGGCCTACGCTGATGAAGGACATATCCCCCATTAAAAACGTGAGAGAAGCTTTGTGAGACACTTCTCTGTGCTACGTGAATTCAACACATAGAGTTACAGCTGAATCTTCAGGAAGCAGTTTGCCACCACTGTTTTCCGGGAATCTGCAAAGTGATATTTGGGGGCACATTCAGGGCCCATGGTGCAAAAGGAAACATCCTCAGACGATAACTAGAAAGAAGCTGACTCAGACATTGCTTTGTGATGTTGAATTCCCCACACGGAGCTTCACCTTTACCCTCTTGTAGCAGTATGCTAACACTGTTTTCATGGATTCCGCAAAGGGATGTTTGGGAGCTCATTGAGGCCTATGGTGAAAAGGGAAATATCCTCAGACACAAACAAGAAAGAAGTGTTTTGAGAAACGGCGTTGGGATGTGTGAATGCAACTCACGGAGTTACAGTTTTCTCTTCAGTGATCAACTTGCTCACACAGTTTTCCTGAAATCTGCCATGGCATATTTCTTAGCGCAATGAAGCTTACAGAGGGCATAGCCTCAGATAAAATGAGAAAAGAAGCTGTCTTAGAAACTGGATCGTGATGTGAGAATTCATCTCACAGAGTTACACACCCCTTTCGTGGAAGAGTCATTTAACACTGTCTTTGAGGAACCTGAGAAGGGCTACTTCGGTTCGAATTCAGGCCTACGCTGAAATACCCTCGATGCAAAACGTGAGCGAAGCTGTGTGAGAAAATACCCTGTGATACGTGAATTCATCACACAGAGTTACAACTGAGTCTTCAGGAAGCAGTTTGCTAACACCGTTTTCGTGGAATCTGCAAAGTGATATTTGGGGGCGCATTGAGGCCCATAGTGAACACGTAAACATCCTCCGATATTAACTAGAAAGAAGCAGTCTCAGAAATTGCTCTGTGATGTTGAATCCACCACACAGAGATTCACCTTTACCTTCTTGTAGCAGTTTGCTAACACTGTTGCCGTGGATTCTGCAAAGTGATCTTTGGGAGCTCATTGTGGGCTACGGGGAAAAGAAAATATCCTCAGATAAGAAGCGGAAAGAAGCTTTCTGAGAAACTGCATTGTGGTGTGTGAATGCACCTCACGGAGTTACACTCTTCTCTTCAGTGATCAGTTTGCCAACACCGTTTTCTTGAAGCTTGCGATGAGATACTTCTCAGCACTAGCAGCTTACGGTGACAAAGGAAATATCCTCAGATAAGAAATGAAAGAAGCTTCCTCGGGAATTGCTTTCAGATACGAGACTTCAGCTCCCAGAGTTACATCACTGTGTCTTGGAGCCGTTTCCTAGCACTGTTTTTGTGGATTCTGAGAACTGATAATTTCGGATGGGAACTGATAATTTCGGCTGGGAGGCAGGAACTATCCTCCGAGAAAAAGCGGAAGGAAGCTTTCTGAGAAACTGCTTTGTGATGTGTGAATTCATTTCAAAGGGTTACACCACTCTTTCATGAGGAGTTTGCTAGCACTGTGTTTGTAGAATCTCACGAGTGATATCTTGGATAGGGTTGAATCCCATGGTGAATCATGAAATCTCCTCAGACAAATCTGCAGGGAGGCCTCCTCTGAAACTCCTTTGCTGTGGGTGACTTCGGCTCACAGAGTTCTACCATTGTTTCCCTTGAGACGCTTGCTAACAGTGTTTTCGCAGAATCTGCTCTAAGACACACAGTGGGGCTCCGAGACCACAAATAACCTCAGCTCGAAAACGAAAAATAGAAGCTTTCTGAGAAACTGCTTTGTGATGTGTGACTTCAACTCACTGAATTACACCTGCGTTTCATGGAGCCGTTGGCTACCCCCGTTTCTGTGGAATCTGGAAACTGATATTTCAGACCCCTTTGAGGACTACGGGGCCAAAGGAAATATCCTCCGTTACAAAGGAGAAAGAAGCTTTCTGAGAAACTTCTTTGTGATCTGTGAATTCATCTCACAGAATTGCAGCTTTCTCCTAATGAAGCCCTTCGCGAAGACTGTTCTCTTGGAATTTGCAAAGTGATATTTGGGAGCTCACTGAGGGCTCCGGTGAAAAGGAAATGGCCTCAGATGCACGCTGGAAAGAAGGTTTGTGAGAAACTGCATTGCGCTGTGTGAGTGCACCTCCCAGAGTTACACTTTTCCGTGATGAGTTTGACAAGACCGTTTCCTTGAAATCCGCAATGGGAGACTTCTTGGAGCTACGCAGCTTACCGTGACAAAGGAAGTATCCCTAGATAAAAATGACAGAAGCTTCCTCAGAAATTGCTTTCAGATACGTGACTTCATCTGACCGAGTTACATCACTGTTTCTTGGAGCCGTTTCCCAGCACTGTTTATGTGGATTCTGAGAACTGATATTTCGGATGGGTTTGGAGAGTGTGGGGAGAAAGGGATTATCCTCCGAGAAAAAGCAGGGTGCAGCTTTCTGAGAAACAGCTTTGTGACGTGTGAGTTCATTTCAAAGGCTTTCACCACTCTTGGGAGCACACGGAGGGATATGGTGAGAAAAGAAAGGTCCTCAGATAAAAACTGGAAAGAAGCCTTCGGAGAAACTGCATTGTGACATGTGAATGCGACTCCTAGACTTCCACGCAACTTTTCACTGACCCGTTTGCTAACACTGTTTGATTGCAGTCTGCACTGGGCTATTTCTCAGCGCAATGAATCTTACGGTGACCCAGGAAATATCGTAAAAGAAAACTGGAAATAAGCTTTGTGAGAAACTTCTCAGTGAAACGTGAATTCATCTCACAGAGTTCCCACTTAGTCTTCGCGAAGCAGTTTGCTAACACCGTTTTCCTGGAATGTGCGTAGTACTATCTGGGAGCGCATTGAGGGCCCACGGTGAAAACGGAAACATCCTCAGATCGTAACGAGAAAGAAGCTGTCTGCGAAATTGCTTTGTGATGTGTCAGTTCACCACACAGAGATTCACCTTCCCTTCTTGTAGCCCTTTGCCAGCACTGTTTCCTTGGATTCTGCAAAGTGATATTTGGGAGCTCATTGAGGGCTATGGGAAAAGGAAATAGCCTCAGAGAAAAACTGGAAGGAAGCGTTCTGAGAAACTGCATTGCGATGTGTGAATGCAACTCACAGAGTGACACTTGTCTCTTCAGTGACCAGTTTGCTCACACAGTTTCCTTGAAATCTGCCTTGGGATGCTTCTTAGCGCAATGAAGCTTACGGTGACAAAGGAAATCTCCTCAGAAAACATGAAAAGAAGCTTTCTTAGAAACTGGTTTGCGATGTGTGAAATCATCTCCCAGCGTTACATCGGCGTTTCATGGGGCAGTCGTTTAACACTGTCTCTCAGGAACCCGAGAAGGGCTACTTTGGATGGAATTGAGGCCTACGCTGATGAAGGACATATCCCCCATTAAAAACGTGAGAGAAGCTTTGTGAGACACTTCTCTGTGCTACGTGAATTCAACACATAGAGTTACAGCTGAATCTTCAGGAAGCAGTTTGCCACCACTGTTTTCCGGGAATCTGCAAAGTGATATTTGGGGGCGCATTCAGGGCCCATGGTGCAAAAGGAAACATCCTCAGACGATAACTAGAAAGAAGCTGACTCAGACATTGCTTTGTGATGTTGAATTCCCCACACGGAGTTTCACCTTTACCCTCTTGTAGCAGTATGCTAACACTGCTTTCATGGATTCCGCAAAGGGATGTTTGGGAGCTCATTGAGGCCTATGGTGAAAAGGGAAATATCCTCAGACACAAACAAGAAAGAAGTGTTTTGAGAAACGGCGTTGGGATGTGTGAATGCAACTCACGGAGTTACAGTTTTCTCTTCAGTGATCAACTTGCTCACACAGTTTTCCTGAAATCTGCCATGGCATAATTCTTAGCGCAATGAAGCTTACAGAGGGCATAGCCTCAGATAAAATGAGAAAAGAAGCTGTCTTAGAAACTGAATCGTGATGTGAGAATTCATCTCACAGAGTTACACACCCTTTCGTGGAAGAGTCATTTAACACTGTCTTTGAGGAACCTGAGAAGTGCTACTTCGGTTCGAATTCAGGCCTACGCTGAAATACCCTCGATGCAAAACGTGAGCGAAGCTGTGTGAGAAACTTCTCTGTGATACGTGAATTCATCACACAGAGTTACAACTGAGTCTTCAGGAAGCAGTTTACTAACACCGTTTTCGTGGATTCTGCAAAGTGATATTTGGGGGCGCATTGAGGCCCATAGTGAACACGGAAACATCCTCCGATATTAACTAGAAAGAAGCAGTCTCAGAAATTGCTCTGTGATGTTGAATCCACCACACAGAGATTCACCTTTACCTTCTCGTAGCAGTTTGCTATCACTGTTGCCGTGGATTCTGCAAAGTGATCTTTGGGAGCTCATTGTGGGCTACGAGAAAAGAAAATATCCTCAGATAAGAAGCGGAAGGAAGCTTTCTGAGAAACTGCATTGCTGTGTGTGAATGCACCTCACGGAGTTACACTCTTCTCTTCAGTGATCAGTTTGACAACACCGTTTTCTTGAAGCTTGCGATGAGATACTTCTCAGCACTAGTAGCTTACGGTGACAAAGGAAATATCCTCAGATAAGAAATGAAAGAAGCTTCCTCGGGAATTGCTTTCAGATACGAGACTTCAGCTCCCAGAGTTACATCACTGTGTCTTGGAGCCGTTTCCTAGCACTGTTTTTGTGGATTCTGAGAACTGATAATTTCGGAAGGGAACTGATAATTTCGGCTGGGATGCAGGAACTATCCTCTGAGAAAAAGCGGAAGGAAGCTTTCTGAGAAACTGCTTTGTGATGTGTGAATTCATTTCAAAGGGTTACACCACTCTTTCATGAGGAGTTTGTTAGCACTGTGTTTGTAGAATCTCACGAGTGATATCTTGGATAGCGTTGAATCCCATGGTGAATCATGAAATCTCCTCAGACCAATCTGCAGAGAGGCCTCCTCTGAAACTCCTTTGCTGTGGGTGACTTCGGCTCACAGAGTTCTACCATTGTTTCCCTTGAGACGCTTGCTAACAGTGTTTTCGCAGAATCTGCTCTAAGACACACAGTGGGGCTCCGAGACCACAAATAACCTCAGCTCGAAAACGAAAAATAGAAGCTTTCTGAGAAACTGCTTTGTGATGTGTGACTTCAACTCACTAAATTACACCTGCGTTTCATGGAGCCGTTGGCTACCCCCGTTTCTGTGGAATCTGGAAACTGATATTTCAGACCCCTTTGAGGACTACGGGGCCAAAGGAAATATCCTCCGTTACAAAGGAGAAAGAAGCTTTCTGAGAAACTTCTTTGTGATCTGTGAATTCATCTCACAGAATTGCAGCTTTCTCCTAATGAAGCCCTTCGCGAAGACTGTTCTCGTGGAATTTGCAAAGTGATATTTGGGAGCTCACTGAGGGCTCCGGTGAAAAGGAAATGGCCTCAGATGCACACTGGAAAGAAGCTTTGTGAGAAACTGCATTGCGCTGTGTGAGTGCACATCCCAGAGTTACACTTTTCCGTGATGAGTTTGACAAGACCGTTTCCTTGAAATCCGCAATGGGAGACTTCTTGGAGCTACGCAGCTTACCGTGACAAAGGAAGTATCCCTAGATAAAAATGACAGAAGCTTCCTCAGAAATTGCTTTCAGATACGTGACTTCATCTGACCGAGTTACATCACTGTTTCTTGGAGCCGTTTCCCAGCACTGTTTATGTGGATTCTGAGAACTGATATTTCGGATGGGTTTGGAGAGTGTGGGGAGAAAGGGATTATCCTCCGAGAAAAAGCAGGGTGCAGCTTTCTGAGAAACAGCTTTGTGACGTGTGAGTTCATTTCAAAGGCTTTCACCACTCTTGGGAGCACACGGAGGGATATGGTGAGAAAAGAAAGGTCCTCAGATAAAAACTGGAAAGAAGCCTTCGGAGAAACTGCATTGTGACATGTGAATGCGACTCCTAGACTTCCACGCAACTTTTCACTGACCCGTTTGCTAACACTGTTTGATTGCAGTCTGCACTGGGCTATTTCTCAGCGCAATGAAGCTTACGGTGACCCAGGAAATATCGTAAATGAATACTGGAAAGAAGCTTTGTGAGAAACTTCTCAGTGAAACGTGAATTCATCTCACACAGTTCCCACTTAGTCTTCGCGAAGCAGTTTGCTAACACCGTTTTCGTGGAATCTGCATAGTACTATCTGGGAGCGCATTGAGGGCCCACGGTGAAAACGGAAACATCCTCAGATCGTAACGAGAAAGAAGCTGTCTCCGAAATTGCTTTGTGATGTGTCAGTTCACCACACAGAGATTCACCTTCCCTTCTTGTAGCCCTTTGCCAGCACTGTTTCCCTGGATTCTGCAAAGTGATATTTGGGAGCTCATTGAGGGCTACGGCTAAAAGGAAATAGCCTCAGATAAAAACTGGAAGGAAGCGTTCTGAGAAACTGCATTGCGATGTGTGAATGCAACTCACAGAGTGACACTTGTCTCTTCAGTGACCAGTTTGCTCACTCAGTTTCCTTGAAATCTGCCTTGGGATGCTTCTTAGCGCAATGAAGCTTACGGTGACAAAGGAAATCTCCTCAGAAAACATTAAAAGAAGCTTTCTTAGAAACTGGTTTGCGATGTGTGAAATCATCTCCCAGCGTTACATCGGCGTTTCGTGGGGCAGTCGTTTAACACTGTCTCTCAGGAACCCGAGAAGGGCTACTTTGGATGGAATTGAGGCCTACGCTGATGAAGGTCATATCCCCCATTAAAAACGTGAGAGAAGCTTTGTGAGACACTTCTCTGTGCTACGTGAATTCAACACATAGAGTTACAGCTGAATCTTCAGGAAGCAGTTTGCCACCACTGTTTTCCGGGAATCTGCAAAGTGATATTTGGGGGCGCATTCAGGGCCCATGGTGCAAAAGGAAACATCCTCAGACGATAACTAGAAAGAAGCTGACTCAGACATTGCTTTGTGATGTTGAATTCCCCACACGGAGCTTCACCTTTACCCTCTTGTAGCAGTATGCTAACACTGTTTTCATGGATTCCGCAAAGGGATGTTTGGGAGCTCAATGAGGCCTATGGTGAAAAGGGAAATATCCTCAGACACAAACAGGAAAGAAGTGTTTTGAGAAACGGCGTTGGGATGTGTGAATGCAACTCACGGAGTTACAGTTTTCTCTTCAGTGATCAACTTGCTCACACAGTTTTCCTGAAATCTGCCATGGCATATTTCTTAGCGCAATGAAGCTTACAGAGGGCATAGCCTCAGATAAAATGAGAAAAGAAGCTGTCTTAGAAACTGGATCGTGATGTGAGAATTCATCTCACAGAGTTACACACCCCTTTCGTGGAAGAGTCATTTAACACTGTCTTTGAGGAACCTGAGAAGGGCTACTTCGGTTCGAATTCAGGCCTACGCTGAAATACCCTCGATGCAAAACGTGAGCGAAGCTGTGTGAGAAAATACCCTGTGATACGTGAATTCATCACACAGAGTTTCAACTGAGTCTTCAGGAAGCAGTTTGCTAACACCGTTTTCGTGGAATCTGCAAAGTGATATTTGGGGGCGCATTGAGGCCCATAGTGAACATGGAAACATCCTCCGATATTAACTAGAAAGAAGCAGTCTCAGAAATTGCTCTGTGATGTTGAATCCACCACACAGAGATTCACCTTTACCTTCTTGTAGCAGTTTGCTAACACTGTTGCCGTGGATTCTGCAAAGTGATCTTTGGAGCTCATTGTGGGCTACGGGGAAAAGAAAATATCCTCAGATAAGAAGCGGAAGGAAGCTTTCTGAGAAACTGCATTGCGGTGTGTTAATGCACCTCACGGAGTTACACTCTTCTCTTCAGTGATCAGTTTGCCAACACCGTTTTCTTGAAGCTTGCGATGAGATACTTCTCAGCGCTAGCAGCTTATGGTGACAAAGGAAATATCCTCAGATAAGAAATGAAAGAAGCTTCCTCGGGAATTGCTTTCAGATACGAGACTTCAGCTACCAGAGTTACATCACTGTGTCTTGGAGCCGTTTCCTAGCACTGTTTTTGTGGATTCTGAGAACTGATAATTTCGGATGGGAACTGATAATTTCGGCTGGGAGGCAGGAACTATCCTCCGAGAAAAAGCGGAAGGAAGCTTTCTGAGAAACTGCTTTGTGATGTGTGAATTCATTTCAAAGGGTTACACCACTCTTTCATGAGGAGTTTGCTAGCACTGTGTTTGTAGAATCTCACGAGTGATATCTTGGATAGCGTTGAATCCCATGGTGAATCATGAAATCTCCTCAGACCAATCTGCAGAGAGGCCTCCTCTGAAACTCCTTTGCTGTGGGTGACTTCGGCTCACAGAGTTCTACCATTGTTTCCCTTGAGACGCTTGCTAACAGTGTTTTCGCAGAATCTGCTCTAAGACACACAGTGGGGCTCCGAGACCACAAATAACCTCAGCTCGAAAACGAAAAATAGAAGCTTTCTGAGAAACTGCTTTGTGATGTGTGACTTCAACTCACTGAATTACACCTGCCTTTCATGGAGCCGTTGGCTACCCCCGTTTCTGTGGAATCTGGAAACTGATATTTCAGACCCCTTTGAGGACTACGGGGCCAAAGGAAATATCCTCCGTTACAAAGGAGAAAGAAGCTTTCTGAGAAACTTCTTTGTGATCTGTGAATTCATCTCACAGAATTGCAGCTTTCTCCTAATGAAGCCCTTCGCGAAGACTGTTCTCGTGGAATTTGCAAAGTGATATTTGGGAGCTCACTGAGGGCTCCGGTGAAAAGGAAATAGCCTCAGATGCACACTGGAAAGAAGCTTTGTGAGAAACTGCATTGCGCTGTGTGAGTGCACCTCCCAGAGTTACACTTTTCCGTGATGAGTTTGACAAGACCGTTTCCTTGAAATCCGCAATGGGAGACTTCTTGGAGCTACGCAGCTTACCGTGACAAAGGAAGTATCCCTAGATAAAAATGACAGAAGCTTCCTCAGAAATTGCTTTCAGATACGTGACTTCATCTGACCGAGTTACATCACTGTTTCTTGGAGCCGTTTCCCAGCACTGTTTAGGTGGATTCTGAGAACTGATATTTCGGATGGGTTTGGAGAGTGTGGGGAGAAAGGGATTATCCTCCGAGAAAAAGCAGGGTGCAGCTTTCTGAGAAACAGCTTTGTGACGTGTGAGTTCATTTCAAAGGCTTTCACCACTCTTGGGAGCACACGGAGGGATATGGTGAGAAAAGAAAGGTCCTCAGATAAAAACTGGAAAGAAGCCTTCGGAGAAACTGCATTGTGACATGTGAATGCGACTCCTAGACTTCCACGCAACTTTTCACTGACCCGTTTGCTAACACTGTTTGATTGCAGTCTGCACTGGGCTATTTCTCAGCGCAATGAAGCTTACGGTGACCCAGGAAATATCGTAAATGAAAACTGCAAAGAAGCTTTGTGAGAAACTTCTCAGTGAAACGTGAATTCATCTCACAGAGTTCCCACTTAGTCTTCGCGAAGCAGTTTGCTAACACCGTTTTCGTGGAATCTGCATAGTACTATCTGGGAGCGCATTGAGGGCCCACGGTGAAAACGGAAACATCCTCAGATCGTAACGAGAAAGAAGCTGTCTCCGAAATTGCTTTGTGATGTGTCAGTTCACCACACAGAGATTCACCTTCCCTTCTTGTAGCCCTTTGCCAGCACTGTTTCCCTGGATTCTGCAAAGTGATATTTGGGAGCTCATTGAGGGCTACGGGGAAAAGGAAATAGCCTCAGATAAAAACTGGAAGGAAGCATTCTGAGAAACTGCATTGCGATGTGTGAATGCAACTCATAGAGTGACACTTGTCTCTTCAGTGACCAGTTTGCTCACACAGTTTCCTTGAAATCTGCCTTGGGATGCTTCTTAGCGCAATGAAGCTTACGGTGACAAAGGAAATCTCCTCAGAAAACATTAAAAGAAGCTTTCTTAGAAACTGGTTTGCGATGTGTGAAATCATCTCCCGGCGTTACATCGGCGTTTCCTGGGGCAGTCGTTTAACACTGTCTCTCAGGAACCCGAGAAGGGCTACTTTGGATGGAATTGAGGCCTACGCTGATGAAGGACATATCCCCCATTAAAAAAGTGAGAGAAGCTTTGTGAGACACTTCTCTGTGCTACGTGAATTCAACACATAGAGTTACAGCTGAATCTTCAGGAAGCAGTTTGCCACCACTGTTTTCCGGGAATCTGCAAAGTGATATTTGGGGGCCCATTCAGGGCCCATGGTGCAAAAGGAAACATCCTCAGACGATAACTAGAAAGAAGCTGACTCAGACATTGCTTTGTGATGTTGAATTCCCCACACGGAGCTTCACCTTTACCATCTTGTAGCAGTATGCTAACACTGTTTTCATGGATTCCGCAAAGGGATGTTTGGGAGCTCATTGAGGCCTATGGTGAAAAGGGAAATATCCTCAGACACAAACAAGAAAGAAGTGTTTTGAGAAACGGCGTTGGGATGTGTGAATGCAACTCACGGAGTTACAGTTTTCTCTTCAGTGATCAACTTGCTCACACAGTTTTCCTGAAATCTGCCATGGCATGTATTTCTTAGCGCAATGAAGCTTACAGAGGGCATAGCCTCAGATAAAATGAGAAAAGAAGCTGTCTTAGAAACTGGATCGTGATGTGAGAATTCATCTCACAGAGTTACACACCCCTTTCGTGGAAGAGTCATTTAACACTGTCTTTGAGGAACCTGAGAAGGGCTACTTCGGTTCGAATTCAGGCCTACGCTGAAATACCCTCGATGCAAAACGTGAGCGAAGCTGTGTGAGAAACTTCTCTGTGATACGTGAATTCATCACACAGAGTTACAACTGAGTTTCAGGAAGCAGTTTGCTAACACCGTTTTTGTGGAATCTGCAAAGTGATATTTGGGGGCGCATTCAGGCCCATAGTGAACATGGAAACATCCTCCGATATTAACTAGAAAGAAGCAGTCTCAGAAATTGCTCTGTGATGTTGAATCCACCACACAGAGATTCACCTTTACCTTCTTGTAGCAGTTTGCTAACACTGTTGCCGTGGATTCTGCAAAGTGATCTTTGGGAGCTCATTGTGGGCTACGGGGAAAAGAAAATATCCTCAGATAAGAAGCGGAAAGAAGCTTTCTGAGAAACGGCATTGCGGTGTGTGAATACACCTCACGGAGTTACACTCTTCTCTTCAGTGATCAGTTTGACAACACCGTTTTCTTGAAGCTTGCGATGAGATACTTCTCAGCACTAGTAGCTTACGGTGACAAAGGAAATATCCTCAGATAAGAAATGAAAGAAGCTTCCTCGGGAATTGCTTTCAGATACGAGACTTCAGCTCCCAGAGTTACATCACTGTGTCTTGGAGCCGTTTCCTAGCACTGTTTTTGTGGATTCTGAGAACTGATAATTTCGGAAGGGAACTGATAATTTCGGCTGGGATGCAGAAACTATCCTCTGAGAAAAAGCGGAAGGAAGCTTTCTGAGAAACTGCTTTGTGATGTGTGAATTCATTTCAAAGGGTTACACCACTCTTTCATGAGGAGTTTGCTAGCACTGTGTTTGTAGAATCTCACGAGTGATATCTTGGATAGCGTTGAATCCCATGGTGAATCATGAAATCTCCTCAGACCAATCTGCAGAGAGGCCTCCTCTGAAACTCCTTTGCTGTGGGTGACTTCGGCTCACAGAGTTCTACCATTGTTTCCCTTGAGACGCTTGCTAACAGTGTTTTCGCAGAATCTGCTCTAAGACACACAGTGGGGCTCCGAGACCACAAATAACCTCAGCTCGAAAACGAAAAATAGAAGCTTTCTGAGAAACTGCTTTGTGATGTGTGACTTCAACTCACTGAATTACACCTGCGTTTCATGGAGCCGTTGGCTACCCCCGTTTCTGTGGAATCTGGAAACTGATATTTCAGACCCCTTTGAGGACTACGGGGCCAAAGGAAATATCCTCCGTTACAAAGGAGAAAGAAGCTTTCTGAGAAACTTCTTTGTGATCTGTGAATTCATCTCACAGAATTGCAGCTTTCTCCTAATGAAGCCCTTCGCGAAGACTGTTCTCGTGGAATTTGCAAAGTGATATTTGGGAGCTCACTGAGGGCTCCGGTGAAAAGGAAATGGCCTCAGATGCACACTGGAAAGAAGCTTTGTGAGAAACTGCATTGCGCTGTGTGAGTGCACATCCCAGAGTTACACTTTTCCGTGATGAGTTTGACAAGACCGTTTCCTTGAAATCCGCAATGGGAGACTTCTTGGAGCTACGCAGCTTACCGTGACAAAGGAAGTATCCCTAGATAAAAATGACAGAAGCTTCCTCAGAAATTGCTTTCAGATACGTGACTTCATCTGACCGAGTTACATCACTGTTTCTTGGAGCCGTTTCCCAGCACTGTTTATGTGGATTCTGAGAACTGATATTTCGGATGGGTTTGGAGAGTGTGGGGAGAAAGGGATTATCCTCCGAGAAAAAGCAGGGTGCAGCTTTCTGAGAAACAGCTTTGTGACGTGTGAGTTCATTTCAAAGGCTTTCACCACTCTTGGGAGCACACGGAGGGATATGGTGAGAAAAGAAAGGTCCTCAGATAAAAACTGGAAAGAAGCCTTCGGAGAAACTGCATTGTGACATGTGAATGCGACTCCTAGACTTCCACGCAACTTTTCACTGACCCGTTTGCTAACACTGTTTGATTGCAGTCTGCACTGGGCTATTTCTCAGCGCAATGAAGCTTACGGTGACCCAGGAAATATCGTAAATGAATACTGGAAAGAAGCTTTGTGAGAAACTTCTCAGTGAAACGTGAATTCATCTCACACAGTTCCCACTTAGTCTTCGCGAAGCAGTTTGCTAACACCGTTTTCGTGGAATCTGCATAGTACTATCTGGGAGCGCATTGAGGGCCCACGGTGAAAACGGAAACATCCTCAGATCGTAACGAGAAAGAAGCTGTCTCCGAAATTGCTTTGTGATGTGTCAGTTCACCACACAGAGATTCACCTTCCCTTCTTGTAGCCCTTTGCCAGCACTGTTTCCCTGGATTCTGCAAAGTGATATTTGGGAGCTCATTGAGGGCTACGGCTAAAAGGAAATAGCCTCAGATAAAAACTGGAAGGAAGCGTTCTGAGAAACTGCATTGCGATGTGTGAATGCAACTCACAGAGTGACACTTGTCTCTTCAGTGACCAGTTTGCTCACTCAGTTTCCTTGAAATCTGCCTTGGGATGCTTCTTAGCGCAATGAAGCTTACGGTGACAAAGGAAATCTCCTCAGAAAACATTAAAAGAAGCTTTCTTAGAAACTGGTTTGCGATGTGTGAAATCATCTCCCAGCGTTACATCGGCGTTTCGTGGGGCAGTCGTTTAACACTGTCTCTCAGGAACCCGAGAAGGGCTACTTTGGATGGAATTGAGGCCTACGCTGATGAAGGTCATATCCCCCATTAAAAACGTGAGAGAAGCTTTGTGAGACACTTCTCTGTGCTACGTGAATTCAACACATAGAGTTACAGCTGAATCTTCAGGAAGCAGTTTGCCACCACTGTTTTCCGGGAATCTGCAAAGTGATATTTGGGGGCGCATTCAGGGCCCATGGTGCAAAAGGAAACATCCTCAGACGATAACTAGAAAGAAGCTGACTCAGACATTGCTTTGTGATGTTGAATTCCCCACACGGAGCTTCACCTTTACCCTCTTGTAGCAGTATGCTAACACTGTTTTCATGGATTCCGCAAAGGGATGTTTGGGAGCTCATTGAGGCCTATGGTGAAAAGGGAAATATCCTCAGACACAAACAGGAAAGAAATGTTTTGAGAAACGGCGTTGGGATGTGTGAATGCAACTCACGGAGTTACAGTTTTCTCTTCAGTGATCAACTTGCTCACACAGTTTTCCTGAAATCTGCCATGGCATATTTCTTAGCGCAATGAAGCTTACAGAGGGCATAGCCTCAGATAAAATGAGAAAAGAAGCTGTCTTAGAAACTGGATCGTGATGTGAGAATTCATCTCACAGAGTTACACACCCCTTTCGTGGAAGAGTCATTTAACACTGTCTTTGAGGAACCTGAGAAGGGCTACTTCGGTTCGAATTCAGGCCTACGCTGAAATACCCTCAATGCAAAACGTGAGCGAAGCTGTGTGAGAAAATACCCTGTGATACGTGAATTCATCACACAGAGTTTCAACTGAGTCTTCAGGAAGCAGTTTGCTAACACCGTTTTCGTGGAATCTGCAAAGTGATATTTGGGGGCGCATTGAGGCCCATAGTGAACATGGAAACATCCTCCGATATTAACTAGAAAGAAGCAGTCTCAGAAATTGCTCTGTGATGTTGAATCCACCACACAGAGATTCACCTTTACCTTCTTGTAGCAGTTTGCTAACACTGTTGCCGTGGATTCTGCAAAGTGATCTTTGGAGCTCATTGTGGGCTACGGGGAAAAGAAAATATCCTCAGATAAGAAGCGGAAGGAAGCTTTCTGAGAAACTGCATTGCGGTGTGTTAATGCACCTCACGGAGTTACACTCTTCTCTTCAGTGATCAGTTTGCCAACACCGTTTTCTTGAAGCTTGCGATGAGATACTTCTCAGCGCTAGCAGCTTATGGTGACAAAGGAAATATCCTCAGATAAGAAATGAAAGAAGCTTCCTCGGGAATTGCTTTCAGATACGAGACTTCAGCTACCAGAGTTACATCACTGTGTCTTGGAGCCGTTTCCTAGCACTGTTTTTGTGGATTCTGAGAACTGATAATTTCGGATGGGAACTGATAATTTCGGCTGGGAGGCAGGAACTATCCTCCGAGAAAAAGCGGAAGGAAGCTTTCTGAGAAACTGCTTTGTGATGTGTGAATTCATTTCAAAGGGTTACACCACTCTTTCATGAGGAGTTTGCTAGCACTGTGTTTGTAGAATCTCACGAGTGATATCTTGGATAGCGTTGAATCCCATGGTGAATCATGAAATCTCCTCAGACCAATCTGCAGAGAGGCCTCCTCTGAAACTCCTTTGCTGTGGGTGACTTCGGCTCACAGAGTTCTACCATTGTTTCCCTTGAGACGCTTGCTAACAGTGTTTTCGCAGAATCTGCTCTAAGACACACAGTGGGGCTCCGAGACCACAAATAACCTCAGCTCGAAAACGAAAAATAGAAGCTTTCTGAGAAACTGCTTTGTGATGTGTGACTTCAACTCACTGAATTACACCTGCGTTTCATGGAGCCGTTGGCTACCCCCGTTTCTGTGGAATCTGGAAACTGATATTTCAGACCCCTTTGAGGACTACGGGGCCAAAGGAAATATCCTCCGTTACAAAGGAGAAAGAAGCTTTCTGAGAAACTTCTTTGTGATCTGTGAATTCATCTCACAGAATTGCAGCTTTCTCCTAATGAAGCCCTTCGCGAAGACTGTTCTCGTGGAATTTGCAAAGTGATATTTGGGAGCTCACTGAGGGCTCCGGTGAAAAGGAAATAGCCTCAGATGCACACTGGAAAGAAGCTTTGTGAGAAACTGCATTGCGCTGTGTGAGTGCACATCCCAGAGTTACACTTTTCCGTGATGAGTTTGACAAGACCGTTTCCTTGAAATCCGCAATGGGAGACTTCTTGGAGCTACGCAGCTTACCGTGACAAAGGAAGTATCCCTAGATAAAAATGACAGAAGCTTCCTCAGAAATTGCTTTCAGATACGTGACTTCATCTGACCGAGTTACATCACTGTTTCTTGGAGCCGTTTCCCAGCACTGTTTATGTGGATTCTGAGAACTGATATTTCGGATGGGTTTGGAGAGTGTGGGGAGAAAGGGATTATCCTCCGAGAAAAAGCAGGGTGCAGCTTTCTGAGAAACAGCTTTGTGACGTGTGAGTTCATTTCAAAGGCTTTCACCACTCTTGGGAGCACACGGAGGGATATGGTGAGAAAAGAAAGGTCCTCAGATAAAAACTGGAAAGAAGCCTTCGGAGAAACTGCATTGTGACATGTGAATGCGACTCCTAGACTTCCACGCAACTTTTCACTGACCCGTTTGCTAACACTGTTTGATTGCAGTCTGCACTGGGCTATTTCTCAGCGCAATGAAGCTTACGGTGACCCAGGAAATATCGTAAATGAATACTGGAAAGAAGCTTTGTGAGAAACTTCTCAGTGAAACGTGAATTCATCTCACACAGTTCCCACTTAGTCTTCGCGAAGCAGTTTGCTAACACCGTTTTCGTGGAATCTGCATAGTACTATCTGGGAGCGCATTGAGGGCCCACGGTGAAAACGGAAACATCCTCAGATCGTAACGAGAAAGAAGCTGTCTCCGAAATTGCTTTGTGATGTGTCAGTTCACCACACAGAGATTCACCTTCCCTTCTTGTAGCCCTTTGCCAGCACTGTTTCCCTGGATTCTGCAAAGTGATATTTGGGAGCTCATTGAGGGCTACGGCTAAAAGGAAATAGCCTCAGATAAAAACTGGAAGGAAGCGTTCTGAGAAACTGCATTGCGATGTGTGAATGCAACTCACAGAGTGACACTTGTCTCTTCAGTGACCAGTTTGCTCACTCAGTTTCCTTGAAATCTGCCTTGGGATGCTTCTTAGCGCAATGAAGCTTACGGTGACAAAGGAAATCTCCTCAGAAAACATGAAAAGAAGCTTTCTTAGAAACTGGTTTGCGATGTGTGAAATCATCTCCCAGCGTTACATCGGCGTTTCGTGGGGCAGTCGTTTAACACTGTCTCTCAGGAACCCGAGAAGGGCTACTTTGGATGGAATTGAGGCCTACGCTGATGAAGGTCATATCCCCCATTAAAAACGTGAGAGAAGCTTTGTGAGACACTTCTCTGTGCTACGTGAATTCAACACATAGAGTTACAGCTGAATCTTCAGGAAGCAGTTTGCCACCACTGTTTTCCGGGAATCTGCAAAGTGATATTTGGGGGCGCATTCAGGGCCCATGGTGCAAAAGGAAACATCCTCAGACGATAACTAGAAAGAAGCTGACTCAGACATTGCTTTGTGATGTTGAATTCCCCACACGGAGCTTCACCTTTACCCTCTTGTAGCAGTATGCTAACACTGTTTTCATGGATTCCGCAAAGGGATGTTTGGGAGCTCATTGAGGCCTATGGTGAAAAGGGAAATATCCTCAGACACAAACAGGAAAGAAATGTTTTGAGAAACGGCGTTGGGATGTGTGAATGCAACTCACGGAGTTACAGTTTTCTCTTCAGTGATCAACTTGCTCACACAGTTTTCCTGAAATCTGCCATGGCATATTTCTTAGCGCAATGAAGCTTACAGAGGGCATAGCCTCAGATAAAATGAGAAAAGAAGCTGTCTTAGAAACTGGATCGTGATGTGAGAATTCATCTCACAGAGTTACACACCCCTTTCGTGGAAGAGTCATTTAACACTGTCTTTGAGGAACCTGAGAAGGGCTACTTCGGTTCGAATTCAGGCCTACGCTGAAATACCCTCAATGCAAAACGTGAGCGAAGCTGTGTGAGAAAATACCCTGTGATACGTGAATTCATCACACAGAGTTTCAACTGAGTCTTCAGGAAGCAGTTTGCTAACACCGTTTTCGTGGAATCTGCAAAGTGATATTTGGGGGCGCATTGAGGCCCATAGTGAACATGGAAACATCCTCCGATATTAACTAGAAAGAAGCAGTCTCAGAAATTGCTCTGTGATGTTGAATCCACCACACAGAGATTCACCTTTACCTTCTTGTAGCAGTTTGCTAACACTGTTGCCGTGGATTCTGCAAAGTGATCTTTGGAGCTCATTGTGGGCTACGGGGAAAAGAAAATATCCTCAGATAAGAAGCGGAAGGAAGCTTTCTGAGAAACTGCATTGCGGTGTGTTAATGCACCTCACGGAGTTACACTCTTCTCTTCAGTGATCAGTTTGCCAACACCGTTTTCTTGAAGCTTGCGATGAGATACTTCTCAGCGCTAGCAGCTTATGGTGACAAAGGAAATATCCTCAGATAAGAAATGAAAGAAGCTTCCTCGGGAATTGCTTTCAGATACGAGACTTCAGCTACCAGAGTTACATCACTGTGTCTTGGAGCCGTTTCCTAGCACTGTTTTTGTGGATTCTGAGAACTGATAATTTCGGATGGGAACTGATAATTTCGGCTGGGAGGCAGGAACTATCCTCCGAGAAAAAGCGGAAGGAAGCTTTCTGAGAAACTGCTTTGTGATGTGTGAATTCATTTCAAAGGGTTACACCACTCTTTCATGAGGAGTTTGCTAGCACTGTGTTTGTAGAATCTCACGAGTGATATCTTGGATAGCGTTGAATCCCATGGTGAATCATGAAATCTCCTCAGACCAATCTGCAGAGAGGCCTCCTCTGAAACTCCTTTGCTGTGGGTGACTTCGGCTCACAGAGTTCTACCATTGTTTCCCTTGAGACGCTTGCTAACAGTGTTTTCGCAGAATCTGCTCTAAGACACACAGTGGGGCTCCGAGACCACAAATAACCTCAGCTCGAAAACGAAAAATAGAAGCTTTCTGAGAAACTGCTTTGTGATGTGTGACTTCAACTCACTGAATTACACCTGCGTTTCATGGAGCCGTTGGCTACCCCCGTTTCTGTGGAATCTGGAAACTGATATTTCAGACCCCTTTGAGGACTACGGGGCCAAAGGAAATATCCTCCGTTACAAAGGAGAAAGAAGCTTTCTGAGAAACTTCTTTGTGATCTGTGAATTCATCTCACAGAATTGCAGCTTTCTCCTAATGAAGCCCTTCGCGAAGACTGTTCTCGTGGAATTTGCAAAGTGATATTTGGGAGCTCACTGAGGGCTCCGGTGAAAAGGAAATGGCCTCAGATGCACACTGGAAAGAAGCTTTGTGAGAAACTGCATTGCGCTGTGTGAGTGCACATCCCAGAGTTACACTTTTCCGTGATGAGTTTGACAAGACCGTTTCCTTGAAATCCGCAATGGGAGACTTCTTGGAGCTACGCAGCTTACCGTGACAAAGGAAGTATCCCTAGATAAAAATGACAGAAGCTTCCTCAGAAATTGCTTTCAGATACGTGACTTCATCTGACCGAGTTACATCACTGTTTCTTGGAGCCGTTTCCCAGCACTGTTTATGTGGATTCTGAGAACTGATATTTCGGATGGGTTTGGAGAGTGTGGGGAGAAAGGGATTATCCTCCGAGAAAAAGCAGGGTGCAGCTTTCTGAGAAACAGCTTTGTGACGTGTGAGTTCATTTCAAAGGCTTTCACCACTCTTGGGAGCACACGGAGGGATATGGTGAGAAAAGAAAGGTCCTCAGATAAAAACTGGAAAGAAGCCTTCGGAGAAACTGCATTGTGACATGTGAATGCGACTCCTAGACTTCCACGCAACTTTTCACTGACCCGTTTGCTAACACTGTTTGATTGCAGTCTGCACTGGGCTATTTCTCAGCGCAATGAAGCTTACGGTGACCCAGGAAATATCGTAAATGAATACTGGAAAGAAGCTTTGTGAGAAACTTCTCAGTGAAACGTGAATTCATCTCACACAGTTCCCACTTAGTCTTCGCGAAGCAGTTTGCTAACACCGTTTTCGTGGAATCTGCATAGTACTATCTGGGAGCGCATTGAGGGCCCACGGTGAAAACGGAAACATCCTCAGATCGTAACGAGAAAGAAGCTGTCTCCGAAATTGCTTTGTGATGTGTCAGTTCACCACACAGAGATTCACCTTCCCTTCTTGTAGCCCTTTGCCAGCACTGTTTCCCTGGATTCTGCAAAGTGATATTTGGGAGCTCATTGAGGGCTACGGCTAAAAGGAAATAGCCTCAGATAAAAACTGGAAGGAAGCGTTCTGAGAAACTGCATTGCGATGTGTGAATGCAACTCACAGAGTGACACTTGTCTCTTCAGTGACCAGTTTGCTCACTCAGTTTCCTTGAAATCTGCCTTGGGATGCTTCTTAGCGCAATGAAGCTTACGGTGACAAAGGAAATCTCCTCAGAAAACATGAAAAGAAGCTTTCTTAGAAACTGGTTTGCGATGTGTGAAATCATCTCCCAGCGTTACATCGGCGTTTCGTGGGGCAGTCGTTTAACACTGTCTCTCAGGAACCCGAGAAGGGCTACTTTGGATGGAATTGAGGCCTACGCTGATGAAGGTCATATCCCCCATTAAAAACGTGAGAGAAGCTTTGTGAGACACTTCTCTGTGCTACGTGAATTCAACACATAGAGTTACAGCTGAATCTTCAGGAAGCAGTTTGCCACCACTGTTTTCCGGGAATCTGCAAAGTGATATTTGGGGGCGCATTCAGGGCCCATGGTGCAAAAGGAAACATCCTCAGACGATAACTAGAAAGAAGCTGACTCAGACATTGCTTTGTGATGTTGAATTCCCCACACGGAGCTTCACCTTTACCCTCTTGTAGCAGTATGCTAACACTGTTTTCATGGATTCCGCAAAGGGATGTTTGGGAGCTCATTGAGGCCTATGGTGAAAAGGGAAATATCCTCAGACACAAACAGGAAAGAAGTGTTTTGAGAAACGGCGTTGGGATGTGTGAATGCAACTCACGGAGTTACAGTTTTCTCTTCAGTGATCAACTTGCTCACACAGTTTTCCTGAAATCTGCCATGGCATATTTCTTAGCGCAATGAAGCTTACAGAGGGCATAGCCTCAGATAAAATGAGAAAAGAAGCTGTCTTAGAAACTGGATCGTGATGTGAGAATTCATCTCACAGAGTTACACACCCCTTTCGTGGAAGAGTCATTTAACACTGTCTTTGAGGAACCTGAGAAGGGCTACTTCGGTTCGAATTCAGGCCTACGCTGAAATACCCTCGATGCAAAACGTGAGCGAAGCTGTGTGAGAAAATACCCTGTGATACGTGAATTCATCACACAGAGTTTCAACTGAGTCTTCAGGAAGCAGTTTGCTAACACCGTTTTCGTGGAATCTGCAAAGTGATATTTGGGGGCGCATTGAGGCCCATAGTGAACATGGAAACATCCTCCGATATTAACTAGAAAGAAGCAGTCTCAGAAATTGCTCTGTGATGTTGAATCCACCACACAGAGATTCACCTTTCCCTTCTTGTAGCAGTTTGCTAACACTGTTGCCGTGGATTCTGCAAAGTGATCTTTGGAGCTCATTGTGGGCTACGGGGAAAAGAAAATATCCTCAGATAAGAAGCGGAAGGAAGCTTTCTGAGAAACTGCATTGCGGTGTGTTAATGCACCTCACGGAGTTACACTCTTCTCTTCAGTGATCAGTTTGCCAACACCGTTTTCTTGAAGCTTGCGATGAGATACTTCTCAGCGCTAGCAGCTTATGGTGACAAAGGAAATATCCTCAGATAAGAAATGAAAGAAGCTTCCTCGGGAATTGCTTTCAGATACGAGACTTCAGCTACCAGAGTTACATCACTGTGTCTTGGAGCCGTTTCCTAGCACTGTTTTTGTGGATTCTGAGAACTGATAATTTCGGATGGGAACTGATAATTTCGGCTGGGAGGCAGGAACTATCCTCCGAGAAAAAGCGGAAGGAAGCTTTCTGAGAAACTGCTTTGTGATGTGTGAATTCATTTCAAAGGGTTACACCACTCTTTCATGAGGAGTTTGCTAGCACTGTGTTTGTAGAATCTCACGAGTGATATCTTGGATAGCGTTGAATCCCATGGTGAATCATGAAATCTCCTCAGACAAATCTGCAGAGAGGCCTCCTCTGAAACTCCTTTGCTGTGGGTGACTTCGGCTCACAGAGTTCTACCATTGTTTCCCTTGAGACGCTTGCTAACAGTGTTTTCGCAGAATCTGCTCTAAGACACAAAGTGGGGCTCCGAGACCACAAATAACCTCAGCTCGAAAACGAAAAATAGAAGCTTTCTGAGAAACTGCTTTGTGATGTGTGACTTCAACTCACTGAATTACACCTGCGTTTCATGGAGCCGTTGGCTACCCCCGTTTCTGTGGAATCTGGAAACTGATATTTCAGACCCCTTTGAGGACTACGGGGCCAAAGGCAATATCCTCCGTTACAAAGGAGAAAGATGCTTTCTGAGAAACTTCTTTGTGATCTGTGAATTCATCTCACAGAATTGCAGCTTTCTCCTAATGAAGCCCTTCGCGAAGACTGTTCTCGTGGAATTTGCAAAGTGATATTTGGGAGCTCACTGAGGGCTCCGGTGAAAAGGAAATAGCCTCAGATGCACACTGGAAAGAAGCTTTGTGAGAAACTGCATTGCGCTGTGTGAGTGCACCTCCCAGAGTTACACTTTTCCGTGATGAGTTTGACAAGACCGTTTCCTTGAAATCCGCAATGGGAGACTTCTTGGAGCTACGCAGCTTACCGTGACAAAGGAAGTATCCCTAGATAAAAATGACAGAAGCTTCCTCAGAAATTGCTTTCAGATACGTGACTTCATCTGACCGAGTTACATCACTGTTTCTTGGAGCCGTTTCCCAGCACTGTTTATGTGGATTCTGAGAACTGATATTTCGGATGGGTTTGGAGAGTGTGGGGAGAAAGGGATTATCCTCCGAGAAAAAGCAGGGTGCAGCTTTCTGAGAAACAGCTTTGTGACGTGTGAGTTCATTTCAAAGGCTTTCACCACTCTTGGGAGCACACGGAGGGATATGGTGAGAAAAGAAAGGTCCTCAGATAAAAACTGGAAAGAAGCCGTCGGAGAAACTGCATTGTGACATGTGAATGCGACTCCTAGACTTCCACGCAACTTTTCACGGACCCGTTTGCTAACACTGTTTGATTGCAGTCTGCACTGGGCTATTTCTCAGCGCAATGAATCTTACGGTGACCCAGGAAATATCGTAAAAGAAAACTGGAAAGAAGCTTTGTGAGAAACTTCTCAGTGAAACGTGAATTCATCTCACAGAGTTCCCACTTAGTCTTCGCGAAGCAGTTTGCTAACACCGTTTTCCTGGAATGTGCGTAGTACTATCTGGGAGCGCATTGAGGGCCCACGGTGAAAACGGAAACATCCTCAGATCGTAACGAGAAAGAAGCTGTCTGCGAAATTGCTTTGTGATGTGTCAGTTCACCACACAGAGATTCACCTTCCCTTCTTGTAGCCCTTTGCCAGCACTGTTTCCCTGGATTCTGCAAAGTGATATTTGGGAGCTCATTGAGGGCTACGGGGAAAAGGAAATAGCCTCAGATAAAAACTGGAAGGAAGCGTTCTGAGAAACTGCATTGCGATGTGTGAATGCAACTCACAGAGTGACACTTGTCTCTTCAGTGACCAGTTTGCTCACACAGTTTCCTTGAAATCTGCCTTGGGATGCTTCTTAGCGCAATGAAGCTTACGGTGACAAAGGAAATCTCCTCAGAAAACATTAAAAGAAGCTTTCTTAGAAACTGGTTTGCGATGTGTGAAATCATCTCCCAGCGTTACATCGGCGTTTCGTGGGGCAGTCGTTTAACACTGTCTCTCACGAACCCGAGAAGGGCTACTTTGGATGGAATTGAGGCCTACGCTGATGAAGGACATATCCCCCATTAAAAACGTGAGAGAAGCTTTGTGAGACACTTCTCTGTGTTACGTGAATTCAACACATAGAGTTACAGCTGAATCTTCAGGAAGCAGTTTGCCACCACTGTTTTCCGGGAATCTGCAAAGTGATATTTGGGGGCGCATTCAGGGCCCATGGTGCAAAAGGAAACATCCTCAGACGATAACTAGAAAGAAGCTGACTCAGACATTGCTTTGTGATGTTGAATTCCCCACACGGAGCTTCACCTTTACCCTCTTGTAGCAGTATGCTAACACTGTTTTCATGGATTCCGCAAGGGGATGTTTGGGAGTTCATTGTGGCCTATGGTGAAAAGGGAAATATCCTCAGACACAAACAAGAAAGAAGTGTCTTGAGAAACGGCGTTGGGATGTGTGAATGCAACTCACGGAGTTACAGTTTTCTCTTCAGTGATCAACTTGCTCCCACAGTTTTCCTGAAATCTGCCATGGCATAATTCTTAGCGCAGTGAAGCTTACAGAGGGCATAGCCTCAGATAAAATGAGAAAAGAAGCTGTCTTAGAAACTGGATCGTGATGTGAGAATTCATCTCACAGAGTTACACACCCTTTCGTGGAAGAGTCATTTAACACAGTCTTTGAGGAACCTGAGAAGTGCTACTTCGGTTCGAATTCAGGCCTACGCTGAAATACCCTCGATGCAAAACGTGAGCGAAGCTGTGTGAGAAACTTCTCTGTGATACGTGAATTCATCACACAGAGTTACAACTGAGTCTTCAGGAAGCAGTTTGCTAACACCGTTTTCGTGGAATCTGCAAAGTGATATTTGGGGGCGCATTGAGGCCCATAGTGAACACGGAAACATCCTCCGATATTAACTAGAAAGAAGCAGTCTCAGAAATTGCTCTGTGATGTTGAATCCACCACACAGAGATTCACCTTTACCTTCTCGTAGCAGTTTGCTAACACTGTTGCCGTGGATTCTGCAAAGTGATCTTTGGGAGCTCATTGTGGGCTACGAGAAAAGAAAATATCCTCAGATAAGAAGCGGAAGGAAGCTTTCTGAGAAACTGCATTGCTGTGTGTGAATGCACCTCACGGAGTTACACTCTTCTCTTCAGTGATCAGTTTGCCAACACCGTTTTCTTGAAGCTTGCGATGAGATACTTCTCAGCGCTAGCAGCTTACGGTGACAAAGGAAATATGCTCAGATAAGAAATGAAAGAAGCTTCCTCGGGAATTGCTTTCAGATACGAGACTTCAGCTCCCAGAGTTACATCACTGTGTCTTGGAGCCGTTTCCTAGCACTGTTTTTGTGGATTCTGAGAACTGATAATTTCGGAAGGGAACTGATAATTTCGGCTGGGATGCAGGAACTATCCTCTGAGAAAAAGCGGAAGGAAGCTTTCTGAGAAACTGCTTTGTGATGTGTGAATTCATTTCAAAGGGTTACACCACTCTTTCATGAGGAGTTTGTTAGCACTGTGTTTGTAGAATCTCACGAGTGATATCTTGGATAGCGTTGAATCCCATGGTGAATCATGAAATCTCCTCAGACCAATCTGCAGAGAGGCCTCCTCTGAAACTCCTTTGCTGTGGGTGACTTCGGCTCACAGAGTTCTACCATTGTTTCCCTTGAGACGCTTGCTAACAGTGTTTTCGCAGAATCTGCTCTAAGACACACAGTGGGGCTCCGAGACCACAAATAACCTCAGCTCGAAAACGAAAAATAGAAGCTTTCTGAGAAACTGCTTTGTGATGTGTGACTTCAACTCACTGAATTACACCTGCGTTTCATGGAGCCGTTGGCTACCCCCGTTTCTGTGGAATCTGGAAACTGATATTTCAGACCCCTTTGAGGACTACGGGGCCAAAGGAAATATCCTCCGTTACAAAGGAGAAAGAAGCTTTCTGAGAAACTTCTTTGTGATCTGTGAATTCATCTCACAGAATTGCAGCTTTCTCCTAATGAAGCCCTTCGCGAAGACTGTTCTCGTGGAATTTGCAAAGTGATATTTGGGAGCTCACTGAGGGCTCCGGTGAAAAGGAAATAGCCTCAGATGCACACTGGAAAGAAGCTTTGTGAGAAACTGCATTGCGCTGTGTGAGTGCACCTCCCAGAGTTACACTTTTCCGTGATGAGTTTGACAAGACCGTTTCCTTGAAATCCGCAATGGGAGACTTCTTGGAGCTACGCAGCTTACCGTGACAAAGGAAGTATCCCTAGATAAAAATGACAGAAGCTTCCTCAGAAATTGCTTTCAGATACGTGACTTCATCTGACCGAGTTACATCACTGTTTCTTGGAGCCGTTTCCCAGCACTGTTTATGTGGATTCCGAGAACTGATATTTCGGATGGGTTTGGAGAGTGTGGGGAGAAAGGGATTATCCTCCGAGAAAAAGCAGGGTGCACCTTTCCGAGAAACAGCTTTGTGACGTGTGAGTTCATTTCAAAGGCTTTCACCACTCTTGGGAGCACACGGAGGGATATGGTGAGAAAAGAAAGGTCCTCAGATAAAAACTGTAAAGAAGCCTTCGGAGAAACTGCATTGTGACATGGGAATGCGACTCCTAGACTTCCACGCAACTTTTCACTGACCCGTTTGCTAACACTGTTTGATTGCAGTACGCACTGGGCTATTTCTCAGCGCAATGAAGCTTACGGTGACCCAGGAAATATCGTAAAAGGAAACTGGAAAGAAGCTTTGTGAGAAACTTCTCAGTGAAACGTGAATTCATCTCACAGAGTTCCCACTTAGTCTTCGCGAAGCAGTTTGCTAACACCGTTTTCCTGGAATCTTCGTAGTACTATCTGGGAGCGCATTGAGGGCTCACGGTGAAAACGGAAACATCCTCAGATCGTAACGAGAAAGAAGCTGTCTCCGAAATTGCTTTGTGATGTGTCAGTTCACCACACAGAGATTCACCTTCCCTTCTTGTAGCCCTTTGCCAGCACTGTTTCCCTGGATTCTGCAAAGTGATATTTGGGAGCTCATTGAGGGCTACGGGGAAAAGGAAATAGCCTCAGATAAAAACTGGAAGGAAGCGTTCTGAGAAACTGCATTGCGATGTGTGAATGCAACTCACAGAGTGACACTTGTCTCTTCAGTGACCAGTTTGCTCACACAGTTTCCTTGAAATCTGCCTTGGGATGCTTCTTAGCGCAATGAAGCTTACGGTGACAAAGGAAATCTCCTCAGAAAACATTAAAAGAAGCTTTCTTAGAAACTGGTTTGCGATGTGTGAAATCATCTCCCAGCGTTACATAGGCGTTTCATGGGGCAGTCGTTTAACACTGTCTCTCAGGAACCCGAGAAGGGCTACTTTGGATGGAATTGAGGCCTACGCTGATGAAGGACATATCCCCCATTAAAAACGTGAGAGAAGCTTTGTGAGACACTTCTCTGTGCTACGTGAATTTAACACATAGAGTTACAGCTGAATCTTCAGGAAGCAGTTTGCCACCACTGTTTTCCGGGAATCTGCAAAGTGATATTTGGGGGCGCATTCAGGGCCCATGGTGCAAAAGGAAACATCCTCAGACGATAACTAGAAAGAAGCTGACTCAGACATTGCTTTGTGATGTTGAATTCCCCACACGGAGCTTCACCTTTACCCTCCTGTAGCAGTATGCTAACACTGTTTTCATGGATTCCGCAAAGGGATGTTTGGAAGCTCATTGAGGCCTATGGTGAAAAGGGAAATATCCCCAGACACAAACAAGAAAGAAGTGTTTTGAGAAACGGCGTTGGGATGTGTGAATGCAACTCACGGAGTTACAGTTTTCTCTTCAGTGATCAACCTGCTAACACAGTTTTCCTGAAATCTGCCATGGCATATTTCTTAGCGCAATGAAGCTTACAGAGGGCATAGCCTCAGATAAAATGAGAAAAGAAGCTGTCTTAGAAACTGGATCGTGATGTGAGAATTCATCTCACAGAGTTACACACCCCTTTCGTGGAAGAGTCATTTAACACTGTCTTTGAGGAACCTGAGAAGGGCTACTTCGGTTCGAATTCAGGCCTACGCTGAAATACCCTCGATGCAAAACGTGAGCGAAGCTGTGTGAGAAACTTCTCTGTGATACGTGAATTCATCACACAGAGTTACAACTGAGTCTTCAGGAAGCAGTTTGCTAACACCGTTTTCGTGGAATCTGCAAAGTGATATTTGGGGGCGCATTGAGGCCCATAGTGAACACGGAAACATCCTCCGATATTAACTAGAAAGAAGCAGTCTCAGAAATTGCTCTGTGATGTTGAATCCACCACACAGAGATTCACCTTTACCTTCTTGTAGCAGTTTGCTAACACTGTTGCCGTGGATTCTGCAAAGTGATCTTTGGGAGCTCATTGTGGGCTACGGGGAAAAGAAAATATCCTCAGATAAGAAGCGGAAGGAAGCTTTCTGAGAAACTGCATTGCGGTGTGTGAATGCACCTCACGGAGTTACACTCTTCTCTTCAGTGATCAGTTTGCCAACACCGTTTTCTTGAAGCTTGCGATGAGATACTTCTCAGCGCTAGCAGCTTACGGTGACAAAGGAAATATCCTCAGATAAGAAATGAAAGAAGCTTCCTCGGGAATTGCTTTCAGATACGAGACTTCAGCTCCCAGAGTTACATCACTGTGTCTTGGAGCCGTTTCCTAGCACTGTTTTTGTGGATTCTGAGAACTGATAATTTCGGATGGGAACTGATAATTTCGGCTGGGAGGCAGGAACTATCCTCCGAGAAAAAGCGGAAGGAAGCTTTCTGAGAAACTGCTTTGTGATGTGTGAATTCATTTCAAAGGGTTACACCACTCTTTCATGAGGAGTTTGCTAGCACTGTGTTTGTAGAATCTCACGAGTGATATCTTGGATAGCGTTGAATCCCATGGTGAATGATGAAATCTCCTCAGACCAATGTGCAGAGAGGCCTCCTCTGAAACTCCTTTGCTGTGGGTGACTTCGGCTCACAGAGTTCTACCATTGTTTCCCTTGAGACGCTTGCTAACAGTGTTTTCGCAAAATCTGCTCTAAGACACACAGCGGGGCTCCGAGACCACAAATAACCTCAGCTCGAAAACGAAAAATAGAAGCTTTCTGAGAAACTGCTTTGTGATGTGTGACTTCAACTCACTGAATTACACCTGCGTAGGACTACGGGGCCAAAGGAAATATCCTCCGTTACAAAGGAGAAAGAAGCTTTCTGAGAAACTTCTTTGTGATCTGTGAATTCATCTCACAGAATTGCAGCTTTCTCCTAATGAAGCCCTTCGCGAAGACTGTTCTCGTGGAATTTGCAAAGTGATATTTGGGAGCTCACTGAGGGCTCCGGTGAAAAGGAAATAGCCTCAGATGCACACTGGAAAGAAGCTTTGTGAGAAACTGCATTGCGCTGTGTGAGTGCACCTCCCAGAGTTACACTTTTCCGTGATGAGTTTGACAAGACCGTTTCCTTGAAATCCGCAATGGGAGACTTCTTGGAGCTACGCAGCTTACCGTGACAAAGGAAGTATCCCTAGATAAAAATGACAGAAGCTTCCTCAGAAATTGCTTTCAGATACGTGACTTCATCTGACCGAGTTACATCACTGTTTCTTGGAGCCGTTTCCCAGCACTGTTTATGTGGATTCTGAGAACTGATATTTCGGATGGGTTTGGAGAGTGTGGGGAGAAAGGGATTATCCTCCGAGAAAAAGCAGGGTGCAGCTTTCTGAGAAACAGCTTTGTGACGTGTGAGTTCATTTCAAAGGCTTTCACCACTCTTGGGAGCACACGGAGGGATATGGTGAGAAAAGAAAGGTCCTCAGATAAAAACTGGAAAGAAGCCTTCGGAGAAACTGCATTGTGACATGTGAATGCGACTCCTAGACTTCCACGCAACTTTTCACTGACCCGTTTGCTAACACTGTTTGATTGCAGTCTGCACTGGGCTATTTCTCAGCGCAATGAAGCTTACGGTGACCCAGGAAATATCGTAAATGAAAACTGCAAAGAAGCTTTGTGAGAAACTTCTCAGTGAAACGTGAATTCATCTCACAGAGTTCCCACTTAGTCTTCGCGAAGCAGTTTGCTAACACCGTTTTCGTGGAATCTGCATAGTACTATCTGGGAGCGCATTGAGGGCCCACGGTGAAAACGGAAACATCCTCAGATCGTAACGAGAAAGAAGCTGTCTCCGAAATTGCTTTGTGATGTGTCAGTTCACCACACAGAGATTCACCTTCCCTTCTTGTAGCCCTTTGCCAGCACTGTTTCCCTGGATTCTGCAAAGTGATATTTGGGAGCTCATTGAGGGCTACGGGGAAAAGGAAATAGCCTCAGATAAAAACTGGAAGGAAGCATTCTGAGAAACTGCATTGCGATGTGTGAATGCAACTCATAGAGTGACACTTGTCTCTTCAGTGACCAGTTTGCTCACACAGTTTCCTTGAAATCTGCCTTGGGATGCTTCTTAGCGCAATGAAGCTTACGGTGACAAAGGAAATCTCCTCAGAAAACATTAAAAGAAGCTTTCTTAGAAACTGGTTTGCGATGTGTGAAATCATCTCCCGGCGTTACATCGGCGTTTCGTGGGGCAGTCGTTTAACACTGTCTCTCAGGAACCCGAGAAGGGCTACTTTGGATGGAATTGAGGCCTACGCTGATGAAGGACATATCCCCCATTAAAAAAGTGAGAGAAGCTTTGTGAGACACTTCTCTGTGCTACGTGAATTCAACACATAGAGTTACAGCTGAATCTTCAGGAAGCAGTTTGCCACCACTGTTTTCCGGGAATCTGCAAAGTGATATTTGGGGGCGCATTCAGGGCCCATGGTGCAAAAGGAAACATCCTCAGACGATAACTAGAAAGAAGCTGACTCAGACATTGCTTTGTGATGTTGAATTCCCCACACGGAGCTTCACCTTTACCATCTTGTAGCAGTATGCTAACACTGTTTTCATGGATTCCGCAAAGGGATGTTTGGGAGCTCATTGAGGCCTATGGTGAAAAGGGAAATATCCTCAGACACAAACAAGAAAGAAGTGTTTTGAGAAACGGCGTTGGGATGTGTGAATGCAACTCACGGAGTTACAGTTTTCTCTTCAGTGATCAACTTGCTCACACAGTTTTCCTGAAATCTGCCATGGCATGTATTTCTTAGCGCAATGAAGCTTACAGAGGGCATAGCCTCAGATAAAATGAGAAAAGAAGCTGTCTTAGAAACTGGATCGTGATGTGAGAATTCATCTCACAGAGTTACACACCCCTTTCGTGGAAGAGTCATTTAACACTGTCTTTGAGGAACCTGAGAAGGGCTACTTCGGTTCGAATTCAGGCCTACGCTGAAATACCCTCGATGCAAAACGTGAGCGAAGCTGTGTGAGAAACTTCTCTGTGATACGTGAATTCATCACACAGAGTTACAACTGAGTTTCAGGAAGCAGTTTGCTAACACCGTTTTCGTGGAATCTGCAAAGTGATATTTGGGGGCGCATTCAGGCCCATAGTGAACATGGAAACATCCTCCGATATTAACTAGAAAGAAGCAGTCTCAGAAATTGCTCTGTGATGTTGAATCCACCACACAGAGATTCACCTTTACCTTCTTGTAGCAGTTTGCTAACACTGTTGCCGTGGATTCTGCAAAGTGATCTTTGGGAGCTCATTGTGGGCTACGGGGAAAAGAAAATATCCTCAGATAAGAAGCGGAAAGAAGCTTTCTGAGAAACGGCATTGCGGTGTGTGAATACACCTCACGGAGTTACACTCTTCTCTTCAGTGATCAGTTTGCCAACACCGTTTTCTTGAAGCTTGCGATGAGATACTTCTCAGCGCTAGCAGCTTACGGTGACAAAGGAAATATCCTCAGATAAGAAATGAAAGAAGCTTCCTCGGGAATTGCTTTCAGATACGAGACTTCAGCTTCCAGAGTTACATCACTGTGTCTTGGAGCCATTTTATAGCACTGTTTTTGTGGATTCTGAGAACCGATAATTTCGGATGGGAACTGATAATTTCGGCTGGGAGGCAGGAACTATCCTCCGAGAAAAAGCGGAAGGAAGCTTTCTGAGAAACTGCTTTGTGATGTGTGAATTCATTTCAAAGGGTTACACCACTCTTTCATGAGGAGTTTGCTAGCACTGTGTTTGTAGAATCTCACGAGTGATATCTTGGATAGCGTTGAATCCCATGGTGAATCATGAAATCTCCTCAGACCAATGTGCAGAGAGGCCTCCTCTGAAACTCCTTTGCTGTGGGTGACTTCGGCTCACAGAGTTCTACCATTGTTTCCCTTGAGACGCTTGCTAACAGTGTTTTCGCAGAATCTGCTCTAAGACACACAGTGGGGCTCCGAGACCACAAATAACCTCAGCTCGAAAACGAAAAATAGAAGCTTTCTGAGAAACTGCTTTGTGATGTGTGACTTCACCACACTGAATTACACCTGCCTTTCATGGAGCCGTTGGCTACCCCCGTTTCTGTGGAATCTGGAAACTGGTATTTCAGACCCCTTTGAGGACTACGGGGCCAAAGGAAATATCCTCCGTTACAAAGGAGAAAGAAGCTTTCTGAGAAACTTCTTTGTGATCTGTGAATTCATCTCACAGAATTGCAGCTTTCTCCTAATGAAGCCCTTCGCGAAGACTGATCTCGTGGAATTTGCAAAGTGATATTTGGGAGCTCACTGAGGGCTCCGGTGAAAAAGAAATAGCCTCAGATGCACACTGGAAAGAAGCTTTGTGAGAAACTGCATTGCGCTGTGTGAGTGCACCTCCCAGAGTTACACTTTTCCGTGATGAGTTTGACAAGACCGTTTCCTTGAAATCCGCAATGGGAGACTTCTTGGAGCTACACAGCTTAGCGTGACAAAGGAAGTATCCCTAGATAAAAATGACAGAAGCTTCCTCAGAAATTGCTTTCAGATACGTGACTTCATCTGACCGAGTTACATCACTGTTTCTTGGAGCCGTTTCCCAGCACTGTTTATGTGGATTCTGAGAAGTGATATTTCGGATGGGTTTGGAGAGTGTGGGGAGAAAGGGATTATCCTCTGAGAAAAAGCAGGGTGCAGCTTTCTGAGAAACAGCTTTGTGACGTGTGAGTTCATTTCAAAGGCTTTCACCACTCTTGGGAGCACACGGAGGGATATGGTGAGAAAAGAAAGGTCCTCAGATAAAAACTGGAAAGAAGCCTTCGGAGAAACTGCATTGTGACATGGGAATGCGACTCCTAGACTTCCACGCAACTTTTCACTGACCCGTTTGCTAACACTGTTTGATTGCAGTCTGCACTGGGCTATTTCTCAGCGCAATGAAGCTTACGGTGACCCAGGAAATATCGTAAATGAAAACTGGAAAGAAGCTTTGTGAGAAACTTCTCAGTGAAACGTGAATTCATCTCACAGAGTTCCCACTTAGTCTTCGCGAAGCAGTTTGCTAACACCGTTTTCCTGGAATGTGCGTAGTACTATCTGGGAGCGCATTGAGGGCCCACGGTGAAAACGGAAACATCCTCAGATCGTAACGAGAAAGAAGCTGTCTCCGAAATTGCTTTGTGATGTGTCAGTTCACCACACAGAGATTCACCTTCCCTTCTTGTAGCCCTTTGCCAGCACTGTTTCCCTGGATTCTGCAAAGTGATATTTGGGAGCTCATTGAGGGTTACGGGGAAAAGGAAATAGCCTCAGATAAAAACTGGAAGGAAGCGTTCTGAGAAACTGCATTGCGATGTGTGAATGCAACTCACAGAGTGACACTTGTCTCTTCAGTGACCAGTTTGCTCACAAAGTTTCCTTGAAATTTGCCTTGGGATGCTTCTTAGCGCAATGAAGCTTACGGTGACAAAGGAAATCTCCTCAGAAAACATTAAAAGAAGCTTTCTTAGAAACTGGTTTGCGATGTGTGAAATCATCTCCCGGCGTTACATCGGCGTTTCGTGGGGCAGTCGTTTAACACTGTCTCTCAGGAACCCGAGAAGGGCTACTTTGGATGGAATTGAGGCCTACGCTGATGAAGGACATATCCCCCATTAAAAACGTGAGGGAAGCTTTGTGAGACACTTCTCTGTGCTACGTGAATTCAACACATAGAGTTACAGCTGAATCTTCAGGAAGCAGTTTGCCACCACTGTTTTCCGGGAATCTGCAAAGTGATATTTGGGGGCGCATTCAGGGCCCATGATGCAAAAGGAAACCTCCTCAGACGATAACTAGAAAGAAGCTGACTCAGACATTGCTTTGTGATGTTGAATTCCCCACACGGAGCTTCACCTTTACCCTCTTGTAGCAGTATGCTAACACTGTTTTCATGGATTCCGCAAAGGGATTTTTATGAGCTCATTGAGGCCTATGGTGAAAAGGGAAATATCCTCAGACACAAACAAGAAAGAAGTGTTTTGAGAAACGGCGTTGGGATGTGTGAATGCAACTCACGGAGTTACAGTTTTCTCTTCAGTGATCAACTTGCTCACACAGTTTTCCTGTAATCTGCCATGGCATATATTTCTTAGCGCAATGAAGCTTACAGAGGGCATAGCCTCAGATAAAATGAGAAAAGAAGCTGTCTTAGAAACTGGATCGTGATGTGAGAATTCATGTCACAGAGTTACACACCCCTTTCGTGGAAGAGTCATTTAACACTGTCTTTGAGGAACCTGAGAAGGGCTACTTCGGTTCGAATTCAGGCCTACGCTGAAATACCCTCGATGCAAAACGTGAGCGAAGCTGTGTGAGAAACTTCTCTGTGATACGTGAATTCATCATACAGAGTTACAACTGAGTCTTCAGGAAGCAGTTTGCTAACACCGTTTTCGTGGAATCTGCAAAGTGATATTTGGGGGTGCATTGAGGCCCATAGTGAACACGGAAACATCCTCCGATATGAACTAGAAAGAAGCAGTCTCAGAAATTGCTCTGTGATGTTGAATCCACCACACGGAGATTCACCTTTACCTTCTTGTAGCAGTTTGCTAACACTGTTGTCGTGGATTCTGCAAAGTGATCTTTGGGAGCTCATTGTGGGCTACGGGGAAAAGAAAATATCCTCAGATAAGAAGCGGAAGGAAGCTTTCTGAGAAACTGCATTGCGGTGTGTGAATGCACCTCACGGAGTTACACTCTTCTCTTCAGTGATCATTTTGCCAACACCGTTTTCTTGAAGCTTGCGATGAGATACTTCTCAGCGCTAGCAGCTTACGGTGACAAAGGAAATATCCTCAGATAAGAAATGAAAGAAGCTTCCTCGGGAATTGCTTTCAGATACGAGACTTCAGCTCCCAGAGTTACATCACTGTGTCTTGGAGCCGTTTCCTAGCACTGTTTTTGTGGATTCTGAGAACCGATAATTTCGGATGGGAACTGATAATTTCGGCTGGGAGGCAGGAACTATCCTCCGAGAAAAAGCGAAAGGAAGCTTTCTGAGAAACTGCTTTGTGATGTGTGAATTCATTTCAGAGGGTTACACCACTCTTTCATGAGGTGTTTGCTAGCACTGTGTTTGTAGAATCTCACGAGTGATATCTTGGATAGCGTTGAATCCCATGGTGAATCATGAAATCTCCTCAGACAAATCTGCAGAGAGGCCTCCTCTGAAACTCCTTTGCTGTGGGTGACTTCGGCTCACAGAGTTCTACCATTGTTTCCCTTGAGACGCTTGCTAACAGTGTTTTCGCAGAATCTGCTCTAAGACACACAGTGGGGCTCCGAGACCACAAATAACCTCAGCTCGAAAACGAAAAATAGAAGCTTTCTGAGAAACTGCTTTGTGATGTGTGACTTCAACTCACTGAATTACACCTGCCTTTCATGGAGCCGTTGGCTACCCCCGTTTCTGTGGAATCTGGAAACTGATATTTCAGACCCCTTTGAGGACTACGGGGCCAAAGGAAATATCCTCCGTTACAAAGGAGAAAGAAGCTTTCTGAGAAACTTCTTTGTGATCTGTGAATTCATCTCACAGAATTGCAGCTTTCTCCTAATGAAGCCCTTCGCGAAGACTGTTCTCGTGGAATTTGCAAAGTGATATTTGGGAGCTCACTGAGGGCTCCGGTGAAAAGGAAATAGCCTCAGATGCACACTGGAAAGAAGCTTTGTGAGAAACTGCATTGCGCTGTGTGAGTGCACCTCCCAGAGTTACACTTTTCCGTGATGAGTTTGACAAGACCGTTTCCTTGAAATCCGCAATGGGAGTCTTCTTGGAGCTACGCAGCTTACCGTGACAAAGGAAGTATCCCTAGATAAAAATGACAGAAGCTTCCTCAGAAATTGCTTTCAGATACGTGACTTCATCTGACCGAGTTACATCACTGTTTCTTGGAGCCGTTTCCCAGCACTGTTTATGTGGATTCTGAGAACTGATATTTCGGATGGGTTTGGAGAGTGTGGGGAGAAAGGGATTATCCTCCGAGAAAAAGCAGGGTGCAGCTTTCTGAGAAACAGCTTTGTGACGTGTGAGTTCATTTCAAAGGCTTTCACCACTCTTGGGAGCACACGGAGGGATATGGTGAGAAAAGAAAGGTCCTCAGATAAAAACTGGAAAGAAGCCTTCGGAGAAACTGCATTGTGACATGTGAATGCGACTCCTAGACTTCCACGCAACTTTTCACTGACCCGTTTGCTAACACTGTGTGATTGCAGTCTGCACTGGGCTATTTCTCAGCGCAATGAAGCTTACGGTGACCCAGGAAATATCGTAAATGAAAACTGCAAAGAAGCTTTGTGAGAAACTTCTCAGTGAAACGTGAATTCATCTCACAGAGTTCCCACTTAGTCTTCGCGAAGCAGTTTGCTAACACCGTTTTCCTGGAATCTGCGTAGTACTATCTGGGAGCGCATTGAGGGCCCACGGTGAAAACGGAAACATCCTCAGATCGTAACGAGAAAGAAGCTGTCTGCGAAATTGCTTTGTGATGTGTCAGTTCACCAAACAGAGATTCACCTTCCCTTCTTGTAGCCCTTTGCCTGCACTGTTTCCCTGGATTCTGCAAAGTGATATTTGGGAGCTCATTGAGGGCTACGGGGAAAAGGAAATAGCCTCAGATAAAAACTGGAAGGAAGCGTTCTGAGAAACTGCATTGCGATGTGTGAATGCAACTCACAGAGTGACACTTGTCTCTTCAGTGACCAGTTTGCTCACACAGTTTCCTTGAAATCTGCCTTGGGATGCTTCTTAGCGCAATGAAGCTTACGGTGACAAAGGAAATCTCCTCAGAAAACATTAAAAGAAGCTTTCTTAGAAACTGGTTTGCGATGTGTGAAATCATCTCCCAGCGTTACATCGGCGTTTCGTGGGGCAGTCGATTAACACTGTCTCTCAGGAACCCGAGAAGGGCTACTTTGGATGGAATTGAGGCCTACGCTGATGAAGGACATATCCCCCATTAAAAACGTGAGGGAAGCTTTGTGAGACACTTCTCTGTGCTACGTGAATTCAACACATAGAGTTACAGCTGAATCTTCAGGAAGCAGTTTGCCACCACTGTTTTCCGGGAATCTGCAAAGTGATATTTGGGGGCGCATTCAGGGCCCATGGTGCAAAAGGAAACATCCTCAGATGATAACTAGAAAGAAGCTGACTCAGACATTGCTTTGTGATGTTGAATTCCCCACACGGAGCTTCACCTTTACCCTCTTGTAGCAGTATGCTAACACTGTTTTCATGGATTCCGCAAAGGGATGTTTGGGAGCTCATTGAGGCCTATGGTGAAAAGCGAAATAATCCTCAGACACAAACAAGAAAAAAGTGTTTTGAGAAACGGCGTTGGGATGTGTGAATGCAACTCACGGAGTTACAGTTTTCTCTTCAGTGATCAACCTGCTAACACAGTTTTCCTGAAATCTGCCATGGCATATTTCTTAGCGCAATGAAGCTTACAGAGGGCATAGCCTCAGATAAAATGAGAAAAGAAGCTGTCTTAGAAACTGGATCGTGATGTGAGAATTCATCTCACAGAGTTACACACCCCTTTCGTGGAAGAGTCATTTAACACTGTCTTTGAGGAACCTGAGAAGGGCTACTTCGGTTCGAATTCAGGCCTACGCTGAAATACCCTCGATGCAAAACGTGAGCGAAGCTGTGTGAGAAACTTCTCTGTGATACGTGAATTCATCACACAGAGTTACAACTGAGTCTTCAGGAAGCAGTTTGCTAACACCGTTTTCGTGGAATCTGCAGAGTGATATTTGGGGGCGCATTGAGGCCCATAGTGAACACGGAAACATCCTCCGATATTAACTAGAAAGAAGCAGTCTCAGAAATTGCTCTGTGATGTTGAATCCACCACACAGAGATTCACCTTTACCTTCTTGTAGCAGTTTGCTAACACCGCTGCCGTGGATTCTGCAAAGTGATCTTTGGGAGCTCATTGTGGGCTACGTGGAAAAGAAAATATCCTCAGATAAGAAGCGGAAAGAAGCTTTCTGAGAAACTGCATTGCGGTTTGTGAATGCACCTCACGGAGTTACACTCTTCTCTTCAGTGATCAGTTTGCCAACACCGTTTTCTTGAAGCTTGCGATGAGATACTTCTCAGCGCTAGCAGCTTACGGTGACAAAGGAAATATCCTCAGATAAGAAATGAAAGAAGCTTCCTCGGGAATTGCTTTCAGATACGAGACTTCAGCTCCCAGAGTTACATCACTGTGTCTTGGAGCCGTTTCCTAGCACTGTTTTTGCGGATTCTGAGAACCGATAATTTCGGATGGGAACTGATAATTTCGGCTGGGAGGCAGGAACTATCCTCCGAGAAAAAGCGAAAGGAAGCTTTCTGAGAAACTGCTTTGTGATGTGTGAATTCATTTCAAAGGGTTACACCACTCTTTCATGAGGAGTTTGCTAGCACTGTGTTTGTAGAATCTCACGAGTGATATCTTGGATAGCGTTGAATCCCATGGTGAATCATGAAATCTCCTCAGACCAATCTGCAGAGAGGCCTCCTCTGAAACTCCTTTGCTGTGGGTGACTTCGGCTCACAGAGTTCTACCATTGTTTCCCTTGAGACGCTTGCTAACAGTGTTTTCGCAGAATCTGCTCTAAGACACAGAGTGGGGCTCGGAGACCACAAATAACCTCAGCTCGAAAACGAAAAATAGAAGCTTTCTGAGAAACTGCTTTGTGATGTGTGACTTCAACTCACTGAATTCCACCTGCGTTTCATGGAGCCGTTGGCTACCCCCGTTTCTGTGGAATCTGGAAACTGATATTTCAGACCCCTTTGAGGACTACGGGGCCAAAGGAAATATCCTCCGTTACAAAGGAGAAAGAAGCTTTCTGAGAAACTTCTTTGTGATCTGTGAATTCATCTCACAGAATTGCAGCTTTCTCCTAATGAAGCCCTTCGCGAAGACTGTTCTCGTGGAATTTGCAAAGTGATATTTGGGAGCTCACTGAGGGCTCCGGTGAAAAGGAAATAGCCTCAGATGCACACTGGAAAGAAGCTTTGTGAGAAACTGCATTGCGCTGTGTGAGTGCACCTCCCAGAGTTACACTTTTCCGTGATGAGTTTGACAAGACCGTTTCCTTGAAATCCGCAATGGGAGACTTCTTGGAGCTACGCAGCTTACCGTGACAAAGGAAGTATCCCTAGATAAAAATGACAGAAGCTTCCTCAGAAATTGCTTTCAGTTACGCGACTTCATCTGACGGAGTTACATCACTGTTTCTTGCAGCCGTTTCCCAGCACTGTTTATGTGGATTCCGAGAACTGATATTTCGGATGGGTTTGGAGAGTGTGGGGAGAAAGGGATTATCCTCCGAGAAAAAGCAGGGTGCAGCTTTCTGAGAAACAGCTTTGTGACGTGTGAGTTCATTTCAAAGGCTTTCACCACTCTTGGGAGCACACGGAGGGAAATGGTGAGAAAAGAAAGGTCATCAGATAAAAACTGGAAAGAAGCCTTCGGAGAAACTGCATTGTGACATGTGAATGCGACTCCTACACTTCCACGCAACTTTTCACTGACCCGTTTGCTAACACTGTTTGATTGCAGTCTGCACTGGGCTATTTCTCAGCGCAATGAAGCTTACGGTGACCCAGGAAATATCGTAAATGAAAACTGGAAAGAAGCTTTGTGAGAAACTTCTCAGTGAAACGTGAATTCATCTCACAGAGTTCCCCCTTAGTCTTCGCGAAGCAGTTTGCTAACACCGTTTTCCTGGAATGTGCGTAGTACTATCTGGGAGCGCATTGAGGGCCCACGGTGAAAACGGAAACATCCTCAGATCGTAACGAGAAAGAAGCTGTCTCCGAAATTGCTTTGTGATGTGTCAGTTCACCACACAGAGATTCACCTTCCCTTCTTGTAGCCCGTTGCCAGCACTGTTTCCCTGGATTCTGCAAAGTGATATTTGGGAGCTCATTGAGGGCTACGGGGAAAAGGAAATAGCCTCAGATAAAAACTGGAAGGAAGCGTTCTGAGAAACTGCATTGCGATGTGTGAATGCAACTCACAGAGTGACACTTGTCTCTTCAGTGACCAGTTTGCTCACACAGTTTCCTTGAAATCTGCCTTGGGATGCTTCTTAGTGCAATGAAGCTTACGGTGACAAAGGAAATCTCCTCAGAAAACATTAAAAGAAGCTTTCTTAGAAACTGGTTTGCGATGTGTGAAATCATCTCCCAGCGTTACATCGGCGTTTCGTGGGGCAGTCGTTTAACACTGTCTCTCACGAACCCGAGAAGGGCTACTTTGGATGGAATTGAGGCCTACGCTGATGAAGGACATATCCCCCATTAAAAACGTGAGAGAAGCTTTGTGAGACACTTCTCTGTGCTACGTGAATTCAACACATAGAGTTACAGCTGAATCTTCAGGAAGCAGTTTGCCACCACTGTTTTCCGGGAATCTGCAAAGTGATATTTGGGGGCGCATTCAGGGCCCATGGTGCAAAAGGAAACATCCTCAGACGATAACTAGAAAGAAGCTGACTCAGACATTGCTTTGTGATGTTGAATTCCCCACACGGAGCTTCACCTTTACCATCTTGTAGCAGTATGCTAACACTGTTTTCATGGATTCCGCAAAGGGATGTTTGGGAGCTCATTGAGGCCTATGGTGAAAAGGGAAATATCCTCAGACACAAACAAGAAAGAAGTGTTTTGAGAAACGGCGTTGGGATGTGTGAATGCAACTCACGGAGTTACAGTTTTCTCTTCAGTGATCAACTTGCTCACACAGTTTTCCTGAAATCTGCCGTGGCATATTTCTTAGCGCAATGAAGCTTACAGAGGGCATAGCCTCAGATAAAATGATAAAAGAAGCTGTCTTAGAAACTGGATCGTGATGTGAGAATTCATCTCACAGAGTTACACACCCCTTTCGTGGAAGAGTCATTTAACACTGTCTTTGAGGAACCTGAGAAGGGCTACTTCGGTTCGAATTCAGGCCTACGCTGAAATACCCTCGATGCAAAACGTGAGCGAAGCTGTGTGAGAAAATTCTCTGTGATACGTGAATTCATCACACAGACTTACAACTGAGTCTTCAGGAAGCAGTTTGCTAACACCGTTTTCGTGGAATCTGCAAAGTGATATTTGGGGGCGCATTGAGGCCCATAGTGAACATGGAAACATCCTCCGATATTAACTAGAAAGAAGCAGTCTCAGAAATTGCTCTGTGATGTTGAATCCACCACACAGAGATTCAACTTTACCTTCTTGTAACAGTTTGCTAACACTGTTGCCGTGGATTCTGCAAAGTGACATTTGGGAGCTCATTGTGGGCTACGGGGAAAAGAAAATATCCTCAGATAAGAAGCGGAAGGAAGCTTTCTGAGAAACTGCATTGCGGTGTGTGAATGCACCTCACGGAGTTACACTCTTCTCTTCAGTGATCAGTTTGCCAACATCGTTTTCTTGAAGCTTGCGATGAGATACTTCTCAGCGCTAGCAGCTTACGGTGACAAAGGAAATATCCTCAGATAAGAAATGAAAGAAGCTTCCTCGGGAATTGCTTTCAGATACGAGACTTCAGCTCCCAGAGTTACATCACTGTGTCTTGGAGCCGTTTCCTAGCACTGTTTTTGTGGATTCTGAGAACCGATAATTTCGGATGGGAACTGATAATTTCGGCTGGGAGGCAGGAACTATCCTCCGAGAAAAAGCGAAAGGAAGCTTTCTGAGAAACTGCTTTGTGATGTGTGAATTCATTTCAGAGGGTTACACCACTCTTTCATGAGGTGTTTGCTAGCACTGTGTTTGTAGAATCTCACGAGTGATATCTTGGATAGCGTTGAATCCCATGGTGAATCATGAAATCTCCTCAGACAAATCTGCAGAGAGGCCTCCTCTGAAACTCCTTTGCTGTGGGTGACTTCGGCTCACAGAGTTCTACCATTGTTTCCCTTGAGACGCTTGCTAACAGTGTTTTCGCAGAATCTGCTCTAAGACACACAGTGGGGCTCCGAGACCACAAATAACCTCAGCTCGAAAACGAAAAATAGAAGCTTTCTGAGAAACTGCTTTGTGATGTGTGACTTCAACACACTGAATTACACCTGCCTTTCATGGAGCCGTTGGCTACCCCCGTTTCTGTGGAATCTGGAAACTGATATTTCAGACCCCTTTGAGGACTACGGGGCCAAAGGAAATATCCTCCGTTACAAAGGAGAAAGAAGCTTTCTGAGAAACTTCTTTGTGATCTGTGAATTCATCTCACAGAATTGCAGCTTTCTCCTAATGAAGCCCTTCGCGAAGACTGTTCTCGTGGAATTTGCAAAGTGATATTTGGGAGCTCACTGAGGGCTCCGGTGAAAAGGAAATAGCCTCAGATGCACACTGGAAAGAAGCTTTGTGAGAAACTGCATTGCGCTGTGTGAGTGCACCTCCCAGAGTTACACTTTTCCGTGATGAGTTTGACAAGACCGTTTCCTTGAAATCCGCAATGGGAGTCTTCTTGGAGCTACGCAGCTTACCGTGACAAAGGAAGTATCCCTAGATAAAAATGACAGAAGCTTCCTCAGAAATTGCTTTCAGATACGTGACTTCATCAGACCGAGTTACATCACTGTTTCTTGGAGCCGTTTCCCAGCACTGTTTATGTGGATTCTGAGAACTGATATTTCGGATGGGTTTGGAGAGTGTGGGGAGAAAGGGATTATCCTCCGAGAAAAAGCAGGGTGCAGCTTTCTGAGAAACAGCTTTGTGACGTGTGAGTTCATTTCAAAGGCTTTCACCACTCTTGGGAGCACACGGAGGGATATGGTGAGAAAAGAAAGGTCCTCAGATAAAAACTGGAAAGAAGCCTTCGGAGAAACTGCATTGTGACACGTGAATGCGACTCCTAGACTTCCACGCAACTTTTCACTGACCCGTTTGCTAACACTGTTTGATTGCAGTCTGCACTGGGCTATTTCTCAGCGCAATGAAGCTTACGGTGACCCAGGAAATATCGTAAATGAAAACTGGAAAGAAGCTTTGTGAGAAACTTCTCAGTGAAACGTGAATTCATCTCACAGAGTTCCCACTTAGTCTTCGCGAAGCAGTTTGCTAACACCGTTTTCCTGGAATGTGCGTAGTACTATCTGGGAGCGCATTGAGGGCCCACGGTGAAAACGGAAACATCCTCAGATCGTAACGAGAAAGAAGCTGTCTCCGAAATTGCTTTGTGATGTGTCAGTTCACCACACAGAGATTCACCTTCCCTTCTTGTAGCCCTTTGCCAGCACTGTTTCCCTGGATTCTGCAAAGTGATATTTGGGAGCTCATTGAGGGCTACGGGGAAAAGGAAATAGCCTCAGATAAAAACTGGAAGGAAGCGTTCTGAGAAACTGCATTGCGATGTGTGAATGCAACTCACAGAGTGACACTTGTCTCTTCAGTGACCAGTTTGCTCACACAGTTTCCTTGAAATCTGCCTTGGGATGCTTCTTAGTGCAATGAAGCTTACGGTGACAAAGGAAATCTCCTCAGAAAACATTAAAAGAAGCTTTCTTAGAAACTGGTTTGCGATGTGTGAAATCATCTCCCAGCGTAACATCGGCGTTTCGTGGGGCAGTCGTTTAACACTGTCTCTCAGAAACCCGAGAAGGGCTACTTTGGATGGAATTGAGGCCTACGCTGATGAAGGACATATCCCCCATTAAAAACGTGAGAGAAGCTTTGTGAGACACTTCTCTGTGCTACGTGAATTCAACACATAGAGTTACAGCTGAATCTTCAGGAAGCAGTTTGCCACCACTGTTTTCCGGGAATCTGCAAAGTGATATTTGGGGGCGCATTCAGGGCCCATGGTGCAAAAGGAAACATCCTCAGACGATAACTAGAAAGAAGCTGACTCAGACATTGCTTTGTGATGTTGAATTCCCCACACGGAGCTTCACCTTTACCCTCTTGTAGCAGTATGCTAACACTGTTTTCATGGATTCAGCAAAGGGATGTTTGGGAGCTCATTGAGGCCTACGGTGAAAAGCGAAATATCCTCAGACACAAACAAGAAAAAAGTGTTTTGAGAAACGGCGTTGGGATGTGTGAATGCAACTCACGGAGTTACAGTTTTCTCTTCAGTGATCAACTTGCTCACACAGTTTTCCTGAAATCTGCCATGGCATATGTTTCTTAGCGCAATGAAGCTTACAGAGGGCATAGCCTCAGATAAAATGAGAAAAGAAGCTGTCTTAGAAACTGGATCGTGATGTGAGAATTCATCTCACAGAGTTACACACCCCTTTCGTGGAAGAGTCATTTAACACTGTCTTTGAGGAACCTGAGAAGGGCTACTTCGGTTCGAATTCAGGCCTACGCTGAAATACCCTCGATGAAAAACGTGAGCGAAGCTGTGTGAGAAACTTCTCTGTGATACGTGAATTCATCACACAGAGTTACAACTGAGTCTTCAGGAAGCAGTTTGCTAACACCGTTTTCGTGGAATCTGCAGAGTGATATTTGGGGGCGCATTGAGGCCCATAGTGAACACGGAAACATCCTCCGATATGAACTAGAAAGAAGCAGTCTCAGAAATTGCTCTGTGATGTTGAATCCACCACACAGAGATTCACCTTTACCTTCTTGTAGCAGTTTGCTAACACTGTTGCCGTGGATTCTGCAAAGTGATCTTTGGGAGCTCATTGTGGGCTACGGGGAAAAGAAAATATCCTCAGATAAGAAGCGGAAGGAAGCTTTCTGAGAAACTGCATTGCGGTGTGTGAATGCACCTCACGGAGTTACACTCTTCTCTTCAGTGATCAGTTTGCCAACACCGTTTTCTTGAAGCTTGCGATGAGATACTTCTCAGCGCTAGCAGCTTACGGTGACAAAGGAAATATCCTCAGATAAGAAATGAAAGAAGCTTCCTCGGGAATTGCTTTCAGATACGAGACTTCAGCTCCCAGAGTTACATCACTGTGTCTTGGAGCCGTTTCCTAGCACTGTTTTTGTGGATTCTGAGAACCGATAATTTCGGATGGGAACTGATAATTTCGGCTGGGAGGCAGGAACTATCCTCCGAGAAAAAGCGAAAGGAAGCTTTCTGAGAAACTGCTTTGTGATGTGTGAATTCATTTCAGAGGGTTACACCACTCTTTCATGAGGTGTTTGCTAGCACTGTGTTTGTAGAATCTCACGAGTGATATCTTGGATAGCGTTGAATCCCATGGTGAATCATGAAATCTCCTCAGACAAATCTGCAGAGAGGCCTCCTCTGAAACTCCTTTGCTGTGGGTGACTTCGGCTCACAGAGTTCTACCATTGTTTCCCTTGAGACGCTTGCTAACAGTGTTTTCGCAGAATCTGCTCTAAGACACACAGTGGGGCTCCGAGACCACAAATAACCTCAGCTCGAAAACGAAAAATAGAAGCTTTCTGAGAAACTGCTTTGTGATGTGTGACTTCAACTCACTGAATTACACCTGCCTTTCATGGAGCCGTTGGCTACCCCCGTTTCTGTGGAATCTGGAAACTGATATTTCAGACCCCTTTGAGGACTACGGGGCCAAAGGAAATATCCTCCGTTACAAAGGAGAAAGAAGCTTTCTGAGAAACTTCTTTGTGATCTGTGAATTCATCTCACAGAATTGCAGCTTTCTCCTAATGAAGCCCTTCGCGAAGACTGTTCTCGTGGAATTTGCAAAGTGATATTTGGGAGCTCACTGAGGGCTCCGGTGAAAAGGAAATAGCCTCAGATGCACACTGGAAAGAAGCTTTGTGAGAAACTGCATTGCGCTGTGTGAGTGCACCTCCCAGAGTTACACTTTTCCGTGATGAGTTTGACAAGACCGTTTCCTTGAAATCCGCAATGGGAGACTTCTTGGAGCTACGCAGCTTACCGTGACAAAGGAAGTATCCCTAGATAAAAATGACAGAAGCTTCCTCAGAAATTGCTTTCAGTTACGCGACTTCATCTGACGGAGTTACATCACTGTTTCTTGCAGCCGTTTCCCAGCACTGTTTATGTGGATTCCGAGAACTGATATTTCGGATGGGTTTGGAGAGTGTGGGGAGAAAGGGATTATCCTCCGAGAAAAAGCAGGGTGCAGCTTTCTGAGAAACAGCTTTGTGACGTGTGAGTTCATTTCAAAGGCTTTCACCACTCTTGGGAGCACACGGAGGGAAATGGTGAGAAAAGAAAGGTCATCAGATAAAAACTGGAAAGAAGCCTTCGGAGAAACTGCATTGTGACATGTGAATGCGACTCCTAGACTTCCACGCAACTTTTCACTGACCCGTTTGCTAACACTGTTTGATTGCAGTCTGCACTGGGCTATTTCTCAGCGCAATGAAGCTTACGGTGACCCAGGAAATATCGTAAATGAAAACTGAAAAGAAGCTTTGTGAGAAACTTCTCAGTGAAACGTGAATTCATCTCACAGAGTTCCCACTTAGTCTTCGCGAAGCAGTTTGCTAACACCGTTTTCCTGGAATGTGCGTAGTACTATCTGGGAGCGCATTGAGGGCCCACGGTGAAAACGGAAACATCCTCAGATCGTAACGAGAAAGAAGCTGTCTCCGAAATTGCTTTGTGATGTGTCAGTTCACCACACAGAGATTCACCTTCCCTTCTTGTAGCCCTTTGCCAGCACTGTTTCCCTGGATTCTGCAAAGTGATATTTGGGAGCTCATTGAGGGCTACGGGGAAAAGGAAATAGCCTCAGATAAAAACTGGAAGGAAGCGTTCTGAGAAACTGCATTGCGATGTGTGAATGCAACTCACAGAGTGACACTTGTCTCTTCAGTGACCAGTTTGCTCACACAGTTTCCTTGAAATCTGCCTTGGGATGCTTCTTAGCGCAATGAAGCTTACGGTGACAAAGGAAATCTCCTCAGAAAACATTAAAAGAAGCTTTCTTAGAAACTGGTTTGCGATGTGTGAAATCATCTCCCAGCGTTACATCGGCGTTTCGTGGGCCAGTCGTTTAACACTGTCTCTCACGAACCCGAGAAGGGCTACTTTGGATGGAATTGAGGCCTACGCTGATGAAGGACATATCCCCCATTAAAAACGTGAGAGAAGCTTTGTGAGACACTTCTCTGTGCTACGTGAATTCAACACATAGAGTTACAGCTGAATCTTCAGGAAGCAGTTTGCCACCACTGTTTTCCGGGAAACTGCAAAGTGATATTTGGGGGCGCATTCAGGGCCCATGGTGCAAAAGGAAACATCCTCAGACGATAACTAGAAAGAAGCTGACTCAGACATTGCTTTGTGATGTTGAATTCCCCACACGGAGCTTCACCTTTACCCTCTTGTAGCAGTATGCTAACACTGTTTTCGTGGATTCCGCAAAGGGATGTTTGGGAGCTCATTGAGGCCTATGGTGAAAAGGGAAATATCCTCAGACACAAACAAGAAAGAAGTGTTTTGAGAAACGGCGTTGGGATGTGTGAATGCAACTCACGGAGTTACAGTTTTCTCTTCAGTGATCAACTTGCTCACACAGTTTTCCTGAAATCTGCCATGGCATATTTCTTAGCGCAATGAAGCTTACAGAGGGCATAGCCTCAGATAAAATGAGAAAAGAAGCTGTCTTAGAAACTGGATCGTGATGTGAGAATTCATCTCACAGAGTTACACACCCTTTCGGGGAAGAGTCATTTAACACAGTCTTTGAGGAACCTGAGAAGTGCTACTTCGGTTCGAATTCAGGCCTACGCTGAAATACCCTCGATGCAAAACGTGAGCGAAGCTGTGTGAGAAACTTCTCTGTGATACGTGAATTCATCACACAGAGTTACAACTGAGTCTTCAGGAAGCAGTTTGCTAACACCGTTTTCGTGGAATCTGCAAAGTGATATTTGGGGGCGCATTGAGGCCCATAGTGAACACGGAAACATCCTCCGATATTAACTAGAAAGAAGCAGTCTCAGAAATTGCTCTGTGATGTTGAATCCACCACACAGAGATTCACCTTTACCTTCTCGTAGCAGTTTGCTAACACTGTTGCCGTGGATTCTGCAAAGTGATCTTTGGGAGCTCATTGTGGGCTACGAGAAAAGAAAATATCCTCAGATAAGAAGCGGAAGGAAGCTTTCTGAGAAACTGCATTGCGGTGTGTGAATGCACCTCACGGAGTTACACTCTTCTCTTCAGTGATCAGTTTGCCAACACCGTTTTCTTGAAGCTTGCGATGAGATACTTCTCAGCGCTAGCAGCTTACGGTGACAAAGGAAATATCCTCAGATAAGAAATGAAAGAAGCTTCCTCGGGAATTGCTTTCAGATACGAGACTTCAGCTCCCAGAGTTACATCACTGTGTCTTGGAGCCGTTTCCTAGCACTGTTTTTGTGGATTCTGAGAACTGATAATTTCGGATGGGAACTGATAATTTCGGCTGGGAGGCAGGAACTATCCTCTGAGAAAAAGCGGAAGGAAGCTTTCTGAGAAACTGCTTTGTGATGTGTGAATTCATTTCAAAGGGTTACACCACTCTTTCATGAGGAGTTTGCTAGCACTGTGTTTGTAGAATCTCACGAGTGATATCTTGGATAGCGTTGAATCCCATGGTGAATCATGAAATCTCCTCAGACCAATCTGCAGAGAGGCCTCCTCTGAAACTCCTTTGCTGTGGGTGACTTCGGCTCACAGAGTTCTACCATTGTTTCCCTTGAGACGCTTGCTAACAGTGTTTTCGCAGAATCTGCTCTAAGACACACAGTGGGGCTCCGAGACCACAAATAACCTCAGCTCGAAAACGATAAATAGAAGCTTTCTGAGAAACTGCTTTGTGATGTGTGACTTCAACTCACTGAATTCCACCTGCGTTTCATGGAGCCGTTGGCTACCCCCGTTTCTGTGGAATCTGGAAACTGATATTTCAGACCCCTTTGAGGACTACGGGGCCAAAGGAAATATCCTCCGTTACAAAGGAGAAAGAAGCTTTCTGAGAAACTTCTTTGTGATCTGTGAATTCATCTCACAGAATTGCAGCTTTCTCCTAATGAAGCCCTTCGCGAAGACTGTTCTCGTGGAATTTGCAAAGTGATATTTGGGAGCTCACTGAGGGCTCCGGTGAAAAGGAAATAGCCTCAGATGCACACTGGAAAGAAGCTTTGTGAGAAACTGCATTGCGCTGTGTGAGTGCACCTCCCAGAGTTACACTTTTCCGTGATGAGTTTGACAAGACCGTTTCCTTGAAATCCGCAATGGGAGACTTCTTGGAGCTACGCAGCTTACCGTGACAAAGGAAGTATCCCTAGATAAAAATGACAGAAGCTTCCTCAGAAATTGCTTTCAGATACGTGACTTCATCTGACCGAGTTACATCACTGTTTCTTGGAGCCGTTTCCCAGCACTGTTTATGTGGATTCTGAGAACTGATATTTCGGATGGGTTTGGAGAGTGTGGGGAGAAAGGGATTATCCTCCGAGAAAAAGCAGGGTGCAGCTTTCTGAGAAACAGCTTTGTGACGTGTGAGTTCATTTCAAAGGCTTTCACCACTCTTGGGAGCACACGGAGCGATATGGTGAGAAAAGAAAGGTCCTCAGATAAAAACTGGAAAGAAGCCTTCGGAGAAACTGCATTGTGACATGTGAATGCGACTCCTAGACTTCCACGCAACTTTTCACTGACCCGTTTGCTAACACTGTTTGATTGCAGTCTGCACTGGGCTATTTCTCAGTGCAATGAAGCTTACGTTGACCCAGGAAATATCGTAAATGCAAACTGGAAAGAAGCTTTGTGAGAAACTTCTCAGTGAAACGTGAATTCATCTCACAGAGTTCCCCCTTAGTCTTCGCGAAGCAGTTTGCTAACACCGTTTTCCTGGAATCTGCGTAGTACTATCTGGGAGCGCATTGAGGGCCCACGGTGAAAACGGAAACATCCTCAGATCGTAACGAGAAAGAAGCTGTCTGCGAAATTGCTTTGTGATGTGTCAGTTCACCACACAGAGATTCACCTTCCCTTCTTGTAGCCCTTTGCCAGCACTGTTTCCCTGGATTCTGCAAAGTGATATTTGGGAGCTCATTGAGGGCTACGGGGAAAAGGAAATAGCCTCAGATAAAAACTGGAAGGAAGCGTTCTGGGAAACTGCATTGCGATGTGTGAATGCAACTCACAGAGTGACACTTGTCTCTTCAGTGACCAGTTTGCTCACACAGTTTCCTTGAAATCTGCCTTGGGATGCTTCTTAGCGCAATGAAGCTTACGGTGACAAAGGAAATCTCCTCAGAAAACATTAAAAGAAGCTTTCTTAGAAACTGGTTTGCGATGTGTGAAATCATCTCCCAGCGTTACATCGGCGTTTCGTGGGGCAGTCGTTTAACACTGTCTCTCAGGAACCCGAGAAGGGCTACTTTGGATGGAATTGAGGCCTACGCTGATGAAGGACATATCCCCCATTAAAAACGTGAGAGAAGCTTTGTGAGACACTTCTCTGTGCTACGTGAATTCAACACATAGAGTTACAGCTGAATCTTCAGGAAGCAGTTTGCCACCACTGTTTTCCGGGAATCTGCAAAGTGATATTTGGGGGCGCATTCAGGGCCCATGGTGCAAAAGGAAACATCCTCAGACGATAACTAGAAAGAAGCTGACTCAGACATTGCTTTGTGATGTTGAATTCCCCACACGGAGCTTCACCTTTACCCTCTTGTAGCAGTATACTAACACTGTTTTCATGGATTCCGCAAAGGGATGTTTGGGAGCTCATTGAGGCCTATGGTGAAAAGGGAAATATCCTCAGACACAAACAAGAAAGAAGTGTTTTGAGAAACGGCGTTGGGATGTGTGAATGCAACTCACGGAGTTACAGTTTTCTCTTCAGTGATCAACTTGCTCACACAGTTTTCCTGAAATCTGCCATGGCATATATTTCTTAATGCAATGAAGCTTACAGAGGGCATAGCCTCAGATAAAATGAGAAAAGAAGCTGTCTTAGAAACTGGATCGTGATGTGAGAATTCATCTCACAGAGTTACACACCCCTTTCGTGGAAGAGTCATTTAACACTGTCTTTGAGGAACCTGAGAAGGGCTAGTTCGGTTCGAATTCAGGAATACGCTGAAGTACCCTCGATGCAAAACGTGAGCGAAGCTGTGTGAGAAACTTCTCTGTGATACGTGAATTCATCACACAGAGTTACAACTGAGTCTTCAGGAAGCAGTTTGCTAACACCGTTTTCGTGGAATCTGCACAGTGATATTTGGGGGCGCATTGAGGCCCATAGTGAACACGGAAACATCCTCCGATATTAACTAGAAAGAAGCAGTCTCAGAAATTGCTCTGTGATGTTGAATCCACCACACAGAGATTCACCTTTACCTTCTTGTAGCAGTTTGCTAACACTGTTGCCGTGGATTCTGCAAAGTGATCTTTGGGAGCTCATTGTGGGCTACGGGGAAAAGAAAATATCCTCAGATAAGAAGCGGAAGGAAGCTTTCTGAGAAACTGCATTGCGGTGTGTGACTGCACCTCACGGAGTTACACTCTTCTCTTCAGTGATCAGTTTGCCAACACCGTTTTCTTGAAGCTTGCGATGAGATACTTCTCAGCGCTAGCAGCTTACGGTGACAAAGGAAATATCCTCAGATAAGAAATGAAAGAAGCTTCCTCGAGAATTGCTTTCAGATACGAGACTTCAGCTCCCAGAGTTACATCACTGTGTCTTGGAGCCGTTTCCTAGCACTGTTTTAGTGGATTCTGAGAACTGATAATTTCGGATGGGAACTGATAATTTCGGCTGGGAGGCAGGAACTATCCTCCGAGAAAAAGCGGAAGGAAGCTTTCTGAGAAACTGCTTCGTGATGTGTGAATTCATTTCAAAGGGTTACACCACTCTTTCATGAGGAGTTTGCTAGCACTGTGTTTGTAGAATCTCACGAGTGATATCTTGGATAGCGTTGAATCCCATGGTGAATCATGAAATCTCCTCAGACCAATCTGCAGAGAGGCCTCCTCTGAAACTCCTTTGCTGTGGGTGACTTCGGCTCACAGAGTTCTACCATTGTTTCCCTTGAGACGCTTGCTAACAGTGTTTTCGCAGAATATGCTCTAAGACACACAGTGGGGCTCCGAGACCACAAATAACCTCAGCTCGAAAACGAAAAATAGAAGCTTTCTGAGAAACTGCTTTGTGATGTGTGACTTCAACTCACTGAATTACACCTGCGTTTCATGGAGCCGTTGGCTACCCCCGTTTCTGTGGAATCAGGAAACTGATATTTCAGACCCCTTTGAGGACTACGGGGCCAAAGGAAATATCCTCCGTTACAAAGGAGAAAGAAGCTTTCTGAGAAACTTCTTTGTGATCTGTGAATTCATCTCACAGAATTGCAGCTTTCTCCTAATGAAGCCCTTCGCGAAGACTGTTCTCGTGGAATTTGCAAAGTGATATTTGGGAGCTCACTGAGGGCTCCGGTGAAAAGGAAATAGCCTCAGATGCACACTGGAAAGAAGCTTTGTGAGAAACTGCATTGCGCTGTGTGAGTGCACCTCCCAGAGTTACACTTTTCCGTGATGAGTTTGACAAGACCGTTTCCTTGAAATCCGCAATGGGAGACTTCTTGGAGCTACGCAGCTTACCGTGACAAAGGAAGTATCCCTAGATAAAAATGACAGAAGCTTCCTCAGAAATTGCTTTCAGATACGTGACTTCATCTGACCGAGTTACATCGCTGTTTCTTGGAGCCGTTTAACAGCACTGTTTATGTGGATTCCGAGAACTGATATTTCGGATGGGTTTGGAGAGTGTGGGGAGAAAGGGATTATCCTCCGAGAAAAAGCAGGGTGCAGCTTTCCGAGAAACAGCTTTGTGACGTGTGAATTCATTTCAAAGGCTTTCACCACTCTTGGGAGCACACGGAGGGATATGGTGAGAAAAGAAAGGTCCTCAGATAAAAACTGGAAAGAAGCCTTCGGAGAAACTGCATTGTGACATGTGAATGCGACTCCTAGACTTCCACGCAACTTTTCACTGACCCGTTTGCTAACACTGTTTGATTGCAGTACGCACTGGGCTATTTCTCAGCGCAATGAAGCTTACGGTGACCCAGGAAATATCGTAAATGAAAACTGCAAAGAAGCTTTGTGAGAAACTTCTCAGTGAAACGTGAATTCATCTCACAGAGTTCCCACTTAGTCTTCGCGAAGCAGTTTGCTAACACCGTTTTCCTGGAATGTGCGTAGTACTATCTGGGAGCGCATTGAGGGCCCACGGTGAAAACGGAAACATCCTCAGATCGTAACGAGAAAGAAGCTGTCTGCGAAATTGCTTTGTGATGTGTCAGTTCACCACACAGAGATTCACCTTCCCTTCTTGTAGCCCTTTGCCAGCACTGTTTCCCTGGATTCTGCAAAGTGATATTTGGGAGCTCATTGAGGGCTACGGGGAAAAGGAAATAACCTCAGATAAAAACTGGAAGGAAGCGTTCTGAGAAACTGCATTGCGATGTGTGAATGCAACTCACAGAGTGACACTTGTCTCTTCAGTGACCAGTTTGCTCACACAGTTTCCTTGAAATCTGCCTTGGGATGCTTCTTAGCGCAATGAAGCTTACGGTGACAAAGGAAATCTCCTCAGAAAACATTAAAAGAAGCTTTCTTAGAAACTGGTTTGCGATGTGTGAAATCATCTCCCAGCGTTACATCGGCGTTTCGTGGGGCAGTCGTTTAACACTGTCTCTCAGGAACCCGAGAAGGGCTACTTTGGATGGAATTGAGGCCTACGCTGATGAAGGACATATCCCCCATTAAAAACGTGAGAGAAGCTTTGTGAGACACTTCTCTGTGCTACGTGAATTCAACACATAGAGTTACAGCTGAATCTTCAGGAAGCAGTTTGCCACCACTGTTTTCCGGGAATCTGCAAAGTGATATTTGGGGGTGCATTCAGGGCCCATGGTGCAAAAGGAAACATCCTCAGACGATAACTAGAAAGAAGCTGACTCAGACATTGCTTTGTGATGTTGAATTCCCCACACGGAGCTTCACCTTTACCCTCTTGTAGCAGTATGCTAACACTGTTTTCATGGATTCCGCAAAGGGATGTTTGGGAGCTCATTGTGGCCTATGGTGAAAAGGGAAATATCCTCAGACACAAACAAGAAAGAAGTGTTTTGAGAAACGGCGTTGGGATGTGTGAATGCAACTCACGGAGTTACAGTTTTCTCTTCAGTGATCAACTTGCTCACACAGTTTTCCTGAAATCTGCCATGGCATATTTCTTAGCGCAATGAAGCTTACAGAGGGCATAGCCTCAGATAAAATGAGAAAAGAAGCTGTCTTAGAAACAGAATCGTGATGTGAGAATTCATCTCACAGAGTTACACACCCTTTCGTGGAAGAGTCATTTAACACAGTCTTTGAGGAACCTGAGAAGGGCTACTTCGGTTCGAATTCAGGCCTACGCTGAAATACCCTCGATGCAAAACGTGAGCGAAGCTGTGTGAGAAACTTCTCTGTGATACGTGAATTCATCACACAGACTTACAACTGAGTCTTCAGGAAGCAGTTTGCTAACACCGTTTTCGTGGAATCTGCAAAGTGATATTTGGGGGCGCATTGAGGCCCATAGTGAACACGGAAACATCCTCCGATATTAACTAGAAAGAAGCAGTCTCAGAAATTGCTCTGTGATGTTGAATCCACCACACAGAGATTCACCTTTACCTTCTCGTAGCAGTTTGCTAACACTGTTGCCGTGGATTCTGCAAAGTGATCTTTGGGAGCTCATTGTGGGCTACGAGAAAAGAAAATATCCTCAGATAAGAAGCGGAAGGAAGCTTTCTGAGAAACTGCATTGCATTGTGTGAATGCACCTCACGGAGTTACACTCTTCTCTTCAGTGATCAGTTTGCCAACACCGTTTTCTTGAAGCTTGCGATGAGATACTTCTCAGCGCTAGCAGCTTACGGTGACAAAGGAAATATCCTCAGATAAGAAATGAAAGGAGCTTCCTCGGGAATTGCTTTCAGATACGAGACTTCAGCTCCCAGAGTTACATCACTGTGTCTTGGAGCCGTTTGCTAGCACTGTTTTTGTGGATTCTGAGAACTGATAATTCCGGATGGGAACTGATAATTTCGGCTGGGAGGCAGGAACTATCCTCCGAGAAAAAGCGGAAGGAAGCTTTCTGAGAAACTGCTTTGTGATGTGTGAATTCATTTCAAAGGGTTACACCACTCTTTCATGAGGAGTTTGCTAGCACTGTGTTTGTAGAATCTCACGAGTGATATCTTGGATAGCGTTGAATCCCATGGTGAATCATGAAATCTCCTCAGACCAATCTGCAGAGAGGCCTCCTCTGAAACTCCTTTGCTGTGGGTGACTTCGGCTCACAGAGTTCTACCATTGTTTCCCTTGAGACGCTTGCTAACAGTGTTTTCGCAGAATCTGCTCTAAGACACACAGTGGGGCTCCGAGACCACAAATAACCTCAGCTCGAAAACGAAAAATAGAAGCTTTCTGAGAAACTGCTTTGTGATGTGTGACTTCAACTCACTGAATTACACCTGCCTTTCATGGAGCCGTTGGCTACCCCCGTTTCTGTGGAATCTGGAAACTGATATTTCAGACCCCTTTGAGGACTACGGGGCCAAAGGAAATATCCTCCGTTACAAAGGAGAAAGAAGCTTTCTGAGAAACTTCTTTGTGATCTGTGAATTCATCTCACAGAATTGCAGCTTTCTCCTAATGAAGCCCTTCGCGAAGAATGTTCTCGTGGAATTTGCAAAGTGATATTTGGGAGCTCACTGAGGGCTCCGGTGAAAAGGAAATAGCCTCAGATGCACACTGGAAAGAAGCTTTGTGAGAAACTGCATTGCGCTGTGTGAGTGCACCTCCCAGAGTTACACTTTTCCGTGATGAGTTTGACAAGACCGTTTCCTTGAAATCCGCAATGGGAGACTTCTTGGAGCTACGCAGCTTACCGTGACAAAGGAAGTATCCCTAGATAAAAATGACAGAAGCTTCCTCAGAAATTGCTTTCAGATACGTGACTTCATCTGACCGAGTTACATCACTGTTTCTTGGAGCCGTTTCCCAGCACTGTTTATGTGGATTCCGAGAACTGATATTTCGGATGGGTTTGGAGAGTGTGGGGAGAAAGGGATTATCCTCCGAGAAAAAGCAGGGTGCAGCTTTCTGAGAAACAGCTTTGTGACGTGTGAGTTCATTTCAAAGGCTTTCACCACTCTTGGGAGCACACGGAGGGATATGGTGAGAAAAGAAAGGTCCTCAGATAAAAACTGGAAAGAAGCCTTCGGAGAAACTGCATTGTGACATGTGAATGCGACTCCTAGACTTCCACGCAACTTTTCACTGACCCGTTTGCTAACACTGTTTGATTGCAGTCTGCACTGGGCTATTTCTCAGCGCAATGAAGCTTACGGTGACCCAGGAAATATCGTAAATGAAAACTGGAAAGAAGCTTTGTGAGAAACTTCTCAGTGAAACGTGAATTCATCTCACAGAGTTCCCACTTAGTCTTCGCGAAGCAGTTTGCTAACACCGTTTTCCTGGAATGTGCGTAGTACTATCTGGGAGCGCATTGAGGGCCCACGGTGAAAACGGAAACATCCTCAGATCGTAACGAGAAAGAAGCTGTCTCCGAAATTGCTTTGTGATGTGTCAGTTCACCACACAGAGATTCACCTTCCCTTCTTGTAGCCCTTTGCCAGCACTGTTTCCCTGGATTCTGCAAAGTGATATTTGGGAGCTCATTGAGGGTTACGGGGAAAAGGAAATAGCCTCAGATAAAAACTGGAAGGAAGCGTTCTGAGAAACTGCATTGCGATGTGTGAATGCAACTCACAGAGTGACACTTGTCTCTTCAGTGACCAGTTTGCTCACAAAGTTTCCTTGAAATCTGCCTTGGGATGCTTCTTAGCGCAATGAAGCTTACGGTGACAAAGGAAATCTCCTCAGAAAACATTAAAAGAAGCTTTCTTAGAAACTGGTTTGCGATGTGTGAAATCATCTCCCGGCGTTACATCGGCGTTTCGTGGGGCAGTCGTTTAACACTGTCTCTCAGGAACCCGAGAAGGGCTACTTTGGATGGAATTGAGGCCTACGCTGATGAAGGACATATCCCCCATTAAAAACGTGAGGGAAGCTTTGTGAGACACTTCTCTGTGCTACGTGAATTCAACACATAGAGTTACAGCTGAATCTTCAGGAAGCAGTTTGCCACCACTGTTTTCCGGGAATCTGCAAAGTGATATTTGGGGGCGCATTCAGGGCCCATGATGCAAAAGGAAACCTCCTCAGACGATAACTAGAAAGAAGCTGACTCAGACATTGCTTTGTGATGTTGAATTCCCCACACGGAGCTTCACCTTTACCCTCTTGTAGCAGTATGCTAACACTGTTTTCATGGATTCCGCAAAGGGATTTTTATGAGCTCATTGAGGCCTATGGTGAAAAGGGAAATATCCTCAGACACAAACAAGAAAGAAGTGTTTTGAGAAACGGCGTTGGGATGTGTGAATGCAACTCACGGAGTTACAGTTTTCTCTTCAGTGATCAACTTGCTCACACAGTTTTCCTGTAATCTGCCATGGCATATATTTCTTAGCGCAATGAAGCTTACAGAGGGCATAGCCTCAGATAAAATGAGAAAAGAAGCTGTCTTAGAAACTGGATCGTGATGTGAGAATTCATGTCACAGAGTTACACACCCCTTTCGTGGAAGAGTCATTTAACACTGTCTTTGAGGAACCTGAGAAGGGCTACTTCGGTTCGAATTCAGGCCTAAGCTGAAATACCCTCGATGCAAAACGTGAGCGAAGCTGTGTGAGAAACTTCTCTGTGATACGTGAATTCATCACACAGAGTTACAACTGAGTCTTCAGGAAGCAGTTTGCTAACACCGTTTTCGTGGAATCTGCAAAGTGATATTTGGGGGCGCATTGAGGCCCATAGTGAACACGGAAACATCCTCCGATATGAACTAGAAAGAAGCAGTCTCAGAAATTGCTCTGTGATGTTGAATCCACCACACGGAGATTCACCTTTACCTTCTTGTAGCAGTTTGCTAACACTGTTGTCGTGGATTCTGCAAAGTGATCTTTGGGAGCTCATTGTGGGCTACGGGGAAAAGAAAATATCCTCAGATAAGAAGCGGAAGGAAGCTTTCTGAGAAACTGCATTGCGGTGTGTGAATGCACCTCACGGAGTTACACTCTTCTCTTCAGTGATCAGTTTGCCAACACCGTTTTCTTGAAGCTTGCGATGAGATACTTCTCAGCGCTAGCAGCTTACGGTGACAAAGGAAATATCCTCAGATAAGAAATGAAAGAAGCTTCCTCGGGAATTGCTTTCAGATACGAGACTTCAGCTCCCAGAGTTACATCACTGTGTCTTGGAGCCGTTTCCTAGCACTGTTTTTGTGGATTCTGAGAACCGATAATTTCGGATGGGAACTGATAATTTCGGCTGGGAGGCAGGAACTATCCTCCGAGAAAAAGCGAAAGGAAGCTTTCTGAGAAACTGCTTTGTGATGTGTGAATTCATTTCAGAGGGTTACACCACTCTTTCATGAGGTGTTTGCTAGCACTGTGTTTGTAGAATCTCACGAGTGATATCTTGGATAGCGTTGAATCCCATGGTGAATCATGAAATCTCCTCAGACAAATCTGCAGAGAGGCCTCCTCTGAAACTCCTTTGCTGTGGGTGACTTCGGCTCACAGAGTTCTACCATTGTTTCCCTTGAGACGCTTGCTAACAGTGTTTTCGCAGAATCTGCTCTAAGACACACAGTGGGGCTCCGAGACCACAAATAACCTCAGCTCGAAAACGAAAAATAGAAGCTTTCTGAGAAACTGCTTTGTGATGTGTGACTTCAACTCACTGAATTACACCTGCCTTTCATGGAGCCGTTGGCTACCCCCGTTTCTGTGGAATCTGGAAACTGATATTTCAGACCCCTTTGAGGACTACGGGGCCAAAGGAAATATCCTCCGTTACAAAGGAGAAAGAAGCTTTCTGAGAAACTTCTTTGTGATCTGTGAATTCATCTCACAGAATTGCAGCTTTCTCCTAATGAAGCCCTTCGCGAAGACTGTTCTCGTGGAATTTGCAAAGTGATATTTGGGAGCTCACTGAGGGCTCCGGTGAAAAGGAAATAGCCTCAGATGCACACTGGAAAGAAGCTTTGTGAGAAACTGCATTGCGCTGTGTGAGTGCACCTCCCAGAGTTACACTTTTCCGTGATGAGTTTGACAAGACCGTTTCCTTGAAATCCGCAATGGGAGTCTTCTTGGAGCTACGCAGCTTACCGTGACAAAGGAAGTATCCCTAGATAAAAATGACAGAAGCTTCCTCAGAAATTGCTTTCAGATACGTGACTTCATCTGACCGAGTTACATCACTGTTTCTTGGAGCCGTTTCCCAGCACTGTTTATGTGGATTCTGAGAACTGATATTTCGGATGGGTTTGGAGAGTGTGGGGAGAAAGGGATTATCCTCCGAGAAAAAGCAGGGTGCAGCTTTCTGAGAAACAGTTTTGTGACGTGTGAGTTCATTTCAAAGGCTTTCACCACTCTTGGGAGCACACGGAGGGATATGGTGAGAAAAGAAAGGTCCTCAGATAAAAACTGGAAAGAAGCCTTCGGAGAAACTGCATTGTGACATGTGAATGCGACTCCTAGACTTCCACGCAACTTTTCACTGACCCGTTTGCTAACACTGTTTGATTGCAGTCTGCACTGGGCTATTTCTCAGCGCAATGAAGCTTACGGTGACCCAGGAAATATCGTAAATGAAAACTGGAAAGAAGCTTTGTGAGAAACTTCTCAGTGAAACGTGAATTCATCTCACAGAGTTCCCACTTAGTCTTCGCGAAGCAGTTTGCTAACACCGTTTTCCTGGAATCTGCGTAGTACTATCTGGGAGCGCATTGAGGGCCCACGGTGAAAACGGAAACATCCTCAGATCGTAACGAGAAAGAAGCTGTCTGCGAAATTGCTTTGTGATGTGTCAGTTCACCACACAGAGATTCACCTTCCCTTCTTGTAGCCCTTTGCCTGCACTGTTTCCCTGGATTCTGCAAAGTGATATTTGGGAGCTCATTGAGGGCTACGGGGAAAAGGAAATAGCCTCAGATAAAAACTGGAAGGAAGCGTTCTGAGAAACTGCATTGCGATGTGTGAATGCAACTCACAGAGTGACACTTGTCTCTTCAGTGACCAGTTTGCTCACACAGTTTCCTTGAAATCTGCCTTGGGATGCTTCTTAGCGCAATGAAGCTTACGGTGACAAAGGAAATCTCCTCAGAAAACATTAAAAGAAGCTTTCTTAGAAACTGGTTTGCGATGTGTGAAATCATCTCCCAGCGTTACATCGGCGTTTCGTGGGGCAGTCGTTTAACACTGTCTCTCAGGAACCCGAGAAGGGCTACTTTGGATGGAATTGAGGCCTACGCTGATGAAGGACATATCCCCCATTAAAAACGTGAGGGAAGCTTTGTGAGACACTTCTCTGTGCTACGTGAATTCAACACATAGAGTTACAGCTGAATCTTCAGGAAGCAGTTTGCCACCACTGTTTTCCGGGAATCTGCAAAGTGATATTTGGGGGCGCATTCAGGGCCCATGGTGCAAAAGGAAACATCCTCAGACGATAACTAGAAAGAAGCTGACTCAGACATTGCTTTGTGATGTTGAATTCCCCACACGGAGCTTCACCTTTACCCTCTTGTAGCAGTATGCTAACACTGTTTTCATGGATTCCGCAAAGGGATGTTTGGAAGCTCATTGAGGCCTATGGTGAAAAGCGAAATAATCCTCAGACACAAACAAGAAAAAAGTGTTTTGAGAAACGGCGTTGGGATGTGTGAATGCAACTCACGGAGTTACAGTTTTCTCTTCAGTGATCAACTTGCTCACACAGTTTTCCTGAAATCTGCCATGGCATATGTTTCTTACCGCAATGAAGCTTACAGAGGGCATAGCCTCAGATAAAATGAGAAAAGAAGCTGTCTTAGAAACTGGATCGTGATGTGAGAATTCATCTCACAGAGTTACACACCCCTTTCGTGGAAGAGTCATTTAACACTGTCTTTGAGGAACCTGAGAAGGGCTACTTCGGTTCGAATTCAGGCCTACGCTGAAATACCCTCGATGCAAAACGTGAGCGAAGCTGTGTGAGAAACTTCTCTGTGATACGTGAATTCATCACACAGAGTTACAACTGAGTCTTCAGGAAGCAGTTTGCTAACACCGTTTTCGTGGAATCTGCAAAGTGATATTTGGGGGCGCATTGAGGCCCATAGTGAACACGGAAACATCCTCCGATATTAACTAGAAAGAAGCAGTCTCAGAAATTGCTCTGTGATGTTGAATCCACCACACAGAGATTCACCTTTACCTTCTTGTAGCAGTTTGCTAACACCGCTGCCGTGGATTCTGCAAAGTGATCTTTGGGAGCTCATTGTGGGCTACGTGGAAAAGAAAATATCCTCAGATAAGAAGCGGAAAGAAACTTTCTGAGAAACTGCATTGCGGTGTGTGAATGCACCTCACGGAGTTACACTCTTCTCTTCAGTGATCAGTTTGCCAACACCGTTTTCTTGAAGCTTGCGATGAGATACTTCTCAGCGCTAGCAGCTTACGGTGACAAAGGAAATATCCTCAGATAAGAAATGAAAGAAGCTTCCTCGGGAATTGCTTTCAGATACGAGACTTCAGCTCCCAGAGTTACATCACTGTGTCTTGGAGCCGTTTCCTAGCACTGTTTTTGCGGATTCTGAGAACCGATAATTTCGGATGGGAACTGATAATTTCGGCTGGGAGGCAGGAACTATCCTCCGAGAAAAAGCGAAAGGAAGCTTTCTGAGAAACTGCTTTGTGATGTGTGAATTCATTTCAAAGGGTTACACCACTCTTTCATGAGGAGTTTGCTAGCACTGTGTTTGTAGAATCTCACGAGTGATATCTTGGATAGCGTTGAATCCCATGGTGAATCATGAAATCTCCTCAGACAAATCTGCAGAGAGGCCTCCTCTGAAACTCCTTTGCTGTGGTTGACTTCGGCTCACAGAGTTCTACCATTGTTTCCCTTGAGACGCTTGCTAAGAGTGTTTTCGCAGAATCTGCTCTAAGACACACAGTGGGGCTCCGAGACCACAAATAACCTCAGCTCGAAAACGAAAAATAGAAGCTTTCTGAGAAACTGCTTTGTGATGTGTGACTTCAACTCACTGAATTCCACCTGCGTTTAATGGAGCCGTTGGCTACCCCCGTTTCTGTGGAATCTGGAAACTGATATTTCAGACCCCTTTGAGGACTACGGGGCCAAAGGAAATATCCTCCGTTACAAAGGAGAAAGAAGCTTTCTGAGAAACTTCTTTGTGATCTGTGAATTCATCTCACAGAATTGCAGCTTTCTCCTAATGAAGCCCTTCGCGAAGACTGTTCTCGTGGAATTTGCAAAGTGATATTTGGGAGCTCACTGAGGGCTCCGGTGAAAAGGAAATAGCCTCAGATGCACACTGGAAAGAAGCTTTGTGAGAAACTGCATTGCGCTGTGTGAGTGCACCTCCCAGAGTTACACTTTTCCGTGATGAGTTTGACAAGACCGTTTCCTTGAAATCCGCAATGGGAGACTTCTTGGAGCTACGCAGCTTACCGTGACAAAGGAAGTATCCCTAGATAAAAATGACAGAAGCTTCCTCAGAAATTGCTTTCAGTTACGCGACTTCATCTGACGGAGTTACATCACTGTTTCTTGCAGCCGTTTCCCAGCACTGTTTATGTGGATTCCGAGAACTGATATTTCGGATGGGTTTGGAGAGTGTGGGGAGAAAGGGATTATCCTCCGAGAAAAAGCAGGGTGCAGCTTTCTGAGAAACAGCTTTGTGACGTGTGAGTTCATTTCAAAGGCTTTCACCACTCTTGGGAGCACACGGAGGGAAATGGTGAGAAAAGAAAGGTCATCAGATAAAAACTGGAAAGAAGCCTTCGGAGAAACTGCATTGTGACATGTGAATGCGACTCCTAGACTTCCACGCAACTTTTCACTGACCCGTTTGCTAACACTGTTTGATTGCAGTCTGCACTGGGCTATTTCTCAGCGCAATGAAGCTTACGGTGACCCAGGAAATATCGTAAATGAAAACTGGAAAGAAGCTTTGTGAGAAACTTCTCAGTGAAACGTGAATTCATCTCACAGAGTTCCCACTTAGTCTTCGCGAAGCAGTTTGCTAACACCGTTTTCCTGGAATGTGCGTAGTACTATCTGGGAGCGCATTGAGGGCCCACGGTGAAAACGGAAACATCCTCAGATCGTAACGAGAAAGAAGCTGTCTCCGAAATTGCTTTGTGATGTGTCAGTTCACCACACAGAGATTCACCTTCCCTTCTTGTAGCCCGTTGCCAGCACTGTTTCCCTGGATTCTGAAAAGTGATATTTGGGAGCTCATTGAGGGCTACGGGGAAAAGGAAATAGCCTCAGATAAAAACTGGAAGGAAGCGTTCTGAGAAACTGCATTGCGATGTGTGAATGCAACTCACAGAGTGACACTTGTCTCTTCAGTGACCAGTTTGCTCACACAGTTTCCTTGAAATCTGCCTTGGGATGCTTCTTAGCGCAATGAAGCTTACGGTGACAAAGGAAATCTCCTCAGAAAACATTAAAAGAAGCTTTCTTAGAAACTGGTTTGCGATGTGTGAAATCATCTCCCAGCGTTACATCGGCGTTTTGTGGGCCAGTCGTTTAACACTGTCTCTCACGAACCCGAGAAGGGCTACTTTGGATGGAATTGAGGCCTACGCTGATGAAGGACATATCCCCCATTAAAAACGTGAGAGAAGCTTTGTGAGACACTTCTCTGTGCTACGTGAATTCAACACATAGAGTTACAGCTGAATCTTCAGGAAGCAGTTTGCCACCACTGTTTTCCGGGAATCTGCAAAGTGATATTTGGGGGCGCATTCAGGGCCCATGGTGCAAAAGGAAACATCCTCAGACGATAACTAGAAAGAAGCTGACTCAGACATTGCTTTGTGATGTTGAATTCCCCACACGGAGCTTCACCTTTACCATCTTGTAGCAGTATGCTAACACTGTTTTCATGGATTCCGCAAAGGGATGTTTGGGAGCTCATTGAGGCCTATGGTGAAAAGGGAAATATCCTCAGACACAAACAAGAAAGAAGTGTTTTGAGAAACGGCGTTGGGATGTGTGAATGCAACTCACGGAGTTACAGTTTTCTCTTCAGTGATCAACTTGCTCACACAGTTTTCCTGAAATCTGCCATGGCATATTTCTTAGCGCAATGAAGCTTACAGAGGGCATAGCCTCAGATAAAATGAGAAAAGAAGCTGTCTTAGAAACTGGATCGTGATGTGAGAATTCATCTCACAGAGTTACACACCCCTTTCGTGGAAGAGTCATTTAACACTGTCTTTGAGGAACCTGAGAAGGGCTACTTCGGTTCGAATTCAGGCCTACGCTGAAATACCCTCGATGCAAAACGTGAGCGAAGCTGTGTGAGAAACTTCTCTGTGATACGTGAATTCATCACACAGAGTTACAACTGAGTCTTCAGGAAGCAGTTTGCTAACACCGTTTTCGTGGAATCTGCAAAGTGATATTTGGGGGCGCATTGAGGCCCATAGTGAACACGGAAACATCCTCCGATATTAACTAGAAAGAAGCAGTCTCAGAAATTGCTCTGTGATGTTGAATCCACCACACAGAGATTCAACTTTACCTTCTTGTAACAGTTTGCTAACACTGTTGCCGTGGATTCTGCAAAGTGACATTTGGGAGCTCATTGTGGGCTACGGGGAAAAGAAAATATCCTCAGATAAGAAGCGGAAGGAAGCTTTCTGAGAAACTGCATTGCGGTGTGTGAATGCACCTCACGGAGTTACACTCTTCTCTTCAGTGATCAGTTTGCCAACATCGTTTTCTTGAAGCCTGCGATGAGATACTTCTCAGCGCTAGCAGCTTACGGTGACAAAGGAAATATCCTCAGATAAGAAATTAAAGAAGCTTCCTCGGGAATTGCTTTCAGATACGAGACTTCAGCTCCCAGAGTTACATCACTGTGTCTTGGAGCCGTTTCCTAGCACTGTTTTTGTGGATTCTGAGAACCGATAATTTCGGATGGGAACTGATAATTTCGGCTGGGAGGCAGGAACTATCCTCCGAGAAAAAGCGAAAGGAAGCTTTCTGAGAAACTGCTTTGTGATGTGTGAATTCATTTCAGAGGGTTACACCACTCTTTCATGAGGTGTTTGCTAGCACTGTGTTTGTAGAATCTCACGAGTGATATCTTGGATAGCGTTGAATCCCATGGTGAATCATGAAATCTCCTCAGACAAATCTGCAGAGAGGCCTCCTCTGAAACTCCTTTGCTGTGGGTGACTTCGGCTCACAGAGTTCTACCATTGTTTCCCTTGAGACGCTTGCTAACAGTGTTTTCGCAGAATCTGCTCTAAGACACACAGTGGGGCTCCGAGACCACAAATAACCTCAGCTCGAAAACGAAAAATAGAAGCTTTCTGAGAAACTGCTTTGTGATGTGTGACTTCAACTCACTGAATTACACCTGCCTTTCATGGAGCCGTTGGCTACCCCCGTTTCTGTGGAATCTGGAAACTGATATTTCAGACCCCTTTGAGGACTACGGGGCCAAAGGAAATATCCTCCGTTACAAAGGAGAAAGAAGCTTTCTGAGAAACTTCTTTGTGATCTGTGAATTCATCTCACAGAATTGCAGCTTTCTCCTAATGAAGCCCTTCGCGAAGACTGTTCTCGTGGAATTTGCAAAGTGATATTTGGGAGCTCACTGAGGGCTCCGGTGAAAAGGAAATAGCCTCAGATGCACACTGGAAAGAAGCTTTGTGAGAAACTGCATTGCGCTGTGTGAGTGCACCTCCCAGAGTTACACTTTTCCGTGATGAGTTTGACAAGACCGTTTCCTTGAAATCCGCAATGGGAGTCTTCTTGGAGCTACGCAGCTTACCGTGACAAAGGAAGTATCCCTAGATAAAAATGACAGAAGCTTCCTCAGAAATTGCTTTCAGATACGTGACTTCATCTGACCGAGTTACATCACTGTTTCTTGGAGCCGTTTCCCAGCACTGTTTATGTGGATTCTGAGAACTGATATTTCGGATGGGTTTGGAGAGTGTGGGGAGAAAGGGATTATCCTCCGAGAAAAAGCAGGGTGCAGCTTTCTGAGAAACAGCTTTGTGACGTGTGAGTTCATTTCAAAGGCTTTCACCACTCTTGGGAGCACACGGAGGGAAATGGTGAGAAAAGAAAGGTCATCAGATAAAAACTGGAAAGAAGCCTTCGGAGAAACTGCATTGTGACATGTGAATGCGACTCCTAGACTTCCACGCAACTTTTCACTGACCCGTTTGCTAACACTGTTTGATTGCAGTCTGCACTGGGCTATTTCTCAGCGCAATGAAGCTTACGGTGACCCAGGAAATATCGTAAATGAAAACTGAAAAGAAGCTTTGTGAGAAACTTCTCAGTGAAACGTGAATTCATCTCACAGAGTTCCCACTTAGTCTTCGCGAAGCAGTTTGCTAACACCGTTTTCCTGGAATCTGCGTAGTACTATCTGGGAGCGCATTGAGGGCCCACGGTGAAAACGGAAACATCCTCAGATCGTAACGAGAAAGAAGCTGTCTCCGAAATTGCTTTGTGATGTGTCAGTTCACCACACAGAGATTCACCTTCCCTTCTTGTAGCCCTTTGCCAGCACTGTTTCCCTGGATTCTGCAATGTGATATTTGGGAGCTCATTGAGGGCTACGGGGAAAAGGAAATAGCCTCAGATAAAAACTGGAAGGAAGCGTTCTGAGAAACTGCATTGCGATGTGTGAATGCAACTCACAGAGTGACACTTGTCTCTTCAGTGACCAGTTTGCTCACACAGTTTCCTTGAAATCTGCCTTGGGATGCTTCTTAGCGCAATGAAGCTTACGGTGACAAAGGAAATCTCCTCAGAAAACATTAAAAGAAGCTTTCTTAGAAACTGGTTTGCGATGTGTGAAATCATCTCCCAGCGTTACATCGGCGTTTCTTGGGCCAGTCGTTTAACACTGTCTCTCACGAACCCGAGAAGGGCTACTTTGGATGGAATTGAGGCCTACGCTGATGAAGGACATATCCCCCATTAAAAACGTGAGAGAAGCTTTGTGAGACACTTCTCTGTGCTACGTGAATTCAACACATAGAGTTACAGCTGAATCTTCAGGAAGCAGTTTGCCACCACTGTTTTCCGGGAATCTGCAAAGTGATATTTGGGGGCGCATTCAGGGCCCATGGTGCAAAAGGAAACATCCTCAGACGATAACTAGAAAGAAGCTGACTCAGACATTGCTTTGTGATGTTGAATTCCCCACACGGAGCTTCACCTTTACCCTCTTGTAGCAGTATGCTAACACTGTTTTCGTGGATTCCGCAAAGGGATGTTTGGGAGCTCATTGAGGCCTATGGTGAAAAGGGAAATATCCTCAGACACAAACAAGAAAGAAGTGTTTTGAGAAACGGCGTTGGGATGTGTGAATGCAACTCACGGAGTTACAGTTTTCTCTTCAGTGATCAACTTGCTCACACAGTTTTCCTGTAATCTGCCATGGCATATATTTCTTAGCGCAATGAAGCTTACAGAGGGCATAGCCTCAGATAAAATGAGAAAAGAAGCTGTCTTAGAAACTGGATCGTGATGTGAGAATTCATCTCACAGAGTTACACACCCTTTCGGGGAAGAGTCATTTAACACAGTCTTTGAGGAACCTGAGAAGTGCTACTTCGGTTCGAATTCAGGCCTACGCTGAAATACCCTCGATGCAAAACGTGAGCGAAGCTGTGTGAGAAACTTCTCTGTGATACGTGAATTCATCACACAGAGTTACAACTGAGTCTTCAGGAAGCAGTTTGCTAACACCGTTTTCGTGGAATCTGCAAAGTGATATTTGGGGGCGCATTGAGGCCCATAGTGAACACGGAAACATCCTCCGATATTAACTAGAAAGAAGCAGTCTCAGAAATTGCTCTGTGATGTTGAATCCACCACACAGAGATTCACCTTTACCTTCTCGTAGCAGTTTGCTAACACTGTTGCCGTGGATTCTGCAAAGTGATCTTTGGGAGCTCATTGTGGGCTACGAGAAAAGAAAATATCCTCAGATAAGAAGCGGAAGGAAGCTTTCTGAGAAACTGCATTGCGGTGTGTGAATGCACCTCACGGAGTTACACTCTTCTCTTCAGTGATCAGTTTGCCAACACCGTTTTCTTGAAGCTTGCGATGAGATACTTCTCAGCGCTAGCAGCTTACGGTGACAAAGGAAATATCCTCAGATAAGAAATGAAAGAAGCTTCCTCGGGAATTGCTTTCAGATACGAGACTTCAGCTCCCAGAGTTACATCACTGTGTCTTGGAGCCGTTTCCTAGCACTGTTTTTGTGGATTCTGAGAACTGATAATTTCGGATGGGAACTGATAATTTCGGCTGGGAGGCAGGAACTATCCTCTGAGAAAAAGCGGAAGGAAGCTTTCTGAGAAACTGCTTTGTGATGTGTGAATTCATTTCAAAGGGTTACACCACTCTTTCATGAGGAGTTTGCTAGCACTGTGTTTGTAGAATCTCACGAGTGATATCTTGGATAGCGTTGAATCCCATGGTGAATCATGAAATCTCCTCAGACCAATGTGCAGAGAGGCCTCCTCTGAAACTCCTTTGCTGTGGGTGACTTCGGCTCACAGAGTTCTACCATTGTTTCCCTTGAGACGCTTGCTAACAGTGTTTTCGCAGAATCTGCTCTAAGACACACAGTGGGGCTCCGAGACCACAAATAACCTCAGCTCGAAAACGAAAAATAGAAGCTTTCTGAGAAACTGCTTTGTGATGTGTGACTTCAACTCACTGAATTCCACCTGCGTTTCATGGAGCCGTTGGCTACCCCCGTTTCTGTGGAATCTGGAAACTGATATTTCAGACCCCTTTGAGGACTACGGGGCCAAAGGAAATATCCTCCGTTACAAAGGAAAAAGAAGCTTTCTGAGAAACTTCTTTGTGATCTGTGAATTCATCTCACAGAATTGCAGCTTTCTCCTAATGAAGCCCTTCGCGAAGACTGTTCTCGTGGAATTTGCAAAGTGATATTTGGGAGCTCACTGAGGGCTCCGGTGAAAAGGAAATAGCCTCAGATGCACACTGGAAAGAAGCTTTGTGAGAAACTGCATTGCGCTGTGTGAGTGCACCTCCCAGAGTTACACTTTTCCGTGATGAGTTTGACAAGACCGTTTCCTTGAAATCCGCAATGGGAGACTTCTTGGAGCTACGCAGCTTACCGTGACAAAGGAAGTATCCCTAGATAAAAATGACAGAAGCTTCCTCAGAAATTGCTTTCAGATACGTGACTTCATCTGACCGAGTTACATCGCTGTTTCTTGGAGCCGTTTCCCAGCACTGTTTATGTGGATTCTGAGAACTGATATTTCGGATGGGTTTGGAGAGTGTGGGGAGAAAGGGATTATCCTCCGAGAAAAAGCAGGGTGCAGCTTTCTGAGAAACAGCTTTGTGACGTGTGAGTTCATTTCAAAGGCTTTCACCACTCTTGGGAGCACACGGAGCGATATGGTGAGAAAAGAAAGGTCCTCAGATAAAAACTGGAAAGAAGCCTTCGGAGAAACTGCATTGTGACATGTGAATGCGACTCCTAGACTTCCACGCAACTTTTCACTGACCCGTTTGCTAACACTGTTTGATTGCAGTCTGCACTGGGCTATTTCTCAGTGCAATGAAGCTTACGTTGACCCAGGAAATATCGTAAATGAAAACTGGAAAGAAGCTTTGTGAGAAACTTCTCAGTGAAACGTGAATTCATCTCACAGAGTTCCCCCTTAGTCTTCGCGAAGCAGTTTGCTAACACCGTTTTCCTGGAATCTGCGTAGTACTATCTGGGAGCGCATTGAGGGCCCACGGTGAAAACGGAAACATCCTCAGATCGTAACGAGAAAGAAGCTGTCTCCGAAATTGCTTTGTGATGTGTCAGTTCACCACACAGAGATTCACCTTCCCTTCTTGTAGCCCTTTGCCAGCACTGTTTCCCTGGATTCTGCAAAGTGATATTTGGGAGCTCATTGAGGGCTACGGGGAAAAGGAAATAGCCTCAGATAAAAACTGGAAGGAAGCGTTCTGGGAAACTGCATTGCGATGTGTGAATGCAACTCACAGAGTGACACTTGTCTCTTCAGTGACCAGTTTGCTCACACAGTTTCCTTGAAATCTGCCTTGGGATGCTTCTTAGCGCAATGAAGCTTACGGTGACAAAGGAAATCTCCTCAGAAAACATTAAAAGAAGCTTTCTTAGAAACTGGTTTGCGATGTGTGAAATCATCTCCCAGCGTTACATCGGCGTTTCGTGGGGCAGTCGTTTAACACTGTCTCTCAGGAACCCGAGAAGGGCTACTTTGGATGGAATTGAGGCCTACGCTGATGAAGGACATATCCCCCATTAAAAACGTGAGAGAAGCTTTGTGAGACACTTCTCTGTGCTACGTGAATTCAACACATAGAGTTACAGCTGAATCTTCAGGAAGCAGTTTGCCACCACTGTTTTCCGGGAATCTGCAAAGTGATATTTGGGGGCGCATTCAGGGCCCATGGTGCAAAAGGAAACATCCTCAGACGATAACTAGAAAGAAGCTGACTCAGACATTGCTTTGTGATGTTGAATTCCCCACACGGAGCTTCACCTTTACCCTCTTGTAGCAGTATACTAACACTGTTTTCATGGATTCCGCAAAGGGATGTTTGGGAGCTCATTGAGGCCTATGGTGAAAAGGGAAATTTCCTCAGACACAAACAAGAAAGAAGTGTTTTGAGAAACGGCGTTGGGATGTGTGAATGCAACTCACGGAGTTACAGTTTTCTCTTCAGTGATCAACTTGCTCACACAGTTTTCCTGAAATCTGCCATGGCATATATTTCTTAATGCAATGAAGCTTACAGAGGGCATAGCCTCAGATAAAATGAGAAAAGAAGCTGTCTTAGAAACTGGATCGTGATGTGAGAATTCATCTCACAGAGTTACACACCCCTTTCGTGGAAGAGTCATTTAACACTGTCTTTGAGGAACCTGAGAAGGGCTAGTTCGGTTCGAATTCAGGAATACGCTGAAGTACCCTCGATGCAAAACGTGAGCGAAGCTGTGTGAGAAACTTCTCTGTGATACGTGAATTCATCACACAGAGTTACAACTGAGTCTTCAGGAAGCAGTTTGCTAACACCGTTTTCGTGGAATCTGCAGAGTGATATTTGGGGGCGCATTGAGGCCCATAGTGAACACGGAAACATCCTCCGATATTAACTAGAAAGAAGCAGTCTCAGAAATTGCTCTGTGATGTTGAATCCACCACACAGAGATTCACCTTTACCTTCTTGTAGCAGTTTGCTAACACTGTTGCCGTGGATTCTGCAAAGTGATCTTTGGGAGCTCATTGTGGGCTACGGGGAAAAGAAAATATCCTCAGATAAGAAGCGGAAGGAAGCTTTCTGAGAAATTGCATTGCGGTGTGTGACTGCACCTCACGGAGTTACACTCTTCTCTTCAGTGATCAGTTTGCCAACAACGTTTTCTTGAAGCTTGCGATGAGATACTTCTCAGCGCTAGCAGCTTACGGTGACAAAGGAAATATCCTCAGATAAGAAATGAAAGAAGCTTCCTCGGGAATTGCTTTCAGATACGAGACTTCAGCTCCCAGAGTTACATCACTGTGTCTTGGAGCCGTTTCCTAGCACTGTTTTTGTGGATTCTGAGAACTGATAATTTCGGATGGGAACTGATAATTTCGGCTTGGAGGCAGGAACTATCCTCCGAGAAGAAGCGGAAGGAAGCTTTCTGAGAAACTGCTTTGTGATGTGTGAATTCATTTCAAAGGGTTACACCACTCTTTCATGAGGAGTTTGCTAGCACTGTGTTTGTAGAATCTCACGAGTGATATCTTGGATAGCGTTGAATCCCATGGTGAATCATGAAATCTCCTCAGACCAATCTGCAGAGAGGCCTCCTCTGAAACTCCTTTGCTGTGGTTGACTTCGGCTCACAGAGTTCTACCATTGTTTCCCTTGAGACGCTTGCTAACAGTGTTTTCACAGAATCTGCTCTAAGACACACAGTGGGGCTCCGAGACCACAAATAACCTCAGCTCGAAAACGAAAAATAGAAGCTTTCTGAGAAACTGCTTTGTGATGTGTGACTTCAACTCACTGAATTACACCTGCGTTTCATGGAGCCGTTGGCTACCCCCGTTTCTGTGGAATCAGGAAACTGATATTTCAGACCCCTTTGAGGACTACGGGGCCAAAGGAAATATCCTCCGTTACAAAGGAGAAAGAAGCTTTCTGAGAAACTTCTTTGTGATCTGTGAATTCATCTCACAGAATTGCAGCTTTCTCCTAATGAAGCCCTTCGCGAAGACTGTTCTCGTGGAATTTGCAAAGTGATATTTGGGAGCTCACTGAGGGCTCCGGTGAAAAGGAAATAGCCTCAGATGCACACTGGAAAGAAGCTTTGTGAGAAACTGCATTGCGCTGTGTGAGTGCACCTCCCAGAGTTACACTTTTCCGTGATGAGTTTGACAAGACCGTTTCCTTGAAATCCGCAATGGGAGACTTCTTGGAGCTACGCAGCTTACCGTGACAAAGGAAGTATCCCTAGATAAAAATGACAGAAGCTTCCTCAGAAATTGCTTTCAGATACGTGACTTCATCTGACCGAGTTACATCGCTGTTTCTTGGAGCCGTTTAACAGCACTGTTTATGTGGATTCCGAGAACTGATGTTTCGGATGGGTTTGGAGAGTGTGGGGAGAAAGGGATTATCCTCCGAGAAAAAGCAGGGTGCAGCTTTCCGAGAAACAGCTTTGTGACGTGTGAATTCATTTCAAAGGCTTTCACCACTCTTGGGAGCACACGGAGGGATATGGTGAGAAAAGAAAGGTCCTCAGATAAAAACTGGAAAGAAGCCTTCGGAGAAACTGCATTGTGACATGTGAATGCGACTCCTAGACTTCCACGCAACTTTTCACTGACCCGTTTGCTAACACTGTTTGATTGCAGTACGCACTGGGCTATTTCTCAGCGCAATGAAGCTTACGGTGACCCAGGAAATATCGTAAATGAAAACTGCAAAGAAGCTTTGTGAGAAACTTCTCAGTGAAACGTGAATTCATCTCACAGAGTTCCCACTTAGTCTTCGCGAAGCAGTTTGCTAACACCGTTTTCCTGGAATGTGCGTAGTACTATCTGGGAGCGCATTGAGGGCCCACGGTGAAAACGGAAACATCCTCAGATCGTAACGAGAAAGAAGCTGTCTGCGAAATTGCTTTGTGATGTGTCAGTTCACCACACAGAGATTCACCTTCCCTTCTTGTAGCCCTTTGCCAGCACTGTTTCCCTGGATTCTGCAAAGTGATATTTGGGAGCTCATTGAGGGCTACGGGGAAAAGGAAATAACCTCAGATAAAAACTGGAAGGAAGCGTTCTGAGAAACTGCATTGCGATGTGTGAATGCAACTCACAGAGTGACACTTGTCTCTTCAGTGACCAGTTTGCTCACACAGTTTCCTTGAAATCTGCCTTGGGATGCTTCTTAGCGCAATGAAGCTTACGGTGACAAAGGAAATCTCCTCAGAAAACATTAAAAGAAGCTTTCTTAGAAACTGGTTTGCGATGTGTGAAATCATCTCCCAGCGTTACATCGGCGTTTCGTGGGGCAGTCGTTTAACACTGTCTCTCAGGAACCCGAGAAGGGCTACTTTGGATGGAATTGAGGCCTACGCTGATGAAGGACATATCCCCCATTAAAAACGTGAGAGAAGCTTTGTGAGACACTTCTCTGTGCTACGTGAATTCAACACATAGAGTTACAGCTGAATCTTCAGGAAGCAGTTTGCCACCACTGTTTTCCGGGAATCTGCAAAGTGATATTTGGGGGTGCATTCAGGGCCCATGGTGCAAAAGGAAACATCCTCAGACGATAACTAGAAAGAAGCTGACTCAGACATTGCTTTGTGATGTTGAATTCCCCACACGGAGCTTCACCTTTACCCTCTTGTAGCAGTATGCTAACACTGTTTTCATGGATTCCGCAAAGGGATGTTTGGGAGCTCATTGTGGCCTATGGTGAAAAGGGAAATATCCTCAGACACAAACAAGAAAGAAGTGTTTTGAGAAACGGCGTTGGGATGTGTGAATGCAACTCACGGAGTTACAGTTTTCTTTTCAGTGACCAACTTGCTCACACAGTTTTCCTGAAATCTGCCATGGCATATTTCTTAGCGCAATGAAGCTTACAGAGGGCATAGCCTCAGATAAAATGAGAAAAGAAGCTGTCTTAGAAACAGAATCGTGATGTGAGAATTCATCTCACAGAGTTACACACCCTCTCGTGGAAGAGTCATTTAACACAGTCTTTGAGGAACCTGAGAAGTGCTACTTCGGTTCGAATTCAGGCCTACGCTGAAATACCCTCGATGCAAAACGTGAGCGAAGCTGTGTGAGAAACTTCTCTGTGATACGTGAATTCATCACACAGAGTTACAACTGAGTCTTCAGGAAGCAGTTTGCTAACACCGTTTTCGTGGAATCTGCAAAGTGATATTTGGGGGCGCATTGAGGCCCATAGTGAACACGGAAACATCCTCCGATATTAACTAGAAAGAAGCAGTCTCAGAAATTGCTCTGTGATGTTGAATCCACCACACAGAGATTCACCTTTACCTTCTCGTAGCAGTTTGCTAACACTGTTGCCGTGGATTCTGCAAAGTGATCTTTGGGAGCTCATTGTGGGCTACGAGAAAAGAAAATATCCTCAGATAAGAAGCGGAAGGAAGCTTTCTGAGAAACTGCATTGCATTGTGTGAATGCACCTCACGGAGTTACACTCTTCTCTTCAGTGATCAGTTTGCCAACACCGTTTTCTTGAAGCTTGCGATGAGATACTTCTCAGCGCTAGCAGCTTACGGTGACAAAGGAAATATCCTCAGATAAGAAATGAAAGGAGCTTCCTCGGGAATTGCTTTCAGATACGAGACTTCAGCTCCCAGAGTTACATCACTGTGTCTTGGAGCCGTTTGCTAGCACTGTTTTTGTGGATTCTGAGAACTGATAATTTCGGATGGGAACTGATAATTTCGGCTGGGAGGCAGGAACTATCCTCCGAGAAAAAGCGGAAGGAAGCTTTCTGAGAAACTGCTTTGTGATGTGTGAATTCATTTCAAAGGGTTACACCACTCTTTCATGAGGAGTTTGCTAGCACTGTGTTTGTAGAATCTCACGAGTGATATCTTGGATAGCGTTGAATCCCATGGTGAATCATGAAATCTCCTCAGACCAATCTGCAGAGAGGCCTCCTCTGAAACTCCTTTGCTGTGGGTGACTTCGGCTCACAGAGTTCTACCATTGTTTCCCTTGAGACGCTTGCTAACAGTGTTTTCGCAGAATCTGCTCTAAGACACACAGTGGGGCTCCGAGACCACAAATAACCTCAGCTCGAAAACGAAAAATAGAAGCTTTCTGAGAAACTGCTTTGTGATGTGTGACTTCAACTCACTGAATTACACCTGCCTTTCATGCAGCCGTTGGCTACCACCGTTTCTGTGGAATCTGGAAACTGATATTTCAGACCCCTTTGAGGACTACGGGGCCAAAGGAAATATCCTCCGTTACAAAGGAGAAAGAAGCTTTCTGAGAAACTTCTTTGTGATCTGTGATGTGAAACATCTCACAGAATTGCAGCTTTCTCCTAATGAAGCCCTTCGCGAAGACTGTTCTCGTGGAATTTGCAAAGTGATATTTGGGAGCTCACTGAGGGCTCCGGTGAAAAGGAAATAGCCTCAGATGCACACTGGAAAGAAGCTTTGTGAGAAACTGCATTGCGCTGTGTGAGTGCACCTCCCAGAGTTACACTTTTCCGTGATGAGTTTGACAAGACCGTTTCCTTGAAATCCGCAATGGGAGACTTCTTGGAGCTACGCAGCTTACCGTGACAAAGGAAGTATCCCTAGATAAAAATGACAGAAGCTTCCTCAGAAATTGCTTTCAGATACGTGACTTCATCTGACCGAGTTACATCACTGTTTCTTGGAGCCGTTTCCCAGCACTGTTTATGTGGATTCTGAGAACTGATATTTCGGATGGGTTTGGAGAGTGTGGGGAGAAAGGGATTATCCTCCGAGAAAAAGCAGGGTGCAGCTTTCTGAGAAACAGCTTTGTGACATGTGAGTTCATTTCAAAGGCTTTCACCACTCTTGGGAGCACACGGAGGGATATGGTGAGAAAAGAAAGGTCCTCAGATAAAAACTGGAAAGAAGCCTTCGGAGAAACTGCATTGTGACATGTGAATGCGACTCCTAGACTTCCACGCAACTTTTCACTGACCCGTTTGCTAACACTGTTTGATTGCAGTACGCACTGGGCTATTTCTCAGCGCAATGAAGCTTACGGTGACCCAGGAAATATCGTAAATGAAAACTGCAAAGAAGCTTTGTGAGAAACTTCTCAGTGAAACGTGAATTCATCTCACAGAGTTCCCACTTAGTCTTCGCGAAGCAGTTTGCTAACACCGTTTTCCTGGAATGTGCGTAGTACTATCTGGGAGCGCATTGAGGGCCCACGGTGAAAACGGAAACATCCTCAGATCGTAACGAGAAAGAAGCTGTCTGCGAAATTGCTTTGTGATGTGTCAGTTCACCACACAGAGATTCACCTTCCCTTCTTGTAGCCCTTTGCCAGCACTGTTTCCCTGGATTCTGCAAAGTGATATTTGGGAGCTCATTGAGGGCTACGGGGAAAAGGAAATAACCTCAGATAAAAACTGGAAGGAAGCGTTCTGAGAAACTGCATTGCGATGTGTGAATGCAACTCACAGAGTGACACTTGTCTCTTCAGTGACCAGTTTGCTCACACAGTTTCCTTGAAATCTGCCTTGGGATGCTTCTTAGCGCAATGAAGCTTACGGTGACAAAGGAAATCTCCTCAGAAAACATTAAAAGAAGCTTTCTTAGACACTGGTTTGCGATGTGTGAAATCATCTCCCAGCGTTACATCGGTGTTTCGTGGGCCAGTCGTTTAACACTGTCTCTCACGAACCCGAGAAGGGCTACTTTGGATGGAATTGAGGCCTACGCTGATGAAGGACATATCCCCCATTAAAAACGTGAGAGAAGCTTTGTGAGACACTTCTCTGTGCTACGTGAATTCAACACATAGAGTTACAGCTGAATCTTCAGGAAGCAGTTTGCCACCACTGTTTTCCGGGAATCTGCAAAGTGATATTTGGGGGTGCATTCAGGGCCCATGGTGCAAAAGGAAACATCCTCAGACGATAACTAGAAAGAAGCTGACTCAGACATTGCTTTGTGATGTTGAATTCCCCACACGGAGCTTCACCTTTACCCTCTTGTAGCAGTATGCTAACACTGTTTTCATGGATTCCGCAAAGGGATGTTTGGGAGCTCATTGTGGCCTATGGTGAAAAGGGAAATATCCTCAGACACAAACAAGAAAGAAGTGTTTTGAGAAACGGCGTTGGGATGTGTGAATGCAACTCACGGAGTTACAGTTTTCTCTTCAGTGATCAACTTGCTCACACAGTTTTCCTGAAATCTGCCATGGCATATTTCTTAGCGCAATGAAGCTTACAGAGGGCATAGCCTCAGATAAAATGAGAAAAGAAGCTGTCTTAGAAACAGAATCGTGATGTGAGAATTCATCTCACAGAGTTACACACCCTTTCGTGGAAGAGTCATTTAACACAGTCTTTGAGGAACCTGAGAAGTGCTACTTCGGTTCGAATTCAGGCCTACGCTGAAATACCCTCGATGCAAAACGTGAGCGAAGCTGAATGAGAAACTTCTCTGTGATACGTGAATTCATCACACAGAGTTACAACTGAGTCTTCAGGAAGCAGTTTGCTAACACCGTTTTCGTGGAATCTGCAAAGTGATATTTGGGGGCGCATTGAGGCCCATAGTGAACACGGAAACATCCTCCGATATTAACTAGAAAGAAGCAGTCTCAGAAATTGCTCTGTGATGTTGAATCCACCACACAGAGATTCACCTTTACCTTCTCGTAGCAGTTTGCTAACACTGTTGCCGTGGATTCCGCAAAGTGATCTTTGGGAGCTCATTGTGGGCTACGAGAAAAGAAAATATCCTCAGATAAGAAGCGGAAGGAAGCTTTCTGAGAAACTGCATTGCATTGTGTGAATGCACCTCACGGAGTTACACTCTTCTCTTCAGTGATCAGTTTGCCAACACCGTTTTCTTGAAGCTTGCGATGAGATACTTCTCAGCGCTAGCAGCTTACGGTGACAAAGGAAATATCCTCAGATAAGAAATGAAAGGAGCTTCCTCGGGAATTGCTTTCAGATACGAGACTTCAGCTCCCAGAGTTACATCACTGTGTCTTGGAGCCGTTTGCTAGCACTGTTTTTGTGGATTCTGAGAACTGATAATTTCGGATGGGAACTGATAATTTCGGCTGGGAGGCAGGAACTATCCTCCGAGAAAAAGCGGAAGGAAGCTTTCTGAGAAACTGCTTTGTGATGTGTGAATTCATTTCAAAGGGTTACACCACTCTTTCATGAGGAGTTTGCTAGCACTGTGTTTGTAGAATCTCACGAGTGATATCTTGGATAGCGTTGAATCCCATGGTGAATCATGAAATCTCCTCAGACCAATCTGCAGAGAGGCCTCCTCTGAAACTCCTTTGCTGTGGGTGACTTCGGCTCACAGAGTTCTACCATTGTTTCCCTTGAGACGCTTGCTAACAGTGTTTTCGCAGAATCTGCTCTAAGACACACAGTGGGGCTCCGAGACCACAAATAACCTCAGCTCGAAAACGAAAAATAGAAGCTTTCTGAGAAACTGCTTTGTGATGTGTGACTTCAACTCACTGAATTACACCTGCCTTTCATGCAGCCGTTGGCTACCCCCGTTTCTGTGGAATCTGGAAACTGATATTTCAGACCCCTTTGAGGACTACGGGGCCAAAGGAAATATCCTCCGTTACAAAGGAGAAAGAAGCTTTCTGAGAAACTTCTTTGTGATCTGTGAATTCATCTCACAGAATTGCAGCTTTCTCCTAATGAAGCCCTTCGCGAAGACTGTTCTCGTGGAATTTGCAAAGTGATATTTGGGAGCTCACTGAGGGCTCCGGTGAAAAGGAAATAGCCTCAGATGCACACTGGAAAGAAGCTTTGTGAGAAACTGCATTGCGCTGTGTGAGTGCACCTCCCAGAGTTACACTTTTCCGTGATGAGTTTGACAAGACCGTTTCCTTGAAATCCGCAATGGGAGACTTCTTGGAGCTACGCAGCTTACCGTGACAAAGGAAGTATCCCTAGATAAAAATGACAGAAGCTTCCTCAGAAATTGCTTTCAGATACGTGACTTCATCTGACCGAGTTACATCACTGTTTCTTGGAGCCGTTTCCCAGCACTGTTTATGTGGATTCCGAGAACTGATATTTCGGATGGGTTTGGAGAGTGTGGGGAGAAAGGGATTATCCTCCGAGAAAAAGCAGGGTGCAGCTTTCCGAGAAACAGCTTTGTGACGTGTGAGTTCATTTCAAAGGCTTTCACCACTCTTGGGAGCACACGGAGGGATATGGTGAGAAAAGAAAGGTCCTCAGATAAAAACTGGAAAGAAGCCTTCGGAGAAACTGCATTGTGACATGTGAATGCGACTCCTAGACTTCCACGCAACTTTTCACTGACCCGTTTGCTAACACTGTTTGATTGCAGTACGCACTGGGCTATTTCTCAGCGCAATGAAGCTTATGGTGACCCAGGAAATATCGTAAATGAAAACTGCAAAGAAGCTTTGTGAGAAACTTCTCAGTGAAACGTGAATTCATCTCACAGAGTTCCCACTTAGTCTTCGCGAAGCAGTTTGCTAACACCGTTTTCCTGAAATCTGCGTAGTACTATCTAGGAGCGCATTGAGGGCCCACGGTGAAAACGGAAACATCCTCAGATCGTAACGAGAAAGAAGCTGTCTCCGAAATTGCTTTGTGGTGAGTCAGTTCACCACACAGAGATTCACCATCCCTTCTTGTAGCCCTTTGCCAGCACTGTTTCCCTGGATTCTGCAAAGTGATATTTGGGAGCTCATTGAGGGCTACGGGGAAAAGGAAATAGCCTCAGATAAAAACTGGAAGGAAGCGTTCTGAGAAACTGCATTGCGATGTGTGAATGCAACTCACAGAGTGACACTTGTCTCTTCAGTGACCAGTTTGCTCACACAGTTTCCTTGAAATCTGCCTTGGGATGCTTCTTAGCGCAATGAAGCTTACGGTGACAAAGGAAATCTCCTCAGAAAACATTAAAAGAAGCTTTCTTAGAAACTGGTTTGCGATGTGTGAAATCATCTCCCAGCGTTACATCGGTGTTTCGTGGGCCAGTCGTTTAACACTGTCTCTCACGAACCCGAGAAGGGCTACTTTGGATGGAATTGAGGCCTACGCTGATGAAGGACATATCCCCCATTAAAAACGTGAGAGAAGCTTTGTGAGACACTTCTCTGTGCTACGTGAATTCAACACATAGAGTTACAGCTGAATCTTCAGGAAGCAGTTTGCCACCACTGTTTTCCGGGAATCTGCAAAGTGATATTTGGGGGCGCATTCAGGGCCCATGGTGCAAAAGGAAACATCCTCAGACGATAACTAGAAAGAAGCTGACTCAGACATTGCTTTGTGATGTTGAATTCCCCACACGGAGCTTCACCTTTACCCTCTTGTAGCAGTACGCTAACACTGTTTTCATGGATTCCGCAAAGGGATGTTTGGGAGCTCATTGAGGCCTATGGTGAAAAGGGAAATATCCTCAGACACAAACAAGAAAGAAGTGTTTTGAGAAACGGCGTTGGGATGTGTGAATGCAACTCACGGAGTTACAGTTTTCTCTTCAGTGATCAACTTGCTCACACAGTTTTCCCGAAATCTGCCATGGCATATTTCTTAGCGCAATGAAGCTTACAGAGGGAATAGCCTCAGATAAAATGAGAAAAGAAGCTGTCTTAGAAACTGGATCGTGATGTGAGAATTCATCTCACAGAGTTACACACCCCTTTCGTGGAAGAGTCATTTAACACTGTCTTTGAGGAACCTGAGAAGGGCTACTTCGGTTCGAATTCAGGCCTACGCTGAAATACCCTCGATACAAAACGTGAGCGAAGCTGTGTGAGAAACTTCTCTGTGATACGTGAATTCATCACACAGAGTTACAACTGAGTCTTCAGGAAGCAGTTTGCTAACACCGTTTTCGTGGAATCTGCAAAGTGATATTTGGGGGCGCATTGAGGCCCATAGTGAACACGGAAACATCCTCCGATATGAACTAGAAAGAAGCAGTCTCAGAAATTGCTGTGTGATGTTGAATCCACCACACAGAGATTCACCTTTACCTTCTTGTAGCAGTTTGCTAACACTGTTGCCGTGGATTCTGCAAAGTGACATTTGGGAGCTCATTGTGGGCTACGGGGAAAAGAAAATATCCTCAGATAAGAAGCGGAAGGAAGCTTTCTGAGAAACTGCATTGCGGTGTGTGAATGCACCTCACGGAGTTACACTCTTCTCTTCAGTGATCAGTTTGCCAACACCGTTTTCTTGAAGCTTGCGATGAGATACTTCTCAGCGCTAGCAGCTTACGGTGACAAAGGAAATATCCTCAGATAAGAAATGAAAGAAGCTTCCTCGGGAATTGCTTTCAGATACGAGACTTCAGCTCCCAGAGTTACATCACTGTGTCTTGGAGCCGTTTCCTAGCACTGTTTTTGTGGATTCTGAGAACTGATAATTCGGGATGGGAACTGATAATTTCGGCTGGGAGGCAGGAACTATCCTCCGAGAAAAAGCGGAAGGAAGCTTTCTGAGAAACTGCTTTGTGATGTGTGAATTCATTTCAAAGGGTTACACCACTCTTTCATGAGGAGTTTGCTAGCACTGTGTTTGTAGAATCTCACGAGTGATATCTTGGATAGCGTTGAATCCCATGGTGAATCATGAAATCTCCTCAGACCAATCTGCAGAGAGGCCTCCTCTGAAACTCCTTTGCTGTGGGTGACTTCGGCTCACAGAGTTCTACCATTGTTTCCCTTGAGACGCTTGCTAACAGTGTTTTCGCAGAATCTGCTCTAAGACACACAGTGGGGCTCCGAGACCACAAATAACCTCAGCTCGAAAACGAAAAATAGAAGCTTTCTGAGAAACTGCTTTGTGATGTGTGACTTCAACTCACTGAATTACACCTGCCTTTCATGGAGCCGTTGGCTACCCCCGTTTCTGTGGAATCTGGAAACTGATATTTCAGACCCCTTTGAGGACTACGGGGCCAAAGGAAATATCCTCCGTTACAAAGGAGAAAGAAGCTTTCTGAGAAACTTCTTTGTGATCTGTGAATTCATCTCACAGAATTGCAGCTTTCTCCTAATGAAGCCCTTCGCGAAGACTGTTCTCGTGGAATTTGCAAAGTGATATTTGGGAGCTCACTGAGGGCTCCGGTGAAAAGGAAATAGCCTCAGATGCACACTGGAAAGAAGCTTTGTGAGAAACTGCATTGCGCTGTGTGAGTGCACCTCCCAGAGTTACACTTTTCCGTGATGAGTTTGACAAGACCGTTTCCTTGAAATCCGCAATGGGAGACTTCTTGGAGCTACGCAGCTTACCGTGACAAAGGAAGTATCCCTAGATAAAAATGACAGAAGCTTCCTCAGAAATTGCTTTCAGATACGTGACTTCATCTGACCGAGTTACATCACTGTTTCTTGGAGCCGTTTCCCAGCACTGTTTATGTGGATTCTGAGAAATGATATTTCGGATGGGTTTGGAGAGTGTGGGGAGAAAGGGATTATCCTCCGAGAAAAAGCAGGGTGCAGCTTTCTGAGAAACAGCTTTGTGACGTGTGAGTTCATTTCAAAGGCTTTCACCACTCTTGGGAGCACACGGAGGGATATGGTGAGAAAAGAAAGGTCCTCAGATAAAAACTGGAAAGAAGCCTTCGGAGAAACTGCATTGTGACATGTGAATGCGACTCCTAGACTTCCACGCAACTTTTCACTGACCCGTTTGCTAACACTGTTTGATTGCAGTCTGCCCTGGGCTATTTCTCAGTGCAATGAAGCTTACGGTGACCCAGGAAATATCGTAAATGAAAACTGGAAAGAAGCTTTGTGAGAAACTTCTCAGTGAAACGTGAATTCATCTCACAGAGTTCCCACTTAGTCTTCGCGAAGCAGTTTGCTAACACCGTTTTCCTGGAATCTGCGTAGTACTATCTGGGAGAACATTGAGGGCCCACGGTGAAAACGGAAACATCCTCAGATCGTAACGAGAAAGAAGCTGTCTCCGAAATTGCTTTGTGATGTGTCAGTTCACCACACAGAGATTCACGTTCCCTTCTTGTAGCCCTTTGCCAGCACTGTTTCCCTGGATTCCGTAAAGTGATATTTGGGAGATCATTGAGGGCTACGGGGAAAAGGAAATTGCCTCAGATAAAAACTGGAAGGAAGCGTTCTGAGAAACTGCATTGCGATGTGTGAATGCAACTCACAGAGTGACACTTGTCTCTTCAGTGACCAGTTTGCTCACACAGTTTCCTTGAAATCTGCCTTGGGATGCTTCTTAGCGCAATGAAGCTTACGGTGACAAAGGAAATCTCCTCAGAAAACATTAAAAGAAGCTTTCTTAGAAACTGGTTTGCGATGTGTGAAATCATCTCCCGGCGTTACGTCGGCGTTTCGTGGGGCAGTCGTTTAACACTGTCTCTCAGGAACCCGAGAAGGGCTACTTTGGATGGAATTGAGGCCTACGCTGATGAAGGACATATCCCCCATTAAAAACGTGAGAGAAGCTTTGTGAGACACTTCTCTGTGCTACGTGAATTCAACACATAGTGTTACAGCTGAATCTTCAGGAAGCAGTTTGCCACCACTGTTTTCCGGGAATCTGCAAAGTGATATTTGGGGGCGCATTCAGGGCCAATGGTGCCAAAGGAAACATCCTCAGACGATAACTAGAAAGAAGCTGACTCTGACATTGCTTTGTGATATTGAATTCCCCACACGGAGCTTCACCTTTACCATCTTGTAGCAGTATGCTAACACTGTTTTCATGGATTCCGCAAAGGGATGTTTGGGAGCTCATTGAGGCCTATGGTGAAAAGGGAAATATCCTCAGACACAAACAAGAAAGAAGTGTTTTGAGAAACGGCGTTGGGATGTGTGAATGCAACTCACAGAGTTACAGTTTTCTCTTCAGTGATCAACTTGCTCACACAGTTTTCCTGAAATCTGCCATGGCATATTTCTTAGCGCAATGAAGCTTACAGAGGGCATAGCCTCAGATAAAATGAGAAAAGAAGCTGTCTTAGAAACTGGATCGTGATGTGAGAATTCATCTCACAGAGTTACACACCCCTTTCGTGGAAGAGTCATTTAACACTGTCTTTGAGGAACCTGAGAAGGGCTACTTCGGTTCGAATTCAGGCCTACGCTGAAATACCCTCGATGCAAAACGTGAGCGAAGCTGTGTGAGAAACTTCTCTGTGATACGTGAATTCATCACACAGAGTTACAACTGAGTCTTCAGGAAGCAGTTTGCTAACACCGTTTTCGTGGAATCTGCAAAGTGATATTTGGGGGCGCATTGAGGCCCATAGTGAACACGGAAACATCCTCCGATATGAACTAGAAAGAAGCAGTCTCAGAAATTGCTCTGTGATGTTGAATCCACCACACAGAGATTCACCTTTACCTTCTCGTAGCAGTTTGCTAACACTGTTGCCGTGGATTCTGCAAAGTGACATTTGGGAGCTCATTGTGGGCTACGGGGAAAAGAAAATATCCTCAGATAAGAAGCGGAGAGAAGCTTTCTGAGAAACTGCATTGCGGTGTGTGAATGCACCTCACGGAGTTACACTCTTCTCTTCAGTGATCAGTTTGCCAACACCGTTTTCTTGAAGCTTGCGATGAGATACTTCTCAGCGCTAGCAGCTTACGGTGACAAAGGAAATATCCTCAGATAAGAAATGAAAGAAGCTTCCTCGGGAATTGCTTTCAGATACGAGACTTCAGCTCCCAGAGTTACATCACTGTGTCTTGGAGCCGTTTCCTAGCACTGTTTTTGTGGATTCTGAGAACTGATAATTTCGGATGGGAACTGATAATTTCGGCTTGGAGGCAGGAACTATCCTCCGAGAAGAAGCGGAAGGAAGCTTTCTGAGAAACTGCTTTGTGATGTGTGAATTCATTTCAAAGGGTTACACCACTCTTTCATGAGGAGTTTGCTAGCACTGTGTTTGTAGAATCTCACGAGTGATATCTTGGATAGCGTTGAATCCCATGGTGAATCATGAAATCTCCTCAGACCAATCTGCAGAGAGGCCTCCTCTGAAACTCCTTTGCTGTGGTTGACTTCGGCTCACAGAGTTCTACCATTGTTTCCCTTGAGACGCTTGCTAACAGTGTTTTCACAGAATCTGCTCTAAGACACACAGTGGGGCTCCGAGACCACAAATAACCTCAGCTCGAAAACGAAAAATAGAAGCTTTCTGAGAAACTGCTTTGTGATGTGTGACTTCAACTCACTGAATTACACCTGCCTTTCATGGAGCCGTTGGCTACCCCCGTTTCTGTGGAATCTGGAAACTGATATTTCAGACCCCTTTGAGGACTACGGGGCCAAAGGAAATATCCTCCGTTACAAAGGAGAAAGAAGCTTTCTGAGAAACTTCTTTGTGATCTGTGAATTCATCTCACAGAATTGCAGCTTTCTCCTAATGAAGCCCTTCGCGAAGACTGTTCTCGTGGAATTTGCAAAGTGATATTTGGGAGCTCACTGAGGGCTCCGGTGAAAAGGATATAGCCTCAGATGCACACTGGAAAGAAGCTTTGTGAGAAACTGCATTGCGCTGTGTGAGTGCACCTCCCAGAGTTACACTTTTCCGTGATGAGTTTGACAAGACCGTTTCCTTGAAATCCGCAATGGGAGACTTCTTGGAGCTACGCAGCTTACCGTGACAAAGGAAGTATCCCTAGATAAAAATGACAGAAGCTTCCTCAGAAATTGCTTTCAGATACGTGACTTCATCTGACCGAGTTACATCACTGTTTCTTGGAGCCGTTTCCCAGCACTGTTTATGTGGATTCTGAGAACTGATATTTCGGATGGGTTTGGAGAGTGTGGGGAGAAAGGGATTATCCTCCGAGAAAAAGCAGGGTGCAGCTTTCCGAGAAACAGCTTTGTGACGTGTGAGTTCATTTCAAAGGCTTTCACCACTCTTGGGAGCACACGGAGGGATATGGTGAGAAAAGAAAGGTCCTCAGATAAAAACTGGAAAGAAGCCTTCGGAGAAACTGCATTGTGACATGTGAATGCGACTCCTAGACTTCCACGCAACTTTTCACTGACCCGTTTGCTAACACTGTTTGATTGCAGTACGCACTGGGCTATTTCTCAGCGCAATGAAGCTTATGGTGACCCAGGAAATATCGTAAATGAAAACTGTAAAGAAGCTTTGTGAGAAACTTCTCAGTGAAACGTGAATTCATCTCACAGAGTTCCCACTTAGTCTTCGCGAAGCAGTTTGCTAACACCGTTTTCCTGAAATCTGCGTAGTACTATCTAGGAGCGCATTGAGGGCCCACGGTGAAAACGGAAACATCCTCAGATCGTAACGAGAAAGAAACTGTCTCCGAAATTGCTTTGTGATGTGTCAGTTCACCACACAGAGATTCACCATCCCTTCTTGTAGCCCTTTGCCAGCACTGTTTCCCTGGATTCCGCAAAGTGATATTTGGGAGCTCATTGAGGGCTACGGGGAAAAGGAAATAGCCTCAGATAAAAACTGGAAGGAAGCGTTCTGAGAAACTGCATTGCGATGTGTGAATGCAACTCACAGAGTGACACTTGTCTCTTCAGTGACCAGTTTGCTCACACAGTTTCCTTGAAATCTGCCTTGGGATGCTTCTTAGCGCAATGAAGCTTACGGTGACAAAGGAAATCTCCTCAGAAAACATTAAAAGAAGCTTTCTTAGAAACTGGTTTGCGATGTGTGAAATCATCTCCCAGCGTTACATCGGTGTTTCGTGGGCCAGTCGTTTAACACTGTCTCTCACGAACCCGAGAAGGGCTACTTTGGATGGAATTGAGGCCTACGCTGATGAAGGACATATCCCCCATTAAAAACGTGAGAGAAGCTTTGTGAGACACTTCTCTGTGCTACGTGAATTCAACACATAGAGTTACAGCTGAATCTTCAGGAAGCAGTTTGCCACCACTGTTTTCCGGGAATCTGCAAAGTGATATTTGGGGGCGCATTCAGGGCCCATGGTGCAAAAGGAAACATCCTCAGACGATAACTAGAAAGAAGCTGACTCAGACATTGCTTTGTGATGTTGAATTCCCCACACGGAGCTTCACCTTTACCCTCTTGTAGCAGTACGCTAACACTGTTTTCATGGATTCCGCAAAGGGATGTTTGGGAGCTCATTGAGGCCTATGGTGAAAAGGGAAATATCCTCAGACACAAACAAGAAAGAAGTGTTTTGAGAAACGGCGTTGGGATGTGTGAATGCAACTCACGGAGTTACAGTTTTCTCTTCAGTGATCAACTTGCTCACACAGTTTTCCCGAAATCTGCCATGGCATATTTCTTAGCGCAATGAAGCTTACAGAGGGAATAGCCTCAGATAAAATGAGAAAAGAAGCTGTCTTAGAAACTGGATCGTGATGTGAGAATTCATCTCACAGAGTTACACACCCCTTTCGTGGAAGAGTCATTTAACACTGTCTTTGAGGAACCTGAGAAGCGCTACTTCGGTTCGAATTCAGGCCTACGCTGAAATACCCTCGATACAAAACGTGAGCGAAGCTGTGTGAGAAACTTCTCTGTGATACGTGAATTCATCACACAGAGTTACAACTGAGTCTTCAGGAAGCAGTTTGCTAACACCGTTTTCGTGGAATCTGCAAAGTGATATTTGGGGGCGCATTGAGGCCCATAGTGAACACGGAAACATCCTCCGATATGAACTAGAAAGAGGCAGTCTCAGAAATTGCTCTGTGATGTTGAATCCACCACACAGAGATTCACCTTTCCCTTCTCGTAGCAGTTTGCTAACACTGTTGCCGTGGATTCTGCAAAGTGACATTTGGGAGCTCATTGTGGGCTACGGGGAAAAGAAAATATCCTCAGATAAGAAGCGGAAGGAAGCTTTCTGAGAAACTGCATTGCGGTGTGTGAATGCACCTCACGGAGTTACACTCTTCTCTTCAGTGATCAGTTTGCCAACACCGTTTTCTTGAAGCTTGCGATGAGATACTTCTCAGCGCTAGCAGCTTACGGTGACAAAGGAAATATCCTCAGATAAGAAATGAAAGAAGCTTCCTCGGGAATTGCTTTCAGATACGAGACTTCAGCTCCCAGAGTTACATCACTGTGTCTTGGAGCCGTTTCCTAGCACTGTTTTTGTGGATTCTGAGAACCGATAATTTCGGATCGGAACTGATAATTTCGGCTGGGAGGCAGGAACTATCCTCCGAGAAAAAGCGAAAGGAAGCTTTCTGAGAAACTGCTTTGTGATGTGTGAATTCATTTCAGAGGGTTACACCACTCTTTCATGAGGTGTTTGCTAGCACTGTGTTTGTAGAATCTCACGAGTGATATCTTGGATAGCGTTGAATCCCATGGTGAATCATGAAATCTCCTCAGACAAATCTGCAGAGAGGCCTCCTCTGAAACTCCTTTGCTGTGGGTGACTTCGGCTCACAGAGTTCTACCATTGTTTCCCTTGAGACGCTTGCTAACAGTGTTTTCGCAGAATCTGCTCTAAGACACACAGTGGGGCTCCGAGACCACAAATAACCTCAGCTCGAAAACGAAAAATAGAAGCTTTCTGAGAAACTGCTTTGTGATGTGTGACTTCAACTCACTGAATTACACCTGCGTTTCATGGAGCCGTTGGCTACCCCCGTTTCTGTGGAATCTGGAAACTGATATTTCAGACCCCTTTGAGGACTACGGGGCCAAAGGAAATATCCTCCGTTACAAAGGAGAAAGAAGCTTTCTGAGAAACTTCTTTGTGATCTGTGAATTCATCTCACAGAATTGCAGCTTTCTCCTAATGAAGCCCTTCGCGAAGACTGTTCTCGTGGAATTTGCAAAGTGATATTTGGGAGCTCACTGAGGGCTCCGGTGAAAAGGAAATAGCCTCAGATGCACACTGGAAAGAAGCTTTGTGAGAAACTGCATTGCGCTGTGTGAGTGCACCTCCCAGAGTTACACTTTTCCGTGATGAGTTTGACAAGACCGTTTCCTTGAAATCCGCAATGGGAGACTTCTTGGAGCTACGCAGCTTACCGTGACAAAGGAAGTATCCCTAGATAAAAATGACAGAAGCTTCCTCAGAAATTGCTTTCAGATACGTGACTTCATCTGACCGAGTTACATCACTGTTTCTTGGAGCCGTTTCCCAGCACTGTTTATGTGGATTCCGAGAACTGATATTTCGGATGGGTTTGGAGAGTGTGGGGAGAAAGGGATTATCCTCCAAGAAAAAGCAGGGTGCAGCTTTCTGAGAAACAGCTTTGTGACGTGTGAGTTCATTTCAAAGGCTTTCACCACTCTTGGGAGCACACGGAGCGATATGGTGAGAAAAGAAAGGTCCTCAGATAAAAACTGGAAAGAAGCCTTCGGAGAAACTGCATTGTGACATGTGAATGCGACTCCTAGACTTCCACGCAACTTTTCACTGACCCGTTTGCTAACACTGTTTGATTGCAGTCTGCCCTGGGCTATTTCTCAGTGCAATGAAGCTTACGGTGACCCAGGAAATATCGTAAATGAAAACTGGAAAGAAGCTTTGTGAGAAACTTCTCAGTGAAACGTGAATTCATCTCACAGAGTTCCCACTTAGTCTTCGCGAAGCAGTTTGCTAACACCGTTTTCCTGGAATCTGCGTAGTACTATCTGGGAGAACATTGAGGGCCCACGGTGAAAACGGAAACATCCTCAGATCGTAACGAGAAAGAAGCTGTCTCCGAAATTGCTTTGTGATGTGTCAGTTCACCACACAGAGATTCACGTTCCCTTCTTGTAGCCCTTTGCCAGCACTGTTTCCCTGGATTCCGTAAAGTGATATTTGGGAGATCATTGAGGGCTACGGGTAAAAGGAAATTGCCTCAGATAAAAACTGGAAGGAAGCGTTCTGAGAAACTGCATTGCGATGTGTGAATGCAACTCACAGAGTGACACTTGTCTCTTCAGTGACCAGTTTGCTCACACAGTTTCCTTGAAATCTGCCTTGGGATGCTTCTTAGCGCAATGAAGCTTACGGTGACAAAGGAAATCTCCTCAGAAAACATTAAAAGAAGCTTTCTTAGAAACTGGTTTGCGATGTGTGAAATCATCTCCCGGCGTTACGTCGGCGTTTCGTGGGGCAGTCGTTTAACACTGTCTCTCAGGAACCCGAGAAGGGCTACTTTGGATGGAATTGAGGCCTACGCTGATGAAGGACATATCCCCCATTAAAAACGTGAGAGAAGCTTTGTGAGACACTTCTCTGTGCTACGTGAATTCAACACATAGTGTTACAGCTGAATCTTCAGGAAGCAGTTTGCCACCACTGTTTTCCGGGAATCTGCAAAGTGATATTTGGGGGCGCATTCAGGGCCAATGGTGCCAAAGGAAACATCCTCAGACGATAACTAGAAAGAAGCTGACTCTGACATTGCTTTGTGATATTGAATTCCCCACACGGAGCTTCACCTTTACCATCTTGTAGCAGTATGCTAACACTGTTTTCATGGATTCCGCAAAGGGATGTTTGGGAGCTCATTGAGGCCTATGGTGAAAAGGGAAATATCCTCAGACACAAACAAGAAAGAAGTGTTTTGAGAAACGGCGTTGGGATGTGTGAATGCAACTCACAGAGTTACAGTTTTCTCTTCAGTGATCAACTTGCTCACACAGTTTTCCTGAAATCTGCCATGGCATATTTCTTAGCGCAATGAAGCTTACAGAGGGCATAGCCTCAGATAAAATGAGAAAAGAAGCTGTCTTAGAAACTGGATCGTGATGTGAGAATTCATCTCACAGAGTTACACACCCCTTTCGTGGAAGAGTCATTTAACACTGTCTTTGAGGAACCTGAGAAGGGCTACTTCGGTTCGAATTCAGGCCTACGCTGAAATACCCTCGATGCAAAACGTGAGCGAAGCTGTGTGAGAAACTTCTCTGTGATACGTGAATTCATCACACAGAGTTACAACTGAGTCTTCAGGAAGCAGTTTGCTAACACCGTTTTCGTGGAATCTGCAAAGTGATATTTGGGGGCGCATTGAGGCCCATAGTGAACACGGAAACATCCTCCGATATGAACTAGAAAGAAGCAGTCTCAGAAATTGCTCTGTGATGTTGAATCCACCACACAGAGATTCACCTTTACCTTCTCGTAGCAGTTTGCTAACACTGTTGCCGTGGATTCTGCAAAGTGACATTTGGGAGCTCATTGTGGGCTACGGGGAAAAGAAAATATCCTCAGATAAGAAGCGGAGAGAAGCTTTCTGAGAAACTGCATTGCGGTGTGTGAATGCACCTCACGGAGTTACACTCTTCTCTTCAGTGATCAGTTTGCCAACACCGTTTTCTTGAAGCTTGCGATGAGATACTTCTCAGCGCTAGCAGCTTACGGTGACAAAGGAAATATCCTCAGATAAGAAATGAAAGAAGCTTCCTCGGGAATTGCTTTCAGATACGAGACTTCAGCTCCCAGAGTTACATCACTGTGTCTTGGAGCCGTTTCCTAGCACTGTTTTTGTGGATTCTGAGAACTGATAATTTCGGATGGGAACTGATAATTTCGGCTTGGAGGCAGGAACTATCCTCCGAGAAGAAGCGGAAGGAAGCTTTCTGAGAAACTGCTTTGTGATGTGTGAATTCATTTCAAAGGGTTACACCACTCTTTCATGAGGAGTTTGCTAGCACTGTGTTTGTAGAATCTCACGAGTGATATCTTGGATAGCGTTGAATCCCATGGTGAATCATGAAATCTCCTCAGACCAATCTGCAGAGAGGCCTCCTCTGAAACTCCTTTGCTGTGGTTGACTTCGGCTCACAGAGTTCTACCATTGTTTCCCTTGAGACGCTTGCTAACAGTGTTTTCACAGAATCTGCTCTAAGACACACAGTGGGGCTCCGAGACCACAAATAACCTCAGCTCGAAAACGAAAAATAGAAGCTTTCTGAGAAACTGCTTTGTGATGTGTGACTTCAACTCACTGAATTACACCTGCCTTTCATGGAGCCGTTGGCTACCCCCGTTTCTGTGGAATCTGGAAACTGATATTTCAGACCCCTTTGAGGACTACGGGGCCAAAGGAAATATCCTCCGTTACAAAGGAGAAAGAAGCTTTCTGAGAAACTTCTTTGTGATCTGTGAATTCATCTCACAGAATTGCAGCTTTCTCCTAATGAAGCCCTTCGCGAAGACTGTTCTCGTGGAATTTGCAAAGTGATATTTGGGAGCTCACTGAGGGCTCCGGTGAAAAGGATATAGCCTCAGATGCACACTGGAAAGAAGCTTTGTGAGAAACTGCATTGCGCTGTGTGAGTGCACCTCCCAGAGTTACACTTTTCCGTGATGAGTTTGACAAGACCGTTTCCTTGAAATCCGCAATGGGAGACTTCTTGGAGCTACGCAGCTTACCGTGACAAAGGAAGTATCCCTAGATAAAAATGACAGAAGCTTCCTCAGAAATTGCTTTCAGATACGTGACTTCATCTGACCGAGTTACATCACTGTTTCTTGGAGCCGTTTCCCAGCACTGTTTATGTGGATTCTGAGAACTGATATTTCGGATGGGTTTGGAGAGTGTGGGGAGAAAGGGATTATCCTCCGAGAAAAAGCAGGGTGCAGCTTTCCGAGAAACAGCTTTGTGACGTGTGAGTTCATTTCAAAGGCTTTCACCACTCTTGGGAGCACACGGAGGGATATGGTGAGAAAAGAAAGGTCCTCAGATAAAAACTGGAAAGAAGCCTTCGGAGAAACTGCATTGTGACATGTGAATGCGACTCCTAGACTTCCACGCAACTTTTCACTGACCCGTTTGCTAACACTGTTTGATTGCAGTACGCACTGGGCTATTTCTCAGCGCAATGAAGCTTATGGTGACCCAGGAAATATCGTAAATGAAAACTGTAAAGAAGCTTTGTGAGAAACTTCTCAGTGAAACGTGAATTCATCTCACAGAGTTCCCACTTAGTCTTCGCGAAGCAGTTTGCTAACACCGTTTTCCTGAAATCTGCGTAGTACTATCTAGGAGCGCATTGAGGGCCCACGGTGAAAACGGAAACATCCTCAGATCGTAACGAGAAAGAAACTGTCTCCGAAATTGCTTTGTGATGTGTCAGTTCACCACACAGAGATTCACCATCCCTTCTTGTAGCCCTTTGCCAGCACTGTTTCCCTGGATTCCGCAAAGTGATATTTGGGAGCTCATTGAGGGCTACGGGGAAAAGGAAATAGCCTCAGATAAAAACTGGAAGGAAGCGTTCTGAGAAACTGCATTGCGATGTGTGAATGCAACTCACAGAGTGACACTTGTCTCTTCAGTGACCAGTTTGCTCACACAGTTTCCTTGAAATCTGCCTTGGGATGCTTCTTAGCGCAATGAAGCTTACGGTGACAAAGGAAATCTCCTCAGAAAACATTAAAAGAAGCTTTCTTAGAAACTGGTTTGCGATGTGTGAAATCATCTCCCAGCGTTACATCGGTGTTTCGTGGGCCAGTCGTTTAACACTGTCTCTCACGAACCCGAGAAGGGCTACTTTGGATGGAATTGAGGCCTACGCTGATGAAGGACATATCCCCCATTAAAAACGTGAGAGAAGCTTTGTGAGACACTTCTCTGTGCTACGTGAATTCAACACATAGAGTTACAGCTGAATCTTCAGGAAGCAGTTTGCCACCACTGTTTTCCGGGAATCTGCAAAGTGATATTTGGGGGCGCATTCAGGGCCCATGGTGCAAAAGGAAACATCCTCAGACGATAACTAGAAAGAAGCTGACTCAGACATTGCTTTGTGATGTTGAATTCCCCACACGGAGCTTCACCTTTACCCTCTTGTAGCAGTACGCTAACACTGTTTTCATGGATTCCGCAAAGGGATGTTTGGGAGCTCATTGAGGCCTATGGTGAAAAGGGAAATATCCTCAGACACAAACAAGAAAGAAGTGTTTTGAGAAACGGCGTTGGGATGTGTGAATGCAACTCACGGAGTTACAGTTTTCTCTTCAGTGATCAACTTGCTCACACAGTTTTCCCGAAATCTGCCATGGCATATTTCTTAGCGCAATGAAGCTTACAGAGGGAATAGCCTCAGATAAAATGAGAAAAGAAGCTGTCTTAGAAACTGGATCGTGATGTGAGAATTCATCTCACAGAGTTACACACCCCTTTCGTGGAAGAGTCATTTAACACTGTCTTTGAGGAACCTGAGAAGCGCTACTTCGGTTCGAATTCAGGCCTACGCTGAAATACCCTCGATACAAAACGTGAGCGAAGCTGTGTGAGAAACTTCTCTGTGATACGTGAATTCATCACACAGAGTTACAACTGAGTCTTCAGGAAGCAGTTTGCTAACACCGTTTTCGTGGAATCTGCAAAGTGATATTTGGGGGCGCATTGAGGCCCATAGTGAACACGGAAACATCCTCCGATATGAACTAGAAAGAGGCAGTCTCAGAAATTGCTCTGTGATGTTGAATCCACCACACAGAGATTCACCTTTCCCTTCTCGTAGCAGTTTGCTAACACTGTTGCCGTGGATTCTGCAAAGTGACATTTGGGAGCTCATTGTGGGCTACGGGGAAAAGAAAATATCCTCAGATAAGAAGCGGAAGGAAGCTTTCTGAGAAACTGCATTGCGGTGTGTGAATGCACCTCACGGAGTTACACTCTTCTCTTCAGTGATCAGTTTGCCAACACCGTTTTCTTGAAGCTTGCGATGAGATACTTCTCAGCGCTAGCAGCTTACGGTGACAAAGGAAATATCCTCAGATAAGAAATGAAAGAAGCTTCCTCGGGAATTGCTTTCAGATACGAGACTTCAGCTCCCAGAGTTACATCACTGTGTCTTGGAGCCGTTTCCTAGCACTGTTTTTGTGGATTCTGAGAACCGATAATTTCGGATCGGAACTGATAATTTCGGCTGGGAGGCAGGAACTATCCTCCGAGAAAAAGCGAAAGGAAGCTTTCTGAGAAACTGCTTTGTGATGTGTGAATTCATTTCAGAGGGTTACACCACTCTTTCATGAGGTGTTTGCTAGCACTGTGTTTGTAGAATCTCACGAGTGATATCTTGGATAGCGTTGAATCCCATGGTGAATCATGAAATCTCCTCAGACAAATCTGCAGAGAGGCCTCCTCTGAAACTCCTTTGCTGTGGGTGACTTCGGCTCACAGAGTTCTACCATTGTTTCCCTTGAGACGCTTGCTAACAGTGTTTTCGCAGAATCTGCTCTAAGACACACAGTGGGGCTCCGAGACCACAAATAACCTCAGCTCGAAAACGAAAAATAGAAGCTTTCTGAGAAACTGCTTTGTGATGTGTGACTTCAACTCACTGAATTACACCTGCGTTTCATGGAGCCGTTGGCTACCCCCGTTTCTGTGGAATCTGGAAACTGATATTTCAGACCCCTTTGAGGACTACGGGGCCAAAGGAAATATCCTCCGTTACAAAGGAGAAAGAAGCTTTCTGAGAAACTTCTTTGTGATCTGTGAATTCATCTCACAGAATTGCAGCTTTCTCCTAATGAAGCCCTTCGCGAAGACTGTTCTCGTGGAATTTGCAAAGTGATATTTGGGAGCTCACTGAGGGCTCCGGTGAAAAGGAAATAGCCTCAGATGCACACTGGAAAGAAGCTTTGTGAGAAACTGCATTGCGCTGTGTGAGTGCACCTCCCAGAGTTACACTTTTCCGTGATGAGTTTGACAAGACCGTTTCCTTGAAATCCGCAATGGGAGACTTCTTGGAGCTACGCAGCTTACCGTGACAAAGGAAGTATCCCTAGATAAAAATGACAGAAGCTTCCTCAGAAATTGCTTTCAGATACGTGACTTCATCTGACCGAGTTACATCACTGTTTCTTGGAGCCGTTTCCCAGCACTGTTTATGTGGATTCCGAGAACTGATATTTCGGATGGGTTTGGAGAGTGTGGGGAGAAAGGGATTATCCTCCAAGAAAAAGCAGGGTGCAGCTTTCTGAGAAACAGCTTTGTGACGTGTGAGTTCATTTCAAAGGCTTTCACCACTCTTGGGAGCACACGGAGCGATATGGTGAGAAAAGAAAGGTCCTCAGATAAAAACTGGAAAGAAGCCTTCGGAGAAACTGCATTGTGACATGTGAATGCGACTCCTAGACTTCCACGCAACTTTTCACTGACCCGTTTGCTAACACTGTTTGATTGCAGTCTGCACTGGGCTATTTCTCAGCGCAATGAAGCTTACGGTGACCCAGGAAATATCGTAAATGAAAACTGGAAAGAAGCTTTGTGAGAAACTTCTCAGTGAAACGTGAATTCATCTCACAGAGTTCCCACTTAGTCTTCGCGAAGCAGTTTGCTAACACCGTTTTCGTGGAATCTGCATAGTACTATCTGGGAGCGCATTGAGGGCCCACGGTGAAAACGGAAACATCCTCAGATGGTAACGAGAAAGAAGCTGTCTCCGAAATTGCTTTGTGATGTGTCAGTTCACCACACAGAGATTCACCTTCCCTTCTTGTAGCCCTTTGCCAGCACTGTTTCCCTGGATTCTGCAAAGTGATATTTGGGAGCTCATTGAGGGCTACGGGGAAAAGGAAATAGCCTCAGATAAAAACTGGAAGGAAGCGTTCTGAGAAACTGCATTGCGATGTGTGAATGCAACTCAGAGAGTGACACTTGTCTCTTCAGTGACCAGTTTGCTCACACAGTTTCCTTGAAATCTGCCTTGGGATGCTTCTTAGCGTAATGAATCTTACGGTGACAAAGGAAATCTCCTCAGAAAACATTAAAAGAAGCTTTCTTAGAAACTGGTTTGCGATGTGTGAAATCATCTCCCAGCGTTACATCGGCGTTTCGTGGGGCAGTCGTTTAACACTGTCTCTCAGGAATCCGAGAAGGGCTACTTTGGATGGAATTGAGGCCTACGCTGATGAAGGACATATCCCACATTAAAAACGTGAGAGAAGCTTTGTGAGACACTTCTCTGTGCTACGTGAATTCAACACATAGAGTTACAGCTGAATCTTCAGGAAGCAGTTTGCCACCACTGTTTTCCGGGAATCTGCAAAGTGATATTTGGGGGCGCATTCAGGGCCCATGGTGCAAAAGGAAACATCCTCAGACGATAACTAGAAAGAAGCTGACTCAGACATTGCTTTGTGATGTTGAATGCCCCACACGGAGCTTCACCTTTACCCTCTTGTAGCAGTATGCTAACACTGTTTTCATGGATTCCGCAAAGGGATGCTTGGGAGCTCATTGAGGCCTATGGTGAAAAGGGAAATATCCTCAGACACAAACAAGAAAGAAGTGTTTTGAGAAACGGCGTTGGGATGTGTGAATGCAACTCACGGAGTTACAGTTTTCTCTTCAGTGATCAACTTGCTCACACAGCTTTCCTGAAATCTGCCATGGCATATTTCTTAGCGCAATGAAGCTTACAGAGGGCATAGCCTCAGATAAAATGAGAAAAGAAGCTGTCTTCGAAACTGGATCGTGATGTGAGAATTCATCTCACAGAGTTACACACCCCTTTCGTGGAAGAGTCATTTTACACTGTCTTTGAGGAACCTGAGAAGGGCTACTTCGGTTCGAATTCAGGCCTACGCTGAAATACCCTCGATGCAAAACGTGAGCGAAGCTGTGTGAGAAACTTGTCTGTGATACGTGAATTCATCACACAGAGTTACAACTGAGTCTTCAGGAAGCAGTTTGCTAACACCGTTTTCGTGGAATCTGCAAAGTGATATTTGGGGGCGCATTGAGGCCCATAGTGAACACGGAAACATCCTCCGATATTAACTAGAAAGAAGCAGTCTCAGAAATTGCTCTGTGATGTTGAATCCACCACACAGGGATTCACCTTTACCTTCTTGTAGCAGTTTGCTAACACTGTTGCCGTGGATTCTGCAAAGTGATCTTTGGGAGCTCATTGTGGGCTACGGGGAAAAGAAAATATCCTCAGATAAGAAGCGGAAAGAAGCTTTCTGAGAAACTGCATTGCGGTGTGTGAATGCACCTCACGGAGTTACACTCTTCTCTTCAGTGATCAGTTTGCCAACACCGTTTTCTTGAAGCTTGCGATGAGATACTTCTCAGCGCTAGCAGCTTACGGTGACAAAGGAAGTATCCTCAGATAAGAAATGAAAGAAGCTTCCTCGGGAATTGCTTTCAGATACGAGACTTCAGCTCCCAGAGTTACATCACTGTGTCTTTGAGCCGTTTCCTAGCACTGTTTTTGTGGATTCTGAGAACTGATAATTTCGGATGGGAACTGATAATTTCGGCTGGGAGGCAGGAACTATCCTCCGAGAAAAAGCGGAAGGAAGCTTTCTGAGAAACTGCTTTGTGATGTGTGAATTCATTTCAAAGGGTTACACGACTCTTTCATGAGGAGTTTGCTAGCACTGTGTTTGTAGAATCTCACGAGTGATATCTTGGATAGCGTTGAATCCCATGGTGAATCATGAAATCTCCTCAGACCAATGTGCAGAGAGACCTCCTCTGAAACTCCTTTGCTGTGGGTGACTTCGGCTCACAGAGTTCTACCATTGTTTCCCTTGAGACGCTTGCTAACAGTGTTTTCGCAGAATCTGCTCTAAGACACACAGTGGGGCTCCGAGACCACAAATAACCTCAGCTCGAAAACGAAAAATAGAAGCTTTCTGAGAAACTGCTTTGTGATGTGTGACTTCAACTCACTGAATTACACCTGCGTTTCATGGAGCCGTTGGCTACCCCCGTTTCTGTGGAATCTGGAAACTGATATTTCAGACCCCTTTGAGGACTACGGGGCCAAAGGAAATATCCTCCGTTACAAAGGAGAAAGAAGCTTTCTGAGAAACTTCTTTGTGATCTGTGAATTCATCTCACAGAATTGCAGCTTTCTCCTAATGAAGCCCTTCGCGAAGACTGTTCTCGTGGAATTTGCAAAGTGATATTTGGGAGCTCACTGAGGGCTCCGGTGAAAAGGAAATAGCCTCAGATGCACACTGGAAAGAAGCTTTGTGAGAAACTGCATTGCGCTGTGTGAGTGCACCTCCCAGAGTTACACTTTTCCGTGATGAGTTTGACAAGACCGTTTCCTTGAAATCCGCAATGGGAGACTTCTTGGAGCTACGCAGCTTACCGTGACAAAGGAAGTATCCCTAGATAAAAATGACAGAAGCATCCTCAGAAATTGCTTTCAGATACGTGACTTCATCTGACCGAGTTACATCACTGTTTCTTGGAGCCGTTTCCCAGCACTGTTTATGTGGATTCCGAGAACTGATATTTCGGATGGGTTTGGAGAGTGTGGGGAGAAAGGGATTATCCTCCGAGAAAAAGCAGGGTGCAGCTTTCTGAGAAACAGCTTTGTGACGTGTGAGTTCATTTCAAAGGCTTTCACCACTCTTGGGAGCACACGGAGGGATATGGTGAGAAAAGAAAGGTCCTCAGATAAAAACTGGAAAGAAGCCTTCGGAGAAACTGCATTGTGACATGTGAATGCGACTCCTAGATTCCACGCAACTTTTCACTGACCCGTTTGCTAACACTGTTTGATTGCAGTCTGCACTGGGCTATTTCTCAGCGCAATGAAGCTTACGGTGACCCAGGAAATATCGTAAATGAAAACTGCAAAGAAGCTTTGTGAGAAACTTCTCAGTGAAACGTGAATTCCTCTCACAGAGTTCCCACTTAGTCTTCGCGAAGCAGTTTGCTAACACCGTTTTCCTGGAATCTGCATAGTACTATCTGGGAGCACATTGAGGGCCCACGGTGAAAACGGAAACATCCTCAGATCGTAACGAGAAAGAAGCTGTCTCCGAAATTGCTTTGTGATGTGTCAGTACACCACACAGAGATTCACCTTCCCTTTTTGTAGCCCTTTGCCAGCACTCTTTCCCTGGATTCTGCAAAGTGATATTTGGGAGCTCATTGAGGGCTACGGGGAAAAGGAAATAGCCTCAGATAAAAACTGGAAGGAAGCGTTCTGAGAAACTGCATTGCGATGTGTGAATGCAACTCACAGAGTGACACTTGTCTCTTCAGTGACCAGTTTGCTCACACAGTTTCCTTGAAATCTGCCTTGGGATGCTTCTCAGCTCAATGAAGCTTACGGTGACAAAGGAAATCTCCTCAGAAAACATGAAAAGAAGCTTTCTTAGAAACTGGTTTGCGATGTGTGAAATCATCTCCCAGCGTTACATCGGTGTTTCGTGGGGCAGTCGTTTAACACTGTCTCTCAGGAACCCGAGAAGGGCTACTTTGGATGGAATTGAGGCCTACGCTGATGAAGGACATATCCCCCATTAAAAACGTGAGGGAAGCTTTGTGAGACACTTCTCTGTGCTACGTGAATTCAACACATAGAGTTACAGCTGAATCTTCAGGAAGCAGTTTGCCACCACTGTTTTCCGGGAATCTGCAAAGTGATACTTGGGGGCGCATTCAGGGCCCATGGTGCAAAAGGAAACATCCTCAGATGATAACTAGAAAGAAGCTGACTCAGACATTGCTTTGTGATGTTGAATTCCCCACACGGAGCTTCACCTTTACCATCTTGTAGCAGTATGCTAACACTGTTTTCATGGATTCCGCAAAGGGATGTTTGGGAGCTCATTGAGGCCTATGGTGAAAAGGGAAATATCCTCAGACACAAAAAAGAAAGAAGTGTTTTGAGAAACGGCGTTGGGATGTGTGAATGCAACTCACGGAGTTACAGTTTTCTCTTCAGTGATCAGCTTGCTCACACAGTTTTCCTGAAATCTGCCATGGCATATTTCTTAGCGCAATGAAGCTTACAGAGGGCACAGCCTCAGATAAAATGAGAAAAGAAGCTGTCTTAGAAACTGGATCGTGATGTGAGAATTCATCTCACAGAGTTACACACCCCTTTCGTGGAAGAGTCATTTAACACTGTCTTTGAGGAACCTGAGAAGGGCTACTTCGGTTCGAATTCAGGCCTACGTTGAAATACCCTCGATGCAAAACGTGAGCGAACCTGTGTGAGAAACTTCTCTGTGATACGTGAATTCATCACACAGAGTTACAACTGAGTCTTCAGGAAGCAGTTTGCTAACACCGTTTTAGTGGAATCTGCAAAGTGATATTTGGGGGCGCATTGAGGCCCATAGTGAACACGGAAACATCCTCCGATATTAACTAGAAAGAAGCAGTCTCAGAAATTGCTCTGTGATGTTGAATCCACCACACAGAAATTCACCTTTACCTTCTTGTAGCAGTTTGCTAACACTGTTGCCGTGGATTCTGCAAAGTGACATTTGGGAGCTCATTGTGGGCTACGGGGAAAAGAAAATATCCTCAGATAAGAAGCGGAGAGATGCTTTCTGAGAAACTGCATTGCGGTGTGTGAATGCACCTCATGGAGTTACACTCTTCTCTTCAGTGATCAGTTTGCCAACACCGTTTTCTTGAAGCTTGCGATGAGATACTTCTCAGCGCTAGCAGCTTACGGTGACAAAGGAAATATCCTCAGATAAGAAATGAAAGAAGCTTCCTCGGGAATTGCTTTCAGATACGAGACTTCAGCTCCCAGAGTTACATCACTGTGTCTTGGAGCCGTTTCCAAGCACTGTTTTTGTGGATTCTGAGAACTGATAATTTCGCATGGGAACTGATAATTTCGGCTGGGAGGCAGGAACTCTCCTCCGAGAAAAAGCGGAAGGAAGCTTTCTGAGAAACTGCTTTGTGATGTGTGAATTCATTTCAAAGGGTTACACCACTCTTTCATGAGGAGTTTGCTAGCACTGTGTTTGTAGAATCTCACGAGTGATATCTTGGATAGCGTTGAATCCCATGGTGAATCATGAAATCTCCTCAGACCAATCTGCAGAGAGGCGTCCTCTGAAACTCCTTTGCTGTGGGTGATTCGGCTCACAGAGTTCTACCATTGTTTCCCTTGAGACGCTTGCTAACAGTGTTTTCGCAGAATCTGCTCTAAGACACACAGTGGGGCTCCGAGACCACAAATAACCTCAGCTCGAAAACGAAAAATAGAAGCTTTCTGAGAAACTGCTTTGTGATGTGTGACTTCAACTCACTGAATTACACCTGCGTTTCATGGAGCCGTTGGCTACCCCCGTTTCTGTGGAATCTGGAAACTGATATTTCAGACCCCTTTGAGGACTACGGGGCCAAAGGAAATATCCTCCGTTACAAAGGAGAAAGAAGCTTTCTGAGAAACTTCTTTGTGATCTGTGAATTCATCTCACAGAATTGCAGCTTTTTCCTAATGAAGCCCTTCGCGAAGACTGTTCTCGTGGAATTTGCAAAGTGATATTTGGGAGCTCACTGAGGGCTCCGGTGAAAAGGAAATAGCCTCAGATGCACACTGGAAAGAAGCTTTGTGAGAAACTGCATTGCGCTGTGTGAGTGCACCTCCCAGAGTTACACTTTTCCGTGATGAGTTTGACAAGACCGTTTCCTTGAAATCCGCAATGGGAGACTTCTTGGAGCTACGCAGCTTACCGTGACAAAGGAAGTATCCCTAGATAAAAATGACAGAAGCTTCCTCAGAAATTGCTTTCAGATACGTGACTTCATCTGACCGAGTTACATCACTGTTTCTTGGAGCCGTTTCCCAGCACTGTTTATGTGGATTCCGAGAACTGATATTTCGGATGGGTTTGGAGAGTGTGGGGAGAAAGGGATTATCCTCCGAGAAAAAGCAGGGTGCAGCTTTCTGAGAAACAGGTTTGTGACGTGTGAGTTCATTTCAAAGGCTTTCACCACTCTTGGGAGCACACGGAGGGATATGTTGAGAAAAGAAAGGTCCTCAGATAAAAACTGGAAAGAAGCCTTCGGAGAAACTGCATTGTGACATGTGAATGCGACTCCTAGACTTCCACGCAACTTTTCACTGACCCGTTTGCTAACACTGTTTGATTGCAGTCTGCACTGGGCTATTTCTCAGCGCAATGAAGCTTAAGGTGACCCAGGAAATATCGTAAATGAAAACTGGAAAGAAGCTTTGTGAGAAACTTCTCAGTGAAACGTGAATTCCTCTCACAGAGTTCCCACTTAGTCTTCGCGAAGCAGTTTGCTAACACCGTTTTCCTGGAATCTGCATAGTACTATCTGGGAGCGCATTGAGGGCCCACGGTGAAAACGGAAACATCCTCAGATCGTAACGAGAAAGAAGCTGTCTCCGAAATTGCTTTGTGATGTGTCAGTACACCACACAGAGATTCACCTTCCCTTCTTGTAGCCCTTTGCCAGCACTGTTTCCCTGGATTCTGCAAAGTGATATTTGGGAGCTCATTGAGGGCTACGGGGAAAAGGAAATAGCCTCAGATAAAAACTGGAAGGAAGCGTTCTGAGAAACTGCATTGCGATGTGTGAATGCAACTCACAGAGTGACACTTGTCTCTTCAGTGACCAGTTTGCTCACACAGTTTCCTTGAAATCTGCCTTGGGATGCTTCTCAGCTCAATGAAGCTTACGGTGACAAAGGAAATCTCCTCAGAAAACATGAAAAGAAGCTTTCTTAGAAACTGGTTTGCGATGTGTGAAATCATCTCCCAGCGTTACATCGGTGTTTCGTGGGGCAGTCGTTTAACACTGTCTCTCAGGAACCCGAGAAGGGCTACTTTGGATGGAATTGAGGCCTACGCTGATGAAGGACATATCCCCCATTAAAAACGTGAGGGAAGCTTTGTGAGACACTTCTCTGTGCTACGTGAATTCAACACATAGAGTTACAGCTGAATCTTCAGGAAGCAGTTTGCCACCACTGTTTTCCGGGAATCTGCAAAGTGATATTTGGGGGCGCATTCAGGGCCCATGGTGCAAAAGGAAACATCCTCAGATGATAACTAGAAAGAAGCTGACTCAGACATTGCTTTGTGATGTTGAATTCCCCACACGGAGCTTCACCTTTACCATCTTGTAGCAGTATGCTAACACTGTTTTCATGGATTCCGCAAAGAGATGTTTGGGAGCTCATTGAGGCCTATGGTGAAAAGGGAAATATCCTCAGACACAAACAAGAAAGAAGTGTTTTGAGAAACGGCGTTGGGATGTGTGAATGCAACTCACGGAGTTACAGTTTTCTCTTCAGTGATCAACTTGCTAACACAGTTTTCCTGAAACCTGCCATGGCATATTTTTTAGCGCAATGAAGCTTACAGAGGGCATAGCCTCAGATAAAATGAGAAAAGAAGCTGTCTTCGAAACTGGATCGTGATGTGAGAATTCATCTCACAGAGTTACACACCCCTTTCGTGGGAGAGTCATTTAACACTGTCTTTGAGGAACCTGAGAAGGGCTAGTTCGGTTCGAATTCAGGCCTACGCTGAAATACCCTTGATGCAAAACGTGAGCGAAGCTGTGTGAGAAACCTCTCTGTGATACGTGAATTCATCACACAGAGTTACAACTGAGTCTTCAGGAAGCAGTTTGCTAACACCGTTTCCGTGGAATCTGCAAAGTGATATTTGGGGGCGCATTGAGGCCCATAGTGAACACAGAAACATCCTCCGATATTAACTAGAAAGAAGCAGTCTCAGAAATTGCTCTGTGATGTTGAATCCACCACACAGAGATTCACCTTTACCTTCTTGAAGCAGTTTGCTAACACTGTTGCCGTGGATTCTGCAAAGTGATCTTTGGGAGCTCATTGTGGTCTACGGGGAAAAGAAAATATCCTCAGATAAGAAGCGGAAAGAAGCTTTCTGAGAAACTGCATTGCGGTGTGTGAATGCACCTCACGGAGTTACACTCTTCTCTTCAGTGATCAGTTTGCCAAGACCGTTTTCCTGAAGCTTGCGATGAGATACTTCTCAGCGCTAGCAGCTTACGGAGACAAAAGAAATATCCTCAGATAAGAAATGAAAGAAGCTTCCTCGGGAATTGCTTTCAGATACGAGACTTCAGCTCCCAGAGTTACATCACTGTGTCTTGGAGCCGTTTCCTAGCACTGTTTTTGTGGATTCTGAGAACCGATAATTTCGGATGGGAACTGATAATTTCGGCTGGGAGGCAGGAACTATCCTCCGAGAAAAAGCGGAAGGAAGCTTTCTGAGAAACTGCTTTGTGATGTGTGAATTCATTTCAAAGGGTTACACCACTCTTTCATGAGGAGTTTGCTAGCACTGTGTTTGTAGAATCTCACGAGTGATATCTTGGATAGCGTTGAATCCCATGGTGAATCATGAAATCTCCTCAGACCAATGTGCAGAGAGGCCTGCTCTGAAACTCCTTTGCTGTGGGTGACTTCGGCTCACAGAGTTCTACCATTGTTTCCCTTGAGACGCTTGCTAACAGTGTTTTCGCAGAATCTGCTCTAAGACACACAGTGGGGCTCCGAGACCACAAATAACCTCAGCTCGAAAACGAAAAATAGAAGCTTTCTGAGAAACTGCTTTGTGATGTGTGACTTCAACTCACTGAATTACACCTGCGTTTCATGGAGCCGTTGGCTACCCCCGTTTCTGTGGAATCAGGAAACTGATATTTCAGACCCCTTTGAGGACTACGGGGCCAAAGGAAATATCCTCCGTTACAAAGGAGAAAGAAGCTTTCTGAGAAACTTCTTTGTGATCTGTGAATTCATCTCACAGAATTGCAGCTTTTTCCTAATGAAGCCCTTCGCGAAGACTGTTCTCGTGGAATTTGCAAAGTGATATTTGGGAGCTCACTGAGGGCTCCGGTGAAAAGGAAATAGCCTCAGATGCACACTGGAAAGAAGCTTTGTGAGAAACTGCATTGCGCTGTGTGAGTGCACCTCCCAGAGTTACACTTTTCCGTGATGAGTTTGACAAGACCGTTTCCTTGAAATCCGCAATGGGAGACTTCTTGGAGCTACGCAGCTTACCGTGACAAAGGAAGTATCCCTAGATAAAAATGACAGAAGCTTCCTCAGAAATTGCTTTCAGATACGTGACTTCATCTGACCGAGTTACATCACTGTTTCTTGGAGCCGTTTCCCAGCACTGTTTATGTGGATTCCGAGAACTGATATTTCGGATGGGTTTGGAGAGTGTGGGGAGAAAGGGATTATCCTCCGAGAAAAAGCAGGGTGCAGCTTTCTGAGAAACAGCTTTGTGACGTGTGAGTTCATTTCAAAGGCTTTCACCACTCTTGGGAGCACACGGAGGGATATGGTGAGAAAAGAAAGGTCCTCAGATAAAAACTGGAAAGAAGCCTTCGGAGAAACTGCATTGTGACATGTGAATGCGACTCCTAGACTTCCACGCAACTTTTCACTGACCCGTTTGCTAACACTGTTTGATTGCAGTCTGCACTGGGCTATTTCTCAGCGCAATGAAGCTTAAGGTGACCCAGGAAATATCGTAAATGAAAACTGGAAAGAAGCTTTGTGAGAAACTTCTCAGTGAAACGTGAATTCCTCTCACAGAGTTCCCACTTAGTCTTCGCGAAGCAGTTTGCTAACACCGTTTTCCTGGAATCTGCATAGTACTATCTGGGAGCGCATTGAGGGCCCACGGTGAAAACGGAAACATCCTCAGATCGTAACGAGAAAGAAGCTGTCTCCGAAATTGCTTTGTGATGTGTCAGTACACCACACAGAGATTCACCTTCCCTTCTTGTAGCCCTTTGCCAGCACTGTTTCCCTGGATTCTGCAAAGTGATATTTGGGAGCTCATTGAGGGCTACGGGGAAAAGGAAATAGCCTCAGATAAAAACTGGAAGGAAGCGTTCTGAGAAACTGCATTGCGATGTGTGAATGCAACTCACAGAGTGACACTTGTCTCTTCAGTGACCAGTTTGCTCACACAGTTTCCTTGAAATCTGCCTTGGGATGCTTCTCAGCTCAATGAAGCTTACGGTGACAAAGGAAATCTCCTCAGAAAACATGAAAAGAAGCTTTCTTAGAAACTGGTTTGCGATGTGTGAAATCATCTCCCAGCGTTACATCGGTGTTTCGTGGGGCAGTCGTTTAACACTGTCTCTCAGGAACCCGAGAAGGGCTACTTTGGATGGAATTGAGGCCTACGCTGATGAAGGACATATCCCCCATTAAAAACGTGAGGGAAGCTTTGTGAGACACTTCTCTGTGCTACGTGAATTCAACACATAGAGTTACAGCTGAATCTTCAGGAAGCAGTTTGCCACCACTGTTTTCCGGGAATCTGCAAAGTGATATTTGGGGGCGCATTCAGGGCCCATGGTGCAAAAGGAAACATCCTCAGATGATAACTAGAAAGAAGCTGACTAGACATTGCTTTGTGATGTTGAATTCCCCACACGGAGCTTCACCTTTACCATCTTGTAGCAGTATGCTAACACTGTTTTCATGGATTCCGCAAAGAGATGTTTGGGAGCTCATTGAGGCCTATGGTGAAAAGGGAAATATCCTCAGACACAAACAAGAAAGAAGTGTTTTGAGAAACGGCGTTGGGATGTGTGAATGCAACTCACGGAGTTACAGTTTTCTCTTCAGTGATCAACTTGCTAACACAGTTTTCCTGAAACCTGCCATGGCATATTTTTTAGCGCAATGAAGCTTACAGAGGGCATAGCCTCAGATAAAATGAGAAAAGAAGCTGTCTTCGAAACTGGATCGTGATGTGAGAATTCATCTCACAGAGTTACACACCCCTTTCGTGGGAGAGTCATTTAACACTGTCTTTGAGGAACCTGAGAAGGGCTAGTTCGGTTCGAATTCAGGCCTACGCTGAAATACCCTTGATGCAAAACGTGAGCGAAGCTGTGTGAGAAACCTCTCTGTGATACGTGAATTCATCACACAGAGTTACAACTGAGTCTTCAGGAAGCAGTTTGCTAACACCGTTTCCGTGGAATCTGCAAAGTGATATTTGGGGGCGCATTGAGGCCCATAGTGAACACAGAAACATCCTCCGATATTAACTAGAAAGAAGCAGTCTCAGAAATTGCTCTGTGATGTTGAATCCACCACACAGAGATTCACCTTTACCTTCTTGAAGCAGTTTGCTAACACTGTTGCCGTGGATTCTGCAAAGTGATCTTTGGGAGCTCATTGTGGTCTACGGGGAAAAGAAAATATCCTCAGATAAGAAGCGGAAAGAAGCTTTCTGAGAAACTGCATTGCGGTGTGTGAATGCACCTCACGGAGTTACACTCTTCTCTTCAGTGATCAGTTTGCCAAGACCGTTTTCCTGAAGCTTGCGATGAGATACTTCTCAGCGCTAGCAGCTTACGGAGACAAAAGAAATATCCTCAGATAAGAAATGAAAGAAGCTTCCTCGGGAATTGCTTTCAGATACGAGACTTCAGCTCCCAGAGTTACATCACTGTGTCTTGGAGCCGTTTCCTAGCACTGTTTTTGTGGATTCTGAGAACCGATAATTTCGGATGGGAACTGATAATTTCGGCTGGGAGGCAGGAACTATCCTCCGAGAAAAAGCGGAAGGAAGCTTTCTGAGAAACTGCTTTGTGATGTGTGAATTCATTTCAAAGGGTTACACCACTCTTTCATGAGGAGTTTGCTAGCACTGTGTTTGTAGAATCTCACGAGTGATATCTTGGATAGCGTTGAATCCCATGGTGAATCATGAAATCTCCTCAGACCAATGTGCAGAGAGGCCTGCTCTGAAACTCCTTTGCTGTGGGTGACTTCGGCTCACAGAGTTCTACCATTGTTTCCCTTGAGACGCTTGCTAACAGTGTTTTCGCAGAATCTGCTCTAAGACACACAGTGGGGCTCCGAGACCACAAATAACCTCAGCTCGAAAACGAAAAATAGAAGCTTTCTGAGAAACTGCTTTGTGATGTGTGACTTCAACTCACTGAATTACACCTGCGTTTCATGGAGCCGTTGGCTACCCCCGTTTCTGTGGAATCAGGAAACTGATATTTCAGACCCCTTTGAGGACTACGGGGCCAAAGGAAATATCCTCCGTTACAAAGGAGAAAGAAGCTTTCTGAGAAAGTTCTTTGTGATCTGTGAATTCATCTCACAGAATTGCAGCTTTCTCCTAATGAAGCCCTTCGCGAAGACTGTTCTCGTGGAATTTGCAAAGTGATATTTGGGAGCTCACTGAGGGCTCCGGTGAAAAGGAAATAGCCTCAGATGCACACTGGAAAGAAGCTTTGTGAGAAACTGCATTGCGCTGTGTGAGTGCACCTCCCAGAGTTACACTTTTCCGTGATGAGTTTGACAAGACCGTTTCCTTGAAATCCGCAATGGGAGACTTCTTGGAGCTACGCAGCTTACCGTGACAAAGGAAGTATCCCTAGATAAAAATGACAGAAGCTTCCTCAGAAATTGCTTTCAGATACGTGACTTCATCTGACCGAGTTACATCACTGTTTCTTGGAGCCGTTTCCCAGCACTGTTTATGTGGATTCCGAGAACTGATATTTCGGATGGGTTTGGAGAGTGTGGGGAGAAAGGGATTATCCTCCGAGAAAAAGCAGGGTGCAGCTTTCTGAGAAACAGGTTTGTGACGTGTGAGTTCATTTCAAAGGCTTTCACCACTCTTGGGAGCACACGGAGGGATATGGTGAGAAAAGAAAGGTCCTCAGATAAAAACTGGAAAGAAGCCTTCGGAGAAACTGCATTGTGACATGTGAATGCGACTCCTCGACTTCCACGCAACTTTTCACTGACCCGTTTGCTAACACTGTTTGATTGCAGTCTGCACTGGGCTATTTCTCAGCGCAATGAAGCTTACGGTGACCCAGGAAATATCGTAAATGAAAACTGGAAAGAAGCTTTGTGAGAAACTTCTCAGTGAAACGTGAATTCATCTCACAGAGTTCCCACTTAGTCTTCGCGAAGCAGTTTGCTAACACCGTTTTCGTGGAATCTGCATAGTACTATCTGGGAGCGCATTGAGGGCCCACGGTGAAAACGGAAACATCCTCAGATCGTAACGAGAAAGAAGCTGTCTCCGAAATTGCTTTGTGATGTGTCAGTTCACCACACAGAGATTCACCTTCCCTTCTTGTAGCCCTTTGCCAGCACTGTTTCCCTGGATTCTGCAAAGTGATATTTGGGAGCTCATTGAGGGCTACGGGGAAAAGGAAATAGCCTCAGATAAAAACTGGAAGGAAGCGTTCTGAGAAACTGCATTGCGATGTGTGAATGCAACTCACAGAGTGACACTTGTCTCTTCAGTGACCAGTTTGCTCACACAGTTTCCTTGAAATCTGCCTTGGGATGCTTCTTAGCGCAATGAAGCTTACGGTGACAAAGGAAATCTCCTCAGAAAACATTAAAAGAAGCTTTCTTAGAAACTGGTTTGCGATGTGTGAAATCATCTCCCAGCGTTACATCGGCGTTTCGTGGGGCAGTCGTTTAACACTGTCTCTCAGGAACCCGAGAAGGGCTACTTTGGATGGAATTGAGGCCTACGCTGATGAAGGACATATCCCCCATTAAAAACGTGAGAGAAGCTTTGTGAGACACTTCTCTGTGCTACGTGAATTCAACACATAGAGTTACAGCTGAATCTTCAGGAAGCAGTTTGCCACCACTGTTTTCCGGGAATCTGCAAAGTGATATTTGGGGGCGCATTCAGGGCCCATGGTGCAAAAGGAAACATCCTCAGACGATAACTAGAAAGAAGCTGACTCAGACATTGCTTTGTGATGTTGAATTCCCCACACGGAGCTTCACCTTTACCATCTTGTAGCAGTATGCTAACACTGTTTTCATGGATTCCGCAAAGGGATGTTTGGGAGCTCATTGAGGCCTTTGGTGAAAAGGGAAATATCCTCAGACACAAAAAAGAAAGAAGTGTTTTGAGAAACGGCGTTGGGATGTGTGAATGCAACTCACGGAGTTACAGTTTTCTCTTCAGTGATCAGCTTGCTCACACAGTTTTCCTGAAATCTGCCATGGCATATTTCTTAGCGCAATGAAGCTTACAGAGGGCATAGCCTCAGATTAAATGAGAAAAGAAGCTGTCTTAGAAACTGGATCGTGATGTGAGAATTCATCTCACAGAGTTACACACCCCTTTCGTGGAAGAGTCATTTAACACTGTCTTTGAGGAACCTGAGAAGGGCTACTTCGGTTCGAATTCAGGCCTACGCTGAAATACCCTCGATGCAAAACGTGAGCGAAGCTGTGTGAGAAACTTCTCTGTGATACGTGAATTCATCCCTCAGAGTTACAACTGAGTCTTCAGGAAGCAGTTTGCTAACACCGTTTTCGTGGAATCTGCAAAGTGATATTTGGGGGCGCATTGAGGCCCATAGTGAACACGGAAACATCCTCCGATATTAACTAGAAAGAAGCAGTCTCAGAAATTGCTCTGTGATGTTGAATCCACCACACAGAGATTCACCTTTACCTTCTTGTAGCAGTTTGCTAACACTGTTGCCGTGGATTCTGCAAAGTGACATTTGGGAGCTCATTGTGGGCTACGGGGAAAAGAAAATATCCTCAGATAAGAAGCGGAGAGAAGCTTTCTGAGAAACTGCATTGCGGTGTGTGAATGCTCCTCATGGAGTTACACTCTTCTCTTCAGTGATCAGTTTGCCAACACCGTTTTCTTGAAGCTTGCGATGAGATACTTCTCAGCGCTAGCAGCTTACGGTGACAAAGGAAATATCCTCAGATAAGAAATGAAAGAAGCTTCCTCGGGAATTGCTTTCAGATACCAGACTTCAGCTCCCAGAGTTACATCACTGTGTCTTGGAGCCGTTTCCTAGCACTGTTTTTGTGGATTCTGAGAACTGATAATTTCGGATGGGAACTGATAATTTCGGCTGGGAGGCAGGAACTATCCTCCGAGAAAAAGCGGAAGGAAGCTTTCTGAGAAACTGCTTTGTGATGTGTGAATTCATTTCAAAGGGTTACACCACTCTTTCATGAGGAGTTTGCTAGCACTGTGTTTGTAGAATCTCACGAGTGATATCTTGGATAGCGTTGAATCCCATGGTGAATCATGAAATCTCCTCAGACCAATCTGCAGAGAGGCGTCCTCTGAAACTCCTTTGCTGTGGGTGACTTCGGCTCACAGAGTTCTACCATTGTTTCCCTTGAGACGCTTGCTAACAGTGTTTTCGCAGAATCTGCTCTAAGACACACAGTGGGGCTCCGAGACCACAAATAACCTCAGCTCGAAAACGAAAAATAGAAGCTTTCTGAGAAACTGCTTTGTGATGTGTGACTTCAACTCACTGAATTCCACCTGCGTTTCATGGAGCCGTTGGCTACCCCCGTTTCTGTGGAATCTGGAAACTGATATTTCAGACCCCTTTGAGGACTACGGGGCCAAAGGAAATATCCTCCGTTACAAAGGAGAAAGAAGCTTTCTGAGAAACTTCTTTGTGATCTGTGAATTCATCTCACAGAATTGCAGCTTTCTCCTAATGAAGCCCTTCGCGAAGACTGTTCTCGTGGAATTTGCAAAGTGATATTTGGGAGCTCACTGAGGGCTCCGGTGAAAAGGAAATAGCCTCAGATGCACACTGGAAAGAAGCTTTGTGAGAAACTGCATTGCGCTGTGTGAGTGCACCTCCCAGAGTTACACTTTTCCGTGATGAGTTTGACAAGACCGTTTCCTTGAAATCCGCAATGGGAGACTTCTTGGAGGTACGCAGCTTACCGTGACAAAGGAAGTATCCCTAGATGAAAATGACAGAAGCTTCCTCAGAAATTGCTTTCAGATACGTGACTTCATCTGACCGAGTTACATCACTGTTTCTTGGAGCCGTTTCCCAGCACTGTTTATGTGGATTCCGAGAACTGATATTTCGGATGGGTTTGGAGAGTGTGGGGAGAAAGGGATTATCCTCCGAGAAAAAGCAGGGTGCAGCTTTCTGAGAAACAGCTTTGTGACGTGTGAGTACATTTCAAAGGCTTTCACCACTCTTGGGAGCACACGGAGGGATATGGTGAGAAAAGAAAGGTCCTCAGATAAAAACTGGAAAGAAGCCTTCGGAGAAACTGCATTGTGACATGTGAATGCGACTCCTAGACTTCCACGCAACTTTTCACTGACCCGTTTGCTAACACTGTTTGATTGCAGTCTGCACTGGGCTATTTCTCAGCGCAATGAAGATTACGGTGACCCAGGAAATATCGTAAATGAAAACGGGAAAGAAGCTTTGTGAGAAACTTCTCAGTGAAACGTGAATTCCTCTCACAGAGTTCCCACTTAGTCTTCGCGAAGCAGTTTGCTAACACCGTTTTCGTGGAATCTGCATAGTACTATCTGGGAGCGCAATGAGGGTCCACGGTGAAAACGGAAACATCCTCAGATCGTAACGAGAAAGAAGCTGTCTCCGAAATTGCTTTGTGATGTGTCAGTTCACCACACAGAGATTCACCTTCCCTTCTTGTAGCCCTTTGCCAGCACTGTTTCCTTGGATTCTGCAAAGTGATATTTGGGAGCTCATTGAGGGCTACGGGGAAAAGGAAATTGCCTCAGATTAAAACTGGAAGGAAGCGTTCTGAGAAACTGCATTGCGATGTGTGAATGCAACTCACAGAGTGACACTTGTCTCTTCAGTGACCAGTTTGCTCACACAGTTTCCTTGAAATCTGCCTTGGGATGCTTCTTAGCGCAATGAAGCTTACAGTGACAAAGGAAATCTCCTCAGAAAACATTAAAAGAAGCTTTCTTAGAAACTGGTTTGCGATGTGTGAAATCATCTCCCGGCGTTACGTCGGCGTTTCGTGGGGCAGTCGTTTAACACTGTCTCTCAGGAACCCGAGAAGGGCTACTTTGGATGGAATTGAGGCCTACGCTGATGAAGGACATATCCCCCATTAAAAACGTGAGAGAAGCTTTGTGAGACACTTCTCTGTGCTACGTGAATTCAACACATAGAGTTACAGCTGAATCTTCAGGAAGCAGTTTGCCACCACTGTTTTCCGGGAATCTGCAAAGTGATATTTGGGGGCGCATTCAGGGCCCATGGTGCCAAAGGAAACATCCTCAGACGATAACTAGAAAGAAGCTGACTCGGACATTGCTTTGTGATATTGAATTCCCCACACGGAGCTTCACCTTTACCATCTTGTAGCAGTATGCTAACACTGTTTTCATGGATTCCGCAAAGGGATGTTTGGGAGCTCATTGAGGCCTATGGTGAAAAGGGAAATATCCTCAGACACAAACAAGAAAGAAGTGTTTTGAGAAACGGCGTTGGGATGTGTGAATGCAACTCACAGAGTTACAGTTTTCTCTTCAGTGATCAACTTGCTCACACAGTTTTCCTGAAATCTGCCATGGCATATTTCTTAGCGCAATGAAGCTTACAGAGGGCATAGCCTCAGATAAAATGAGAAAAGAAGCTGTCTTAGAAACTGGATCGTGATGTGAGAATTCATCTCACAGAGTTACACACCCCTTTCGTGGAAGAGTCATTTAACACTGTCTTTGAGGAACCTGAGAAGGGCTAGTTCGGTTCGAATTCAGGCCTACGCTGAAATACCCTCCATGCAAAACGTGAGCGAAGCTGTGTGAGAAACTTCTCTGTGATACGTGAATTCATCACACAGAGTTACAACTGAGTCTTCAGGAAGCAGTTTGCTAACACCGTTTTCGTGGAATCTGCAAAGTGATATTTGGGGGCGCATTGAGGCCCATAGTGAACACGGAAACATCCTCCGATATTAACTAGAAAGAAGCAGTCTCAGAAATTGCTCTGTGATGTTGAATCCACCACACAGAGATTCACCTTTACCTTCTTGTAGCAGTTTGCTAACACTGTTGCCGTGGATTCTGCAAAGTGACATTTGGGAGCTCATTGTGGGCTACGGGGAAAAGAAAATATCCTCAGATAAGAAGCGGAGAGAAGCTTTCTGAGAAACTGCATTGCGGTGTGTGAATGCACCTCACGGAGTTACACTCTTCTCTTCAGTGATCAGTTTGCCAACACCGTTTTCTTGAAGCTTGCGATGAGATACTTCTCAGCGCTAGCAGCTTACGGTGACAAAGGAAATATCCTCAGATAAGAAATGAAAGAAGCTTCCTCGGGAATTGCTTTCAGATACGAGACTTCAGCTCCCAGAGTTACATCACTGTGTCTTGGAGCCGTTTCCTAGCACTGTTTTTGTGGATTCTGAGAACCGATAATTTCGGATGGGAACTGATAATTTCGGCTGGGAGGCAGGAACTATCCTCCGAGAAAAAGCGGAAGGAAGCTTTCTGAGAAACTGCTTTGTGATGTGTGAATTCATTTCAAAGGGTTACACCACTCTTTCATGAGGAGTTTGCTAGCACTGTGTTTCTAGAATCTCACGAGTGATATCTTGGATACCGTTGAATCCCATGGTGAATCATGAAATCTCCTCAGACCAATCTGCAGAGAGGCGTCCTCTGAAACTCCTTTGCTGTGGGTGACTTCGGCTCACAGAGTTCTACCATTGTTTCCCTTGAGACGCTTGCTAACAGTGTTTTCGCAGAATCTGCTCTAAGACCCACAGTGGGACTCCGAGACCACAAATAACCTCAGCTCGAAAACGAAAAATAGAAGCTTTCTGAGAAACTGCTTTGTGATGTGTGACTTCAACTCACTGAATTACACCTGCCTTTCATGGAGCCGTTGGCTACCCCCGTTTCTGTGGAATCTGGAAACTGATATTTCAGACCCCTTTGAGGACTACGGGGCCAAAGGAAATATCCTCCGTTACAAAGGAGAAAGAAGCTTTCTGAGAACCTTCTTTGTGATCTGTGAATTCATCTCACAGAATTGCAGCTTTCTCCTAATGAAGCCCTTCGCGAAGACTGTTCTCGTGGAATTTGCAAAGTGATATTTGGGAGCTCACTGAGGGCTCCGGTGAAAAGGAAATAGCCTCAGATGCACACTGGAAAGAAGCTTTGTGAGAAACTGCATTGCGCTGTGTGAGTGCACCTCCCAGAGTTACACTTTTCCGTGATGAGTTTGACAAGACCGTTTCCTTGAAATCCGCAATGGGAGACTTCTTGGAGCTACGCAGCTTACCGTGACAAAGGAAGTATCCCTAGATAAAAATGACAGAAGCTTCCTCCGAAATTGCTTTCAGATACGTGACTTCATCTGACCGAGTTACATCACTGTTTCTTGGAGCCGTTTCCCAACACTGTTTATGTGGATTCTGAGAACTGATATTTCGGATGGGTTTGGAGAGTGTGGGGACAAAGGGATTATCCTCCGAGAAAAAGCAGGGTGCAGCTTTCTGAGAAACAGGTTTGTGACGTGTGAGTTCATTTCAACGGCTTTCACCACTCTTGGGAGCACACGGAGGGATATGGTGAGAAAAGAAAGGTCCTCAGATAAAAACTGGAAAGAAGCCTTCGGAGAAACTGCATTGTGACATGTGAATGCGACTCCTAGACTTCCACGCAACTTTTCACTGACCCGTTTGCTAACACTGTTTGATTGCAGTCTGCACTGGGCTATTTCTCAGCGCAATGAAGCTTACGGTGACCCAGGAAATATCGTAAATGAAAACTGGAAAGAAGCTTTGTGAGAAACTTCTCAGTGAAACGTGAATTCATCTCACAGAGTTCCCACTTAGTCTTCGCGAAGCAGTTTGCTAACACCGTTTTCCTGGAATCTGCGTAGTACTATCTGGGAGCGCATTGAGGGCCCACGGTGAAAACGGAAACATCCTCAGATCGTAACGAGAAAGAAGCTGTCTCCGAAATTGCTTTGTGATGTGTCAGTTCACCACACAGAGATTCACCTTCCCTTCTTGTAGCCCTTTGCCAGCACTGTTTCCCTGGATTCTGCAAAGTGATATTTGGGAGCTCATTGAGGGCTACGGGGAAAAGGAAATAGCCTCAGATAAAAACTGGAAGGAAGCGTTCTGAGAAACTGCATTGCGATGTGTGAATGCAACTCACAGAGCGACACTTGTCTCTTCAGTGACCAGTTTGCTCACACAGTTTCCTTGAAATCTGCCTTGGGATGCTTCTTAGCGCAATGAAGCTTACGGTGACAAAGGAAATCTCCTCAGAAAACATTAAAAGAAGCTTTCTTAGAAACTGGTTTGCGATGTGTGAAATCATCTCCCAGCGTTACATCGGCGTTTCGTGGGGCAGTCGTTTATCACTGTCTCTCAGGAACCCGAGAAGGGCTACTTTGGATGGAATTGAGGCCTACGCTGATGAAGGACATATCCCCCATTAAAAACGTGAGAGAAGCTTTGTGAGACACTTCTCTGTGCTACGTGAATTCAACACATAGAGTTACAGCTGAATCTTCAGGAAGCAGTTTGCCACCACTGTTTTCCGGGAATCTGCAAAGTGATATTTGGGGGCGCATTCAGGGCCCATGGTGCAAAAGGAAACATCCTCAGACGATAACTAGAAAGAAGCTGACTCAGACATTGCTTTGTGATGTTGAATTCCCCACACGGAGCTTCACCTTTACCATCTTGTAGCAGTATGCTAACACTGTTTTCATGGATTCCGCAAAGGGATGTTTGGGAGCTCATTGAGGCCTATGGTGAAAAGGGAAATATCCTCAGACGCAAACAAGAAAGAAGTGTTTTGAGAAACGGCGTTGGGATGTGTGAATGCAACTCACGGAGTTACAGTTTTCTCTTCAGTGATCAACTTGTTCACACAGTTTTCCTGAAATCTGCCATGGCATATATTTCTTAGCGCAATGAAGCTTACAGAGGGCATAGCCTCAGATAAAATGAGAAAAGAAGCTGTCTTAGAAACTGGATCGTGATGTGAGAATTCATCTCACAGAGTTACACACCCCTTTCGTGGAAGAGTCATTTAACACTGTCTTTGAGGAACCTGAGAAGGGCTACTTCGGTTCGAATTCAGGCCTACGCTGAAATACCCTCGATGTAAAACGTGAGCGAAGCTCTGTGAGAAACTTCTCTGTGATACGTGAATTCATCACACAGAGTTACAACTGAGTCTTCAGGAAGCAGTTTGCTAACACCGTTTTCGTGGAATCTGCAAAGTGATACTTGGGGGCGCATTGAGGCCCATAGTGAACACGGAAACATCCTCCGATATGAACTAGAAAGAAGCAGTCTCAGAAATTGCTCTGTGATGTTGAATCCACCACACAGAGATTCACCTTTACCTTCTTGTAGCAGTTTGCTAACACTGTTGCGTGGATTCTGCAAAGTGATCTTTGGGAGCTCATTGTGGGCTACGGGGAAAAGAAAATATCCTCAGATAAGAAGAAGAAGGAAGCTTTCTGAGAAACTGCATTGCGGTGTGTGAATGCACCTCACGGAGTTACACTCTTCTCTTCAGTGATCAGTTTTCCAACACCGTTTTCTTGAAGCTTGCGATGAGATACTTCTCAGCGCTAGCAGCTTACGGTGACAAAGGAAATATCCTCAGATAAGAAATGAAAGAAGCTTCCTCGGGAATTGCTTTCAGATACGAGACTTCAGCTCCCAGAGTTACATCACTGTGTCTTGGAGCCGTTTCCTAGCACTGTTTTTGTGGATTCTGAGAACTGATAATTTCGGATGGGAACTGATAATTTCGGCTGGGAGGCAGGAACTATCCTCCGAGAAAAAGCGGAAGGAAGCTTTCTGAGAAACTGCTTTGTGATGTGTGAATTCATTTCAAAGGGTTACACCACTCTTTCATGAGGAGTTTGCTAGCACTGTGTTTGTAGAATCTCACGAGTGATATCTTGGATAGCGTTGAATCCCATGGTGAATCATGAAATCTCCTCAGACCAATCTGCAGAGAGGCCTCCTCTGAAACTCCTTTGCTGTGGGTGACTTCGGCTCACAGAGTTCTACCATTGTTTCCCTTGAGACGCTTGCTAACAGTGTTTTCGCAGAATCTGCTCTAAGACCCACAGTGGGGCTCCGAGACCACAAATAACCTCAGCTCGAAAACGAAAAATAGAAGCTTTCTGAGAAACTGCTTTGTGATGTGTGACTTCAACTCACTGAATTACACCTGCCTTTCATGGAGCCGTTGGCTACCCCCGTTTCTGTGGAATCTGGAAACTGATATTTCAGACCCCTTTGAGGACTACGGGGCCAAAGGAAATATCCTCCGTTACAAAGGAGAAAGAAGCTTTCTGAGAAACTTCTTTGTGATCTGTGAATTCATCTCACAGAATTGCAGCTTTCTCCTAATGAAGCCCTTCGCGAAGACTGTTCTCGTGGAATTTGCAAAGTGATATTTGGGAGCTCACTGAGGGCTCCGGTGAAAAGGAAATAGCCTCAGATGCACACTGGAAAGAAGCTTTGTGAGAAACTGCATTGCGCTGTGTGAGTGCACCTCCCAGAGTTACACTTTTCCGTGATGAGTTTGACAAGACCGTTTCCTTGAAATCCTCAATGGGAGACTTCTTGGAGCTATGCAGCTTACCGTGACAAAGGAAGTATCCCTAGATAAAAATGACAGAAGCTTCCTCAGAAATTGCTTTCAGATACGTGAATTCATCTGACCGAGTTACATCACTGTTTCTTGGAGCCGTTTCCCAGCACTGTTTATGTGGATTCTGAGAACTGATATTTCGGATGGGTTTGGAGAGTGTGGGGAGAAAGGGATTATCCTCCGAGAAAAAACAGGGTGCAGCTTTCTGAGAAACAGCTTTGTGACGTGTGAGTTCATTTCAAAGGCTTTCACCACTCTTGGGAGCACACGGAGGGATATGGTGAGAAAAGAAAGGTCCTGAGATAAAAACTGAAAAGAAGCCTTCGGAGAAACTGCATTGTGACATGTGAATGCGACTCCTAGACTTCCACGCAACTTTTCACTGACCCGTTTGCTAACACTGTTTGATTGCAGTCTGCACTGGGCTATTTCTCAGTGCAATGAAGCTTACGGTGACCCAGTAAATATCATAAATGAAAACTGGAAAGAAGCTTTGTGAGAAACTTCTCAGTGAAACGTGAATTCATCTCACAGAGTTCCCACTTAGTCTTCGCGAAGCAGTTTGCTAACACCGTTTTCCTGGAATCTGCGTAGTAGTATCTGGGAGCACATTGAGGGCCCACGGTGAAAACGGAAACATCCTCAGATCGTAACGAGAAAGAAGCTGTCTCCGAAATTGCTTTGTGATGTGTCAGTTCACCACACAGAGATTCACCTTCCCTTCTTGTAGCCCTTTGCCAGCACTGTTTCCCTGGATTCCGCAAAGTGATATTTGGGAGCTCATTGAGGGCTACGGGTAAAAGGAAATAGCCTCAGATAAAAACTGGTAGGAAGCGTTCTGAGAAACTGCATTGCGATGTGTGAATGCAACTCACAGAGCGACACTTGTCTCTTCAGTGACCAGTTTGCTCACACAGTTTCCTTGAAATCTGCCTTGGGATGCTTCGTAGCGCAATGAAGCTTACGGTGACAAAGGAAATCTCCTCAGAAAACATTAAAAGAAGCTTTCTTAGAAACTGGTTTGCGATGTGTGAAATCATCTCCCAGCGTTACATCGGTGTTTCGTGGGGCTGTCGTTTAACACTGTCTCTCAGGAACGCGAGAAGGGCTACTTTGGATGGAATTGAGGCCTACGCTGATGAAGGACATATCCCCCATTAAAAACGTGAGAGAAGCTTTGTGAGACACTTCTCTGTGCTACGTGAATTCAACACATAGAGTTACAGCTGAATCTTCAGGAAGCAGTTTGCCACCACTGTTTTCCGGGAATCTGCAAAGTGATATTTGGGGGCGCATTCATGGCCCATTGTGCCAAAGGAAACATCCTCAGACGATAACTAGAAAGAAGCTGACTCAGACATTGCTTTGTGATGTTGAATTCCCCACACGGAGCTTCACCTTTACCATCTTGTAGCAGTATGCTAACACTGTTTTCATGGATTCCGCAAAGGGATGTTTGGGAGCTCATTGAGGCCTATGGTGAAAAGGGAAATATCCTCAGACACAAACAAGAAAGAAGTGTTTTGAGAAACGGCGTTGGGATGTGTGAATGCAACTCACGGAGTTACAGTTTTCTCTTCAGTGATCAGCTTGCTCACACAGTTTTCCTGAAATCTGCCATGGCATATTTCTTAGCGCAATGAAGCTTACAGAGGGCATAGCCTCAGATAAAATGAGAAAAGAAGCTGTCTTAGAAACTGGATCGTGATGTGAGAATTCATCTCACAGAGTTACACACCCCTTTCGTGGAAGAGTCATTTAACACTGTCTTTGAGGAACCTGAGAAGGGCTACTTCGGTTCGAATTCAGGCCTACGCTGAAATACCCTCGATGCAAAACGTGAGCGAAGCCGTGTGAGAAACTTCTCTGTGATACGTGAATTCATCACACAGAGTTACAACTGAGTCTTCAGGAAGCAGTTTGCTAACACCGTTTTCGTGGAATCTGCAAAGTGATATTTGGGGGCGCATTGAGGCCCATAGTGAACACGGAAACATCCTCCGATATTAACTAGAAAGAAGCAGTCCCAGAAATTGCTGTGTGATGATGAATCCACCACACAGAGATTCACCTTTACCTTCTTGTAGCAGTTTGCTAACACTGTTGCCGTGGATTCTGCAAAGTGATCTTTGGGAGCTCATTGTGGGCTACGGGGAAAAGAAAATATCCTCAGATAAGAAGCGGAAGGAAGCTTTCTGAGAAACTGCATTGCGGTGTGTGAATGCACCTCACGGAGTTACACTCTTCTCTTCAGTGATCAGTTTGCCAACACCGTTTTCTTGAAGCTTGCGATGAGATACTTCTCAGCGCTAGCAGCTTACGGTGACGAAGGAAATATCCTCAGATAAGAAATGAAAGAAGCTTCCTCGGGAATTGCTTTCAGATACGAGACTTCAGCTCCCAGAGTTACCTCACTGTGTCTTGGAGCCGTTTCCTAGCACTGTTTTTGTGGATTCTGAGAACCGATAATTTCGGATGGGAACTGATAATTTCGGCTGGGAGGCAGGAACTATCCTCCGAGAAAAAGCGGAAGGAAGCTTTCTGAGAAACTGCTTTGTGATGTGTGTATTCATTTCAAAGGGTTACACCACTCTTTCATGAGGAGTTTGCTAGCACTGTGTTTGTAGAATCTCACGAGTGATATCTTGGATAGCGTTGAATCCCATGGTGAATCATGAAATCTCCTCAGACAAATCTGCAGAGAGGCCTCCTCTGAAACTCCTTTGCTGTGGGTGACTTCGGCTCACAGATTTCTACCATTGTTTCCCTTGAGACGCTTGCTAACAGTGTTTTCGCAGAATCTGCTCTAAGACACACAGTGGGGCTCTGAGACCACAAATAACCTCAGCTCGAAAACGAAAAATAGAAGCTTTCTGAGAAACTGCTTTGTGATGTGTGACTTCAACTCACTGAATTACACCTGCGTTTCATGGAGCCATTGGCTACCCCCGTTTCTGTGAAATCTGGAAACTGATATTTCAGACCCCTTTGAGGACTACGGGGCCAAAGGAAATATCCTCCGTTACAAAGGAGAAAGAAGCTTTCTGAGAAACTTCTTTGTGATCTGTGAATTCATCTCACAGAATTGCAGCTTTCTCCTAATGAAGCCCTTCACGAAGACTGTTCTCGTGGAATTTGCAAAGTGATATTTGGGAGCTCACTGAGGGCTCCGGTGAAAAGGAAATTGCCTCAGATGCACACTGGAAAGAAGCTTTGTGAGAAACTGCATTGCGCTGTGTGAGTGCACCTCCCAGAGTTACACTTTTCCGTGATGAGTTTGACAAGACCGTTTCCCTGAAATCCGCAATGGGAGACTTCTTGGAGCTACGCAGCTTACCGTGACAAAGGAAGTATCCCTAGATAAAAATGACAGAAGCTTCCTCAGAAATTGCTTTCAGATACGTGACTTCATCAGACCGAGTTACATCACTGTTTCTTGGAGCCGTTTCCCAGCACTGTTTATGTGGATTCCGAGAACTGATATTTCGGATGGGTTTGGAGAGTGTGGGGAGAAATTGATTATCCTCCGAGAAAAAGCAGGGTGCAGCTTTCTGAGAAACAGCTTTGTGACGTGTGAGTTCATTTCAAAGGCTTTCACCACTCTTGGGAGCACACGGAGGGATATGGTGAGAAAAGAAAGGTCCTCAGATAAAAACTGGAAAGAAGCCTTCGGAGAAACTGCATTGTGACATGTGAATGCGACTCCTAGACTTCCACGCAACTTTTCACTGACCCGTTTGCTAACACTGTTTGATTGCAGTACGCACTGGGCTATTTCTCAGCGCAATGAAGCTTACGGTGACCCAGGAAATATCGTAAATGAAAACTGGAAAGAAGCTTTGTGAGAAACTTCTCAGTGAAACGTGAATTCATCTCACAGAGTTCCCACTTAGTCTTCGCGAAGCAGTTTGCTAACACCGTTTTCGTGGAATCTGCATAGTACTATCTGGGAGCGCATTGAGGGCCCACGGTGAAAACAGAAACATCCTCAGATCGTAACGAGAAAGAAGCTGTCTCCGAAATTGCTTTGTGATGTGTCAGTTCACCACACAGAGATTCAACTTCCCTTCTTGTAGCCCTTTGCCAGCACTGTTTCCCTGGATTCTGCAAAGTGATATTTGGGAGCTCATTGAGGGCTACGGGGAAAAGGAAATAGCCTCAGATACAAACTGGAAGGAAGCGTTCTGAGAAACTGCATTGCGATGTGTGAATGCAACTCACAGAGTGACACTTGTCTCTTCAGTGACCAGTTTGCTCACACAGTTTCCTTGAAATCTGCCTTGGGATGCTTCTTAGCGCAATGAAGCTTACGGTGACAAAGGAAATCTCCTCAGAAAACATTAAAAGAAGCTTTCTTAGAAACTGGTTTGCGATGTGTGAAATCATCTCCCAGCGTTACATCGGCGTTTCGTGGGGCAGTCGTTTAACACTGTCTCTCAGGAACCCGAGAAGGGCTACTTTGGATGGAATTGAGGCCTACGCTGATGAAGGACATATCCCCCATTAAAAACGTGAGAGAAGCTTTGTGAGACACTTCTCTGTGCTACGTGAATTCAACACATAGAGTTACAGCTGAATCTTCAGGAAGCAGTTTGCCACCACTGTTTTCCGGGAATCTGCAAAGTGATATTTGGGGGCGCATTCAGGGCCCATGGTGCAAAAGGAAACATCCTCAGACGATAACTAGAAAGAAGCTGACTCAGACATTGCTTTGTGATGTTGAATTCCCCACACGGAGCTTCACCTTTACCCTCTTGTAGCAGTATGCTAACACTGTTTTCATGGATTCCGCTAAGGGATGTTTGGGAGCTCATTGAGGCCTATGGTGAAAAGGGAAATATCCTCAGACGCAAACAAGAAAGAAGTGTTTTGAGAAACGGCGTTGGGATGTGTGAATGCAACTCACGGAGTTACAGTTTTCTCTTCAGTGATCAACTTGCTCACACAGTTTTCCTGAAATCTGCCATGGCATATTTTTTAGCGCAATGAAGCTTACAGAGGGCATAGCCTCAGATAAAATGAGAAAAGAAGCTGTCTTAGAAACTGGATCGTGATGTGAGAATTCATCTCACAGAGTTACACACCCTTTCGTGGAAGAGTCATTTAACACAGTCTTTGAGGAACCTGAGAAGTGCTACTTCGGTTCGAATTCACGCCTACGCTGAAATACCCTCGATGCAAAACGTGAGCGAAGCTGTGTGAGAAACTTCTCTGTGATACGTGAATTCATCACACAGAGTTACAACTGAGTCTTCAGGAAGCAGTTTGCTAACACCGTTTTCGTGGAATCTGCAAAGTGATATTTGGGGGCGCATTGAGGCCCATAGTGAACACGGAAACATCCTCCGATATTAACTAGAAAGAAGCAGTCTCAGAAATTGCTCTGTGATGTTGAATCCACCACACAGAGATTCACCTTTACCTTCTCGTAGCAGTTTGCTAACACTGTTGCCGTGGATTCTGCAAAGTGATCTTTGGGAGCTCATTGTGGGCTACGGGGAAAAGAAAATATCCTCAGATAAGAAGCGGAAGGAAGCTTTCTGAGAAACTGCATTGCGGTGTGTGAATGCACCTCACGGAGTTACACTCTTCTCTTCAGTGATCAGTTTGCCAACACCGTTTTCTTGAAGCTTGCGATGAGATACTTCTCAGCGCTAGCAGCTTACGGTGACGAAGGAAATATCCTCAGATAAGAAATGAAAGAAGCTTCCTCGGGAATTGCTTTCAGATACGAGACTTCAGCTCCCAGAGTTACCTCACTGTGTCTTGGAGCCGTTTCCTAGCACTGTTTTTGTGGATTCTGAGAACCGATAATTTCGGATGGGAACTGATAATTTCGGCTGGGAGGCAGGAACTATCCTCCGAGAAAAAGCGGAAGGAAGCTTTCTGAGAAACTGCTTTGTGATGTGTGTATTCATTTCAAAGGGTTACACCACTCTTTCATGAGGAGTTTGCTAGCACTGTGTTTGTAGAATCTCACGAGTGATATCTTGGATAGCGTTGAATCCCATGGTGAATCATGAAATCTCCTCAGACAAATCTGCAGAGAGGCCTCCTCTGAAACTCCTTTGCTGTGGGTGACTTCGGCTCACAGATTTCTACCATTGTTTCCCTTGAGACGCTTGCTAACAGTGTTTTCGCAGAATCTGCTCTAAGACACACAGTGGGGCTCCGAGACCACAAATAACCTCAGCTCGAAAACGAAAAATAGAAGCTTTCTGAGAAACTGCTTTGTGATGTGTGACTTCAACTCACTGAATTACACCTGCGTTTCATGGAGCCGTTGGCTACCCCCGTTTCTGTGAAATCTGGAAACTGATATTTCAGACCCCTTTGAGGACTACGGGGCCAAAGGAAATATCCTCCGTTACAAAGGAGAAAGAAGCTTTCTGAGAAACTTCTTTGTGATCTGTGAATTCATCTCACAGAATTGCAGCTTTCGCCTAATGAAGCCCTTCACGAAGACTGTTCTCGAGGAATTTGCAAAGTGATATTTGGGAGCTCACTGAGGGCTCCGGTGAAAAGGAAATTGCCTCAGATGCACACTGGAAAGAAGCTTTGTGAGAAACTGCATTGCGCTGTGTGAGTGCACCTCCCAGAGTTACACTTTTCCGTGATGAGTTTGACAAGACCGTTTCCTTGAAATCCGCAATGGGAGACTTCTTGGAGCTACGCAGCTTACCGTGACAAAGGAAGTATCCCTAGATAAAAATGACAGAAGCTTCCTCAGAAATTGCTTTCAGATACGTGACTTCATCAGACCGAGTTACATCACTGTTTCTTGGAGCCGTTTCCCAGCACTGTTTATGTGGATTCCGAGAACTGATATTTCGGATGGGTTTGGAGAGTGTGGGGAGAAAGGGATTATCCTCCGAGAAAAAGCAGGGTGCAGCTTTCTGAGAAACAGCTTTGTGACGTGTGAGTTCATTTCAAAGGCTTTCACCACTCTTGGGAGCACACGGAGGGATATGGTGAGAAAAGAAAGGTCCTCAGATAAAAACTGGAAAGAAGCCTTCGGAGAAACTGCATTGTGACATGTGAATGCGACTCCTAGACTTCCACGCAACTTTTCACTGACCCGTTTGCTAACACTGTTTGATTGCAGTACGCACTGGGCTATTTCTCAGCGCAATGAAGCTTACGGTGACCCAGGAAATATCGTAAATGAAAACTGCAAAGAAGCTTTGTGAGAAACTTCTCAGTGAAACGTGAATTCATCTCACAGAGTTCCCACTTAGTCTTCGCGAAGCAGTTTGCTAACACCGTTTTCGTGGAATCTGCATAGTACTATCTGGGAGCGCATTGAGGGCCCACGGTGAAAACGGAAACATCCTCAGATCGTAACGAGAAAGAAGCTGTCTCCGAAATTGCTTTGTGATGTGTCAGTTCACCACACAGAGATTCAACTTCCCTTCTTGTAGCCCTTTGCCAGCACTGTTTCCCTGGATTCTGCAAAGTGATATTTGGGAGCTCATTGAGGGCTACGGGGAAAAGGAAATAGCCTCAGATACAAACTGGAAGGAAGCGTTCTGAGAAACTGCATTGCGATGTGTGAATGCAACTCACAGTGTGACACTTGTCTCTTCAGTGACCAGTTTGCTCACACAGTTTCCTTAAAATCTGCCTTGGGATGCTTCTTAGCGCAATGAAGCTTACGGTGACAAAGGAAATCTCCTCAGAAAACATTAAAAGAAGCTTTCTTAGAAACTGGTTTGCGATGTGTGAAATCATCTCCCAGCGTTACATCGGCGTTTCGTGGGGCAGTCGTTTAACACTGTCTCTCAGGAACCCGAGAAGGGCTACTTTGGATGGAATTGAGGCCTACGCTGATGAAGGACATATCCCCCATTACAAACGTGAGAGAAGCTTTGTGAGACACTTCTCTGTGCTACGTGAATTCAACACATAGAGTTACAGCTGAATCTTCAGGAAGCAGTTTGCCACCACTGTTTTCCGGGAATCTGCAAAGTGATATTTGGGGGCGCATTCAGGGCCCATGGTGCAAAAGGAAACATCCTCAGACGATAACTAGAAAGAAGCTGACTCAGACATTGCTTTGTGATGTTGAATTCCCCACACGGAGCTTCACCTTTACCCTCTTGTAGCAGTATGCTAACACTGTTTTCATGGATTCCGCAAAGGGATGTTTGGGAGCTCATTGAGGCCTATGGTGAAAAGGGAAATATCCTCAAACGCAAACAAGAAAGAAGTGTTTTGAGAAACGGCGTTGGGATGTGTGAATGCAACTCACGGAGTTACAGTTTTCTCTTCAGTGATCAACTTGCTCACACAGTTTTCCTGAAATCTGCCATGGCATATTTTTTAGCGCAATGAAGCTTACAGAGGGCATAGCCTCAGATAAAATGAGAAAAGAAGCTGTCTTAGAAACTGGATCGTGATGTGAGAATTCATCTCACAGAGTTACACACCCTTTCGTGGAAGAGTCATTTAACACAGTCTTTGAGGAACCTGAGAAGTGCTACTTCGGTTCGAATTCACGCCTACGCTGAAATACCCTCGATGCAAAACGTGAGCGAAGCTGTGTGAGAAACTTCTCTGTGATACGTGAATTCATCACACAGAGTTACAACTGAGTCTTCAGGAAGCAGTTTGCTAACACCGTTTTCGTGGAATCTGCAAAGTGATATTTGGGGGCGCATTGAGGCCCATAGTGAACACGGAAACATCCTCCGATATTAACTAGAAAGAAGCAGTCTCAGAAATTGCTCTGTGATGTTGAATCCACCACACAGAGATTCACCTTTACCTTCTCGTAGCAGTTTGCTAACACTGTTGCCGTGGATTCTGCAAAGTGATCTTTGGGAGCTCATTGTGGGCTACGGGGAAAAGAAAATATCCTCAGATAAGAAGCGGAAGGAAGCTTTCTGAGAAACTGCATTGCGGTGTGTGAATGCACCTCACGGAGTTACACTCTTCTCTTCAGTGATCAGTTTGCCAACACCGTTTTCTTGAAGCTTGCGATGAGATACTTCTCAGCGCTAGCAGCTTACGGTGACGAAGGAAATATCCTCAGATAAGAAATGAAAGAAGCTTCCTCGGGAATTGCTTTCAGATACGAGACTTCAGCTCCCAGAGTTACCTCACTGTGTCTTGGAGCCGTTTCCTAGCACTGTTTTTGTGGATTCTGAGAACCGATAATTTCGGATGGGAACTGATAATTTCGGCTGGGAGGCAGGAACTATCCTCCGAGAAAAAGCGGAAGGAAGCTTTCTGAGAAACTGCTTTGTGATGTGTGAATTCATTTCAAAGGGTTACACCACTCTTTCATGAGGAGTTTGCTAGCACTGTGTTTGTAGAATCTCACGAGTGATATCTTGGATAGCGTTGAATCCCATGGTGAATCATGAAATCTCCTCAGACCAATCTGCAGAGAGGCGTCCTCTGAAACTCCTTTGCTGTGGGTGACTTCGGCTCACAGAGTTCTACCATTGTTTCCCTTGAGACGCTTGCTAACAGTGTTTTCGCAGAATCTGCTCTAAGACCCACAGTGGGACTCCGAGACCACAAATAACCTCAGCTCGAAAACGAAAAATAGAAGCTTTCTGAGAAACTGCTTTGTGATGTGTGACTTCAACTCACTGAATTACACCTGCCTTTCATGGAGCCGTTGGCTACCCCCGTTTCTGTGGAATCTGGAAACTGATATTTCAGACCCCTTTGAGGACTACGGGGCCAAAGGAAATATCCTCCGTTACAAAGGAGAAAGAAGCTTTCTGAGAACCTTCTTTGTGATCTGTGAATTCATCTCACAGAATTGCAGCTTTCTCCTAATGAAGCCCTTCGCGAAGACTGTTCTCGTGGAATTTGCAAAGTGATATTTGGGAGCTCACTGAGGGCTCCGGTGAAAAGGAAATAGCCTCAGATGCACACTGGAAAGAAGCTTTGTGAGAAACTGCATTGCGCTGTGTGAGTGCACCTCCCAGAGTTACACTTTTCCGTGATGAGTTTGACAAGACCGTTTCCTTGAAATCCTCAATGGGAGACTTCTTGGAGCTATGCAGCTTACCGTGACAAAGGAAGTATCCCTAGATAAAAATGACAGAAGCTTCCTCAGAAATTGCTTTCAGATACGTGAATTCATCTGACCGAGTTACATCACTGTTTCTTGGAGCCGTTTCCCAGCACTGTTTATGTGGATTCTGAGAACTGATATTTCGGATGGGTTTGGAGAGTGTGGGGAGAAAGGGATTATCCTCCGAGAAAAAGCAGGGTGCAGCTTTCTGAGAAACAGCTTTGTGACGTGTGAGTTCATTTCAAAGGCTTTCACCACTCTTGGGAGCACACGGAGGGATATGGTGAGAAAAGAAAGGTCCTGAGATAAAAACTGAAAAGAAGCCTTCGGAGAAACTGCATTGTGACATGTGAATGCGACTCCTAGACTTCCACGCAACTTTTCACTGACCCGTTTGCTAACACTGTTTGATTGCAGTCTGCACTGGGCTATTTCTCAGTGCAATGAAGCTTACGGTGACCCAGTAAATATCATAAATGAAAACTGGAAAGAAGCTTTGTGAGAAACTTCTCAGTGAAACGTGAATTCATCTCACAGAGTTCCCACTTAGTCTTCGCGAAGCAGTTTGCTAACACCGTTTTCCTGGAATCTGCGTAGTAGTATCTGGGAGCACATTGAGGGCCCACGGTGAAAACGGAAACATCCTCAGATCGTAACGAGAAAGAAGCTGTCTCCGAAATTGCTTTGTGATGTGTCAGTTCACCACACAGAGATTCACCTTCCCTTCTTGTAGCCCTTTGCCAGCACTGTTTCCCTGGATTCCGCAAAGTGATATTTGGGAGCTCATTGAGGGCTACGGGTAAAAGGAAATAGCCTCAGATAAAAACTGGTAGGAAGCGTTCTGAGAAACTGCATTGCGATGTGTGAATGCAACTCACAGAGCGACACTTGTCTCTTCAGTGACCAGTTTGCTCACACAGTTTCCTTGAAATCTGCCTTGGGATGCTTCGTAGCGCAATGAAGCTTACGGTGACAAAGGAAATCTCCTCAGAAAACAATAAAAGAAGCTTTCTTAGAAACTGGTTTGCGATGTGTGAAATCATCTCCCATCGTTACATCGGTGTTTCGTGGGGCAGTCGTTTAACACTGTCTCTCAGGAACGCGAGAAGGGCTACTTTGGATGGAATTGAGGCCTACGCTGATGAAGGACATATCCCCCATTAAAAACGTGAGAGAAGCTTTGTGAGACACTTCTCTGTGCTACGTGAATTCAACACATAGAGTTACAGCTGAATCTTCAGGAAGCAGTTTGCCACCACTGTTTTCCGGGAATCTGCAAAGTGATATTTGGGGGCGCATTCATGGCCCATTGTGCCAAAGGAAACATCCTCAGACGATAACTAGAAAGAAGCTGACTCAGACATTGCTTTGTGATGTTGAATTCCCCACACGGAGCTTCACCTTTACCATCTTGTAGCAGTATGCTAACACTGTTTTCATGGATTCCGCAAAGGGATGTTTGGGAGCTCATTGAGGCCTATGGTGAAAAGGGAAATATCCTCAGACACAAACAAGAAAGAAGTGTTTTGAGAAACGGCGTTGGGATGTGTGAATGCAACTCACGGAGTTACAGTTTTCTCTTCAGTGATCAGCTTGCTCACACAGTTTTCCTGAAATCTGCCATGGCATATTTCTTAGCGCAATGAAGCTTACAGAGGGCATAGACTCAGATAAAATGAGAAAAGAAGCTGTCTTAGAAACTGGATCGTGATGTGAGAATTCGTCTCACAGAGTTACACACCCCTTTCGTGGAAGAGTCATTTAACACTGTCTTTGAGGAACCTGAGAAGGGCTACTTCGGTTCGAATTCAGGCCTACGCTGAAATACCCTCGATGCAAAACGTGAGCGAAGCCGTGTGAGAAACTTCTCTGTGTTACGTGAATTCATCACACAGAGTTACAACTGAGTCTTCAGGAAGCAGTTTGCTAACACCGTTTTCGTGGAATCTGCAAAGTGATATTTGGGGGCGCATTGAGGCCCATAGTGAACACGGAAACATCCTCCGATATTAACTAGAAAGAAGCAGTCCCAGAAATTGCTGTGTGATGATGAATCCACCACACAGAGATTCACCTTTACCTTCTTGTAGCAGTTTACTAACACTGTTGCCGTGGATTCTGCAAAGTGATCTTTGGGAGCTCATTGTGGGCTACGGGGAAAAGAAAATATCCTCAGATAAGAAGCGGAAGGAAGCTTTCTGAGAAACTGCATTGCGGTGTGTGAATGCACCTCACGGAGTTACACTCTTCTCTTCAGTGATCAGTTTGCCAACACCGTTTTCTTGAAGCTTGCGATGAGATACTTCTCAGCGCTAGCAGCTTACGGTGACAAAGGAAATATCCTCAGATAAGAAATGAAAGAAGCTTCCTCGGGAATTGCTTTCAGATACGAGACTTCAGCTCCCAGAGTTACATCACTGTGTCTTGGAGCCGTTTCCTAGCACTGTTTTTGTGGATTCTGAGAACTGATAATTTCGGATGGGAACTGATAATTTCGGCTGGGAGGCAGGAACTATCCTCCGAGAAAAAGCGGAAGGTAGCTTTCTGAGAAACTGCTTTGTGATGTGTGAATTCATTTCAAAGGGTTACACCACTCTTTCATGAGGAGTTTGCTAGCACTGTGTTTGTAGAATCTCACGAGTGATATCTTGGATAGCGTTGAATCCCATGGTGAATCATGAAATCTCCTCAGACCAATCTACAGAGAGGCGTCCTCTAAAACTCCTTTGCTGTGGGTGACTTCGTCTCACAGAGTTCTACCATTGTTTCCCTTGAGACGCTTGCTAACAGTGTTTTCGCAGAATCTGCTCTAAGACACACAGTGGGGCTCCGAGACCACAAATAACCTCAGCTCGAAAACGAAAAATAGAAGCTTTCTGAGAAACTGCTTTGTGATGTGTGACTTCAACTCACTGAATTACACCTGCCTTTCATGGAGCCGTTGGCTACCCCCGTTTCTGTGGAATCTGGAAACTGATATTTCAGACCCCTTTGAGGACTACGGGGCCAAAGGAAATATCCTCCGTTACAAAGGAGAAAGAAGCTTTCTGAGAAACTTCTTTGTGATCTGTGAATTCATCTCACAGAATTGCAGCTTTCTCCTAATGAAGCCCTTCGCGAAGACTGTTCTCGTGGAATTTGCAAAGTGATATTTGGGAGCTCACTGAGGGCTCCGGTGAAAAGGAAATAGCCTCAGATGCACACTGGAAAGAAGCTTTGTGAGAAACTGCATTGCGCTGTGTGAGTGCACCTCCCAGAGTTACACTTTTCCGTGATGAGTTTGACAAGACCGTTTCCTTGAAATCCGCAATGGGAGACTTCTTGGAGCTACGCAGCTTACCGTGACAAAGGAAGTATCCCTAGATAAAAATGACAGAAGCTTCCTCAGAAATTGCTTTCAGATACGTGACTTCATCTGACCGAGTTACATCACTGTTTCTTGGAGCCGTTTCCCAGCACTGTTTATGTGGATTCCGAGAACTGATATTTCGGATGGGTTTGGAGAGTGTGGGGAGAAAGGGATTATCCTCCGAGAAAAAGCAGGGTGCAGCTTTCTGAGAAACAGCTTTGTGACGTGTGAGTTCATTTCAAAGGCTTTCACCACTCTTGGGAGCACACGGAGGGATATGGTGAGAAAAGAAAGGTCCTCAGATAAAAACTGGAAAGAAGCCTTCGGAGAAACTGCATTGTGACATGTGAATGCGACTCCTAGACTTCCACGCAACTTTTCACTGACCCGTTTGCTAACACTGTTTGATTGCAGTACGCACTGGGCTATTTCTCAGCGCAATGAAGCTTACGGTGACCCAGGAAATATCGTAAATGAAAACTGCAAAGAAGCTTTGTGAGAAACTTCTCAGTGAAACGTGAATTCATCTCACAGAGTTCCCACTTAGTCTTCGCGAAGCAGTTTGCTAACACCGTTTTCCTGGAATCTGCGTAGTAGTATCTGGGAGCACATTGAGGGCCCACGGTGAAAACGGAAACATCCTCAGATCGTAACGAGAAAGAAGCTGTCTCCGAAATTGCTTTGTGATGTGTCAGTTCACCACACAGAGATTCACCTTCCCTTCTTGTAGCCCTTTGCCAGCACTGTTTCCCTGGATTCCGCAAAGTGATATTTGGGAGCTCATTGAGGGCTACGGGTAAAAGGAAATAGCCTCAGATAAAAACTGGTAGGAAGCGTTCTGAGAAACTGCATTGCGATGTGTGAATGCAACTCACAGAGCGACACTTGTCTCTTCAGTGACCAGTTTGCTCACACAGTTTCCTTGAAATCTGCCTTGGGATGCTTCGTAGCGCAATGAAGCTTACGGTGACAAAGGAAATCTCCTCAGAAAACATTAAAAGAAGCTTTCTTAGAAACTGGTTTGCGATGTGTGAAATCATCTCCCATCGTTACATCGGTGTTTCGTGGGGCTGTCGTTTAACACTGTCTCTCAGGAACGCGAGAAGGGCTACTTTGGATGGAATTGAGGCCTACGCTGATGAAGGACATATCCCCCATTAAAAACGTGAGAGAAGCTTTGTGAGACACTTCTCTGTGCTACGTGAATTCAACACATAGAGTTACAGCTGAATCTTCAGGAAGCAGTTTGCCACCAGTGTTTTCCGGGAATCTGCAAAGTGATATTTGGGGGCGCATTCAGGGCCCATTGTGCCAAAGGAAACATCCTCAGACGATAACTAGAAAGAAGCTGACTCAGACATTGCTTTGTGATGTTGAATTCCCCACACGGAGCTTCACCTTTACCATCTTGTAGCAGTATGCTAACACTGTTTTCATGGATTCCGCAAAGGGATGTTTGGGAGCTCATTGAGGCCTATGGTGAAAAGGGAAATATCCTCAGACACAAACAAGAAAGAAGTGTTTTGAGAAACGGCGTTGGGATGTGTGAATGCAACTCACGGAGTTACAGTTTTCTCTTCAGTGATCAGCTTGCTCACACAGTTTTCCTGAAATCTGCCATGGCATATTTCTTAGCGCAATGAAGCTTACAGAGGGCATAGCCTCAGATAAAATGAGAAAAGAAGCTGTCTTAGAAACTGGATCGTGATGTGAGAATTCATCTCACAGAGTTACACACCCCTTTCGTGGAAGAGTCATTTAACACTGTCTTTGAGGAACCTGAGAAGGGCTACTTCGGTTCGAATTCACGCCTACGCTGAAATACCCTCGATGCAAAACGTGAGCGAAGCTGTGTGAGAAACTTCTCTGTGATACGTGAATTCATCACACAGAGTTACAACTGAGTCTTCAGGAAGCAGTTTGCTAACACCGTTTTCGTGGAATCTGCAAAGTGATATTTGGGGGCGCATTGAGGCCCATAGTGAACACGGAAACATCCTCCGATATTAACTAGAAAGAAGCAGTCTCAGAAATTGCTCTGTGATGTTGAATCCACCACACAGAGATTCACCTTTACCTTCTCGTAGCAGTTTGCTAACACTGTTGCCGTGGATTCTGCAAAGTGATCTTTGGGAGCTCATTGTGGGCTACGGGGAAAAGAAAATATCCTCAGATAAGAAGCGGAAGGAAGCTTTCTGAGAAACTGCATTGCGGTGTGTGAATGCACCTCACGGAGTTACACTCTTCTCTTCAGTGATCAGTTTGCCAACACCGTTTTCTTGAAGCTTGCGATGAGATACTTCTCAGCGCTAGCAGCTTACGGTGACGAAGGAAATATCCTCAGATAAGAAATGAAAGAAGCTTCCTCGGGAATTGCTTTCAGATACGAGACTTCAGCTCCCAGAGTTACCTCACTGTGTCTTGGAGCCGTTTCCTAGCACTGTTTTTGTGGATTCTGAGAACCGATAATTTCGGATGGGAACTGATAATTTCGGCTGGGAGGCAGGAACTATCCTCCGAGAAAAAGCGGAAGGAAGCTTTCTGAGAAACTGCTTTGTGATGTGTGTATTCATTTCAAAGGGTTACACCACTCTTTCATGAGGAGTTTGCTAGCACTGTGTTTGTAGAATCTCACGAGTGATATCTTGGATAGCGTTGAATCCCATGGTGAATCATGAAATCTCCTCAGACAAATCTGCAGAGAGGCCTCCTCTGAAACTCCTTTGCTGTGGGTGACTTCGGCTCACAGATTTCTACCATTGTTTCCCTTGAGACGCTTGCTAACAGTGTTTTCGCAGAATCTGCTCTAAGACACACAGTGGGGCTCCGAGACCACAAATAACCTCAGCTCGAAAACGAAAAATAGAAGCTTTCTGAGAAACTGCTTTGTGATGTGTGACTTCAACTCACTGAATTACACCTGCGTTTCATGGAGCCGTTGGCTACCCCCGTTTCTGTGAAATCTGGAAACTGATATTTCAGACCCCTTTGAGGACTACGGGGCCAAAGGAAATATCCTCCGTTACAAAGGAGAAAGAAGCTTTCTGAGAAACTTCTTTGTGATCTGTGAATTCATCTCACAGAATTGCAGCTTTCGCCTAATGAAGCCCTTCACGAAGACTGTTCTCGAGGAATTTGCAAAGTGATATTTGGGAGCTCACTGAGGGCTCCGGTGAAAAGGAAATTGCCTCAGATGCACACTGGAAAGAAGCTTTGTGAGAAACTGCATTGCGCTGTGTGAGTGCACCTCCCAGAGTTACACTTTTCCGTGATGAGTTTGACAAGACCGTTTCCTTGAAATCCGCAATGGGAGACTTCTTGGAGCTACGCAGCTTACCGTGACAAAGGAAGTATCCCTAGATAAAAATGACAGAAGCTTCCTCAGAAATTGCTTTCAGATACGTGACTTCATCAGACCGAGTTACATCACTGTTTCTTGGAGCCGTTTCCCAGCACTGTTTATGTGGATTCCGAGAACTGATATTTCGGATGGGTTTGGAGAGTGTGGGGAGAAAGGGATTATCCTCCGAGAAAAAGCAGGGTGCAGCTTTCTGAGAAACAGCTTTGTGACGTGTGAGTTCATTTCAAAGGCTTTCACCACTCTTGGGAGCACACGGAGGGATATGGTGAGAAAAGAAAGGTCCTCAGATAAAAACTGGAAAGAAGCCTTCGGAGAAACTGCATTGTGACATGTGAATGCGACTCCTAGACTTCCACGCAACTTTTCACTGACCCGTTTGCTAACACTGTTTGATTGCAGTACGCACTGGGCTATTTCTCAGCGCAATGAAGCTTACGGTGACCCAGGAAATATCGTAAATGAAAACTGCAAAGAAGCTTTGTGAGAAACTTCTCAGTGAAACGTGAATTCATCTCACAGAGTTCCCACTTAGTCTTCGCGAAGCAGTTTGCTAACACCGTTTTCGTGGAATCTGCATAGTACTATCTGGGAGCGCATTGAGGGCCCACGGTGAAAACGGAAACATCCTCAGATCGTAACGAGAAAGAAGCTGTCTCCGAAATTGCTTTGTGATGTGTCAGTTCACCACACAGAGATTCAACTTCCCTTCTTGTAGCCCTTTGCCAGCACTGTTTCCCTGGATTCTGCAAAGTGATATTTGGGAGCTCATTGAGGGCTACGGGGAAAAGGAAATAGCCTCAGATACAAACTGGAAGGAAGCGTTCTGAGAAACTGCATTGCGATGTGTGAATGCAACTCACAGTGTGACACTTGTCTCTTCAGTGACCAGTTTGCTCACACAGTTTCCTTAAAATCTGCCTTGGGATGCTTCTTAGCGCAATGAAGCTTACGGTGACAAAGGAAATCTCCTCAGAAAACATTAAAAGAAGCTTTCTTAGAAACTGGTTTGCGATGTGTGAAATCATCTCCCAGCGTTACATCGGCGTTTCGTGGGGCAGTCGTTTAACACTGTCTCTCAGGAACCCGAGAAGGGCTACTTTGGATGGAATTGAGGCCTACGCTGATGAAGGACATATCCCCCATTACAAACGTGAGAGAAGCTTTGTGAGACACTTCTCTGTGCTACGTGAATTCAACACATAGAGTTACAGCTGAATCTTCAGGAAGCAGTTTGCCACCACTGTTTTCCGGGAATCTGCAAAGTGATATTTGGGGGCGCATTCAGGGCCCATGGTGCAAAAGGAAACATCCTCAGACGATAACTAGAAAGAAGCTGACTCAGACATTGCTTTGTGATGTTGAATTCCCCACACGGAGCTTCACCTTTACCCTCTTGTAGCAGTATGCTAACACTGTTTTCATGGATTCCGCAAAGGGATGTTTGGGAGCTCATTGAGGCCTATGGTGAAAAGGGAAATATCCTCAAACGCAAACAAGAAAGAAGTGTTTTGAGAAACGGCGTTGGGATGTGTGAATGCAACTCACGGAGTTACAGTTTTCTCTTCAGTGATCAACTTGCTCACACAGTTTTCCTGAAATCTGCCATGGCATATTTTTTAGCGCAATGAAGCTTACAGAGGGCATAGCCTCAGATAAAATGAGAAAAGAAGCTGTCTTAGAAACTGGATCGTGATGTGAGAATTCATCTCACAGAGTTACACACCCTTTCGTGGAAGAGTCATTTAACACAGTCTTTGAGGAACCTGAGAAGTGCTACTTCGGTTCGAATTCACGCCTACGCTGAAATACCCTCGATGCAAAACGTGAGCGAAGCTGTGTGAGAAACTTCTCTGTGATACGTGAATTCATCACACAGAGTTACAACTGAGTCTTCAGGAAGCAGTTTGCTAACACCGTTTTCGTGGAATCTGCAAAGTGATATTTGGGGGCGCATTGAGGCCCATAGTGAACACGGAAACATCCTCCGATATTAACTAGAAAGAAGCAGTCTCAGAAATTGCTCTGTGATGTTGAATCCACCACACAGAGATTCACCTTTACCTTCTCGTAGCAGTTTGCTAACACTGTTGCCGTGGATTCTGCAAAGTGATCTTTGGGAGCTCATTGTGGGCTACGGGGAAAAGAAAATATCCTCAGATAAGAAGCGGAAGGAAGCTTTCTGAGAAACTGCATTGCGGTGTGTGAATGCACCTCACGGAGTTACACTCTTCTCTTCAGTGATCAGTTTGCCAACACCGTTTTCTTGAAGCTTGCGATGAGATACTTCTCAGCGCTAGCAGCTTACGGTGACGAAGGAAATATCCTCAGATAAGAAATGAAAGAAGCTTCCTCGGGAATTGCTTTCAGATACGAGACTTCAGCTCCCAGAGTTACCTCACTGTGTCTTGGAGCCGTTTCCTAGCACTGTTTTTGTGGATTCTGAGAACCGATAATTTCGGATGGGAACTGATAATTTCGGCTGGGAGGCAGGAACTATCCTCCGAGAAAAAGCGGAAGGAAGCTTTCTGAGAAACTGCTTTGTGATGTGTGAATTCATTTCAAAGGGTTACACCACTCTTTCATGAGGAGTTTGCTAGCACTGTGTTTGTAGAATCTCACGAGTGATATCTTGGATAGCGTTGAATCCCATGGTGAATCATGAAATCTCCTCAGACCAATCTGCAGAGAGGCGTCCTCTGAAACTCCTTTGCTGTGGGTGACTTCGGCTCACAGAGTTCTACCATTGTTTCCCTTGAGACGCTTGCTAACAGTGTTTTCGCAGAATCTGCTCTAAGACCCACAGTGGGACTCCGAGACCACAAATAACCTCAGCTCGAAAACGAAAAATAGAAGCTTTCTGAGAAACTGCTTTGTGATGTGTGACTTCAACTCACTGAATTACACCTGCCTTTCATGGAGCCGTTGGCTACCCCCGTTTCTGTGGAATCTGGAAACTGATATTTCAGACCCCTTTGAGGACTACGGGGCCAAAGGAAATATCCTCCGTTACAAAGGAGAAAGAAGCTTTCTGAGAACCTTCTTTGTGATCTGTGAATTCATCTCACAGAATTGCAGCTTTCTCCTAATGAAGCCCTTCGCGAAGACTGTTCTCGTGGAATTTGCAAAGTGATATTTGGGAGCTCACTGAGGGCTCCGGTGAAAAGGAAATAGCCTCAGATGCACACTGGAAAGAAGCTTTGTGAGAAACTGCATTGCGCTGTGTGAGTGCACCTCCCAGAGTTACACTTTTCCGTGATGAGTTTGACAAGACCGTTTCCTTGAAATCCTCAATGGGAGACTTCTTGGAGCTATGCAGCTTACCGTGACAAAGGAAGTATCCCTAGATAAAAATGACAGAAGCTTCCTCAGAAATTGCTTTCAGATACGTGAATTCATCTGACCGAGTTACATCACTGTTTCTTGGAGCCGTTTCCCAGCACTGTTTATGTGGATTCTGAGAACTGATATTTCGGATGGGTTTGGAGAGTGTGGGGAGAAAGGGATTATCCTCCGAGAAAAAGCAGGGTGCAGCTTTCTGAGAAACAGCTTTGTGACGTGTGAGTTCATTTCAAAGGCTTTCACCACTCTTGGGAGCACACGGAGGGATATGGTGAGAAAAGAAAGGTCCTGAGATAAAAACTGAAAAGAAGCCTTCGGAGAAACTGCATTGTGACATGTGAATGCGACTCCTAGACTTCCACGCAACTTTTCACTGACCCGTTTGCTAACACTGTTTGATTGCAGTCTGCACTGGGCTATTTCTCAGTGCAATGAAGCTTACGGTGACCCAGTAAATATCATAAATGAAAACTGGAAAGAAGCTTTGTGAGAAACTTCTCAGTGAAACGTGAATTCATCTCACAGAGTTCCCACTTAGTCTTCGCGAAGCAGTTTGCTAACACCGTTTTCCTGGAATCTGCGTAGTAGTATCTGGGAGCACATTGAGGGCCCACGGTGAAAACGGAAACATCCTCAGATCGTAACGAGAAAGAAGCTGTCTCCGAAATTGCTTTGTGATGTGTCAGTTCACCACACAGAGATTCACCTTCCCTTCTTGTAGCCCTTTGCCAGCACTGTTTCCCTGGATTCCGCAAAGTGATATTTGGGAGCTCATTGAGGGCTACGGGTAAAAGGAAATAGCCTCAGATAAAAACTGGTAGGAAGCGTTCTGAGAAACTGCATTGCGATGTGTGAATGCAACTCACAGAGCGACACTTGTCTCTTCAGTGACCAGTTTGCTCACACAGTTTCCTTGAAATCTGCCTTGGGATGCTTCGTAGCGCAATGAAGCTTACGGTGACAAAGGAAATCTCCTCAGAAAACAATAAAAGAAGCTTTCTTAGAAACTGGTTTGCGATGTGTGAAATCATCTCCCATCGTTACATCGGTGTTTCGTGGGGCAGTCGTTTAACACTGTCTCTCAGGAACGCGAGAAGGGCTACTTTGGATGGAATTGAGGCCTACGCTGATGAAGGACATATCCCCCATTAAAAACGTGAGAGAAGCTTTGTGAGACACTTCTCTGTGCTACGTGAATTCAACACATAGAGTTACAGCTGAATCTTCAGGAAGCAGTTTGCCACCACTGTTTTCCGGGAATCTGCAAAGTGATATTTGGGGGCGCATTCATGGCCCATTGTGCCAAAGGAAACATCCTCAGACGATAACTAGAAAGAAGCTGACTCAGACATTGCTTTGTGATGTTGAATTCCCCACACGGAGCTTCACCTTTACCATCTTGTAGCAGTATGCTAACACTGTTTTCATGGATTCCGCAAAGGGATGTTTGGGAGCTCATTGAGGCCTATGGTGAAAAGGGAAATATCCTCAGACACAAACAAGAAAGAAGTGTTTTGAGAAACGGCGTTGGGATGTGTGAATGCAACTCACGGAGTTACAGTTTTCTCTTCAGTGATCAGCTTGCTCACACAGTTTTCCTGAAATCTGCCATGGCATATTTCTTAGCGCAATGAAGCTTACAGAGGGCATAGACTCAGATAAAATGAGAAAAGAAGCTGTCTTAGAAACTGGATCGTGATGTGAGAATTCGTCTCACAGAGTTACACACCCCTTTCGTGGAAGAGTCATTTAACACTGTCTTTGAGGAACCTGAGAAGGGCTACTTCGGTTCGAATTCAGGCCTACGCTGAAATACCCTCGATGCAAAACGTGAGCGAAGCCGTGTGAGAAACTTCTCTGTGTTACGTGAATTCATCACACAGAGTTACAACTGAGTCTTCAGGAAGCAGTTTGCTAACACCGTTTTCGTGGAATCTGCAAAGTGATATTTGGGGGCGCATTGAGGCCCATAGTGAACACGGAAACATCCTCCGATATTAACTAGAAAGAAGCAGTCCCAGAAATTGCTGTGTGATGATGAATCCACCACACAGAGATTCACCTTTACCTTCTTGTAGCAGTTTACTAACACTGTTGCCGTGGATTCTGCAAAGTGATCTTTGGGAGCTCATTGTGGGCTACGGGGAAAAGAAAATATCCTCAGATAAGAAGCGGAAGGAAGCTTTCTGAGAAACTGCATTGCGGTGTGTGAATGCACCTCACGGAGTTACACTCTTCTCTTCAGTGATCAGTTTGCCAACACCGTTTTCTTGAAGCTTGCGATGAGATACTTCTCAGCGCTAGCAGCTTACGGTGACAAAGGAAATATCCTCAGATAAGAAATGAAAGAAGCTTCCTCGGGAATTGCTTTCAGATACGAGACTTCAGCTCCCAGAGTTACATCACTGTGTCTTGGAGCCGTTTCCTAGCACTGTTTTTGTGGATTCTGAGAACTGATAATTTCGGATGGGAACTGATAATTTCGGCTGGGAGGCAGGAACTATCCTCCGAGAAAAAGCGGAAGGTAGCTTTCTGAGAAACTGCTTTGTGATGTGTGAATTCATTTCAAAGGGTTACACCACTCTTTCATGAGGAGTTTGCTAGCACTGTGTTTGTAGAATCTCACGAGTGATATCTTGGATAGCGTTGAATCCCATGGTGAATCATGAAATCTCCTCAGACCAATCTACAGAGAGGCGTCCTCTAAAACTCCTTTGCTGTGGGTGACTTCGTCTCACAGAGTTCTACCATTGTTTCCCTTGAGACGCTTGCTAACAGTGTTTTCGCAGAATCTGCTCTAAGACACACAGTGGGGCTCCGAGACCACAAATAACCTCAGCTCGAAAACGAAAAATAGAAGCTTTCTGAGAAACTGCTTTGTGATGTGTGACTTCAACTCACTGAATTACACCTGCCTTTCATGGAGCCGTTGGCTACCCCCGTTTCTGTGGAATCTGGAAACTGATATTTCAGACCCCTTTGAGGACTACGGGGCCAAAGGAAATATCCTCCGTTACAAAGGAGAAAGAAGCTTTCTGAGAAACTTCTTTGTGATCTGTGAATTCATCTCACAGAATTGCAGCTTTCTCCTAATGAAGCCCTTCGCGAAGACTGTTCTCGTGGAATTTGCAAAGTGATATTTGGGAGCTCACTGAGGGCTCCGGTGAAAAGGAAATAGCCTCAGATGCACACTGGAAAGAAGCTTTGTGAGAAACTGCATTGCGCTGTGTGAGTGCACCTCCCAGAGTTACACTTTTCCGTGATGAGTTTGACAAGACCGTTTCCTTGAAATCCGCAATGGGAGACTTCTTGGAGCTACGCAGCTTACCGTGACAAAGGAAGTATCCCTAGATAAAAATGACAGAAGCTTCCTCAGAAATTGCTTTCAGATACGTGACTTCATCTGACCGAGTTACATCACTGTTTCTTGGAGCCGTTTCCCAGCACTGTTTATGTGGATTCCGAGAACTGATATTTCGGATGGGTTTGGAGAGTGTGGGGAGAAAGGGATTATCCTCCGAGAAAAAGCAGGGTGCAGCTTTCTGAGAAACAGCTTTGTGACGTGTGAGTTCATTTCAAAGGCTTTCACCACTCTTGGGAGCACACGGAGGGATATGGTGAGAAAAGAAAGGTCCTCAGATAAAAACTGGAAAGAAGCCTTCGGAGAAACTGCATTGTGACATGTGAATGCGACTCCTAGACTTCCACGCAACTTTTCACTGACCCGTTTGCTAACACTGTTTGATTGCAGTACGCACTGGGCTATTTCTCAGCGCAATGAAGCTTACGGTGACCCAGGAAATATCGTAAATGAAAACTGCAAAGAAGCTTTGTGAGAAACTTCTCAGTGAAACGTGAATTCATCTCACAGAGTTCCCACTTAGTCTTCGCGAAGCAGTTTGCTAACACCGTTTTCCTGGAATCTGCGTAGTAGTATCTGGGAGCACATTGAGGGCCCACGGTGAAAACGGAAACATCCTCAGATCGTAACGAGAAAGAAGCTGTCTCCGAAATTGCTTTGTGATGTGTCAGTTCACCACACAGAGATTCACCTTCCCTTCTTGTAGCCCTTTGCCAGCACTGTTTCCCTGGATTCCGCAAAGTGATATTTGGGAGCTCATTGAGGGCTACGGGTAAAAGGAAATAGCCTCAGATAAAAACTGGTAGGAAGCGTTCTGAGAAACTGCATTGCGATGTGTGAATGCAACTCACAGAGCGACACTTGTCTCTTCAGTGACCAGTTTGCTCACACAGTTTCCTTGAAATCTGCCTTGGGATGCTTCGTAGCGCAATGAAGCTTACGGTGACAAAGGAAATCTCCTCAGAAAACATTAAAAGAAGCTTTCTTAGAAACTGGTTTGCGATGTGTGAAATCATCTCCCATCGTTACATCGGTGTTTCGTGGGGCTGTCGTTTAACACTGTCTCTCAGGAACGCGAGAAGGGCTACTTTGGATGGAATTGAGGCCTACGCTGATGAAGGACATATCCCCCATTAAAAACGTGAGAGAAGCTTTGTGAGACACTTCTCTGTGCTACGTGAATTCAACACATAGAGTTACAGCTGAATCTTCAGGAAGCAGTTTGCCACCAGTGTTTTCCGGGAATCTGCAAAGTGATATTTGGGGGCGCATTCAGGGCCCATTGTGCCAAAGGAAACATCCTCAGACGATAACTAGAAAGAAGCTGACTCAGACATTGCTTTGTGATGTTGAATTCCCCACACGGAGCTTCACCTTTACCATCTTGTAGCAGTATGCTAACACTGTTTTCATGGATTCCGCAAAGGGATGTTTGGGAGCTCATTGAGGCCTATGGTGAAAAGGGAAATATCCTCAGACACAAACAAGAAAGAAGTGTTTTGAGAAACGGCGTTGGGATGTGTGAATGCAACTCACGGAGTTACAGTTTTCTCTTCAGTGATCAGCTTGCTCACACAGTTTTCCTGAAATCTGCCATGGCATATTTCTTAGCGCAATGAAGCTTACAGAGGGCATAGCCTCAGATAAAATGAGAAAAGAAGCTGTCTTAGAAACTGGATCGTGATGTGAGAATTCATCTCACAGAGTTACACACCCCTTTCGTGGAAGAGTCATTTAACACTGTCTTTGAGGAACCTGAGAAGGGCTACTTCGGTTCGAATTCAGGCCTACGCTGAAATACCCTCGATGCAAAACGTGAGCGAAGCCGTGTGAGAAACTTCTCTGTGATACGTGAATTCATCACACAGAGTTACAACTGAGTCTTCAGGAAGCAGTTTGCTAACACCGTTTTCGTGGAATCTGCAAAGTGATATTTGGGGGCGCATTGAGGCCCATAGTGAACACGGAAACATCCTCCGATATTAACTAGAAAGAAGCAGTCCCAGAAATTGCTGTGTGATGATGAATCCACCACACAGAGATTCACCTTTACCTTCTTGTAGCAGTTTGCTAACACTGTTGCCGTGGATTCTGCAAAGTGATCTTTGGGAGCTCATTGTGGGCTACGGGGAAAAGAAAATATCCTCAGATAAGAAGCGGAAGGAAGCTTTCTGAGAAACTGTATTGCGGTGTGTGAATGCACCTCACGGAGTTACACTCTTCTCTTCAGTGATCAGTTTGCCAACACCGTTTTCTTGAAGCTTGCGATGAGATACTTCTCAGCGCTAGCAGCTTACGGTGACGAAGGAAATATCCTCAGAGAAGAAATGAAAGAAGCTTCCTCGGGAATTGCTTTCAGATACGAGACTTCAGCTCTCAGAGTTACCTCACTGTGTCTTGGAGCCGTTTCCTAGCACTGTTTTTGTGGATTCTGAGAACCGATAATTTCGGATGGGAACTGATAATTTCGGCTGGGAGGCAGGAACTATCCTCCGAGAAAAAGCGGAAGGAAGCTTTCTGAGAAACTGCTTTGTGATGTGTGTATTCATTTCAAAGGGTTACACCACTCTTTCATGAGGAGTTTGCTAGCACTGTGTTTGTAGAATCTCACGAGTGATATCTTGGATAGCGTTGAATCCCATGGTGAATCATGAAATCTCCTCAGACAAATCTGCAGAGAGGCCTCCTCTGAAACTCCTTTGCTGTGGGTGACTTCGGCTCACAGAGTTCTACCATTGTTTCCCTTGAGACGCTTGCTAACAGTGTTTTCGCACAATCTGCTCTAAGACACACAGTGGGGCTCCGAGACCACAAATAACCTCAGCTCGAAAACGAAAAATAGAAGCTTTCTGAGAAACTGCTTTGTGATGTGTGACTTCAACTCACTGAATTACACCTGCGTTTCATGGAGCCGTTGGCTACCCCCGTTTCTGTGAAATCTGGAAACTGATATTTCAGACCCCTTTGAGGACTACGGGGCCAAAGGAAATATCCTCCGTTACAAAGGAGAAAGAAGCTTTCTGAGAAACTTCTTTGTGATCTGTGAATTCATCTCACAGAATTGCAGCTTTCTCCTAATGAAGCCCTTCACGAAGACTGTTCTCGTGGAATTTGCAAAGTGATATTTGGGAGCTCACTGAGGGCTCCGGTGAAAAGGAAATTGCCTCAGATGCACACTGGAAAGAAGCTTTGTGAGAAACTGCATTGCGCTGTGTGAGTGCACCTCCCAGAGTTACACTTTTCCGTGATGAGTTTGACAAGACCGTTTCCTTGAAATCCGCAATGGGAGACTTCTTGGAGCTACGCAGCTTACCGTGACAAAGGAAGTATCCCTAGATAAAAATGACAGAAGCTTCCTCAGAAATTGCTTTCAGATACGTGATTTCATCAGACCGAGTTACATCACTGTTTCTTGGAGCCGTTTCCCAGCACTGTTTATGTGGATTCCGAGAACTGATATTTCGGATGGGTTTGGAGAGTGTGGGGAGAAAGGGATTATCCTCCGAGAAAAAGCAGGGTGCAGCTTTCTGAGAAACAGCTTTGTGACGTGTGAGTTCATTTCAAAGGCTTTCACCACTCTTGGGAGCACACGGAGGGATATGGTGAGAAAAGAAAGGTCCTCAGATAAAAACTGGAAAGAAGCCTTCGGAGAAACTGCATTGTGACATGTGAATGCGACTCCTAGACTTCCACGCAACTTTTCACTGACCCGTTTGCTAACACTGTTTGATTGCAGTACGCACTGGGCTATTTCTCAGCGCAATGAAGCTTACGGTGACCCAGGAAATATCGTAAATGAAAACTGCAAAGAAGCTTTGTGAGAAACTTCTCAGTGAAACGTGAATTCATCTCACAGAGTTCCCACTTAGTCTTCGCGAAGCAGTTTGCTAACACCGTTTTCGTGGAATCTGCATAGTACTATCTGGGAGCGCATTGAGGGCCCACGGTGAAAACGGAAACATCCTCAGATCGTAACGGGAAAGAAGCTGTCTCCGAAATTGCTTTGTGATGTGTCAGTTCACCACACAGAGATTCAACTTCCCTTCTTGTAGCCCTTTGCCAGCACTGTTTCCCTGGATTCTGCAAAGTGATATTTGGGAGCTCATTGAGGGCTACGGGGAAAAGGAAATAGTCTCAGATACAAACTGGAAGGAAGCGTTCTGAGAAACTGCATTGCGATGTGTGAATGCAACTCACAGAGTGACACTTGTCTCTTCAGTGACCAGTTTGCTCACACAGTTTCCTTGAAATCTGCCTTGGGATGCTTCTTAGCGCAATGAAGCTTACGGTGACAAAGGAAATCTCCTCAGAAAACATTAAAAGAAGCTTTCTTAGAAACTGGTTTGCGATGTGTGAAATCATCTCCCAGCGTTACATCGGCGTTTCGTGGGGCAGTCGTTTAACACTGTCTCTCAGGAACCCGAGAAGGGCTACTTTGGATGGAATTGAGGCCTACGCTGATGAAGGACATATCCCCCATTAAAAACGTGAGAGAAGCTTTGTGAGACACTTCTCTGTGCTACGTGAATTCAACACATAGAGTTACAGCTGAATCTTCAGGAAGCAGTTTGCCACCACTGTTTTCCGGGAATCTGCAAAGTGATATTTGGGGGCGCATTCAGGGCCCATGGTGCAAAAGGAAACATCCTCAGACGATAACTAGAAAGAAGCTGACTCAGACATTGCTTTGTGATGTTGAATTCCCCACACGGAGCTTCACCTTTACCCTCTTGTAGCAGTATGCTAACACTGTTTTCATGGATTCCGCAAAGGGATGTTTGGGAGCTCATTGAGGCCTATGGTGAAAAGGGAAATATCCTCAGACGCAAACAAGAAAGAAGTGTTTTGAGAAACGGCGTTGGGATGTGTGAATGCAACTCACGGAGTTACAGTTTTCTCTTCAGTGATCAACTTGCTCACACAGTTTTCCTGAAATCTGCCATGGCATATTTTTTAGCGCAATGAAGCTTACAGAGGGCATAGCCTCAGATAAAATGAGAAAAGAAGCTGTCTTAGAAACTGGATCGTGATGTGAGAATTCATCTCACAGAGTTACACACCCTTTCGTGGAAGAGTCATTTAACACAGTCTTTGAGGAACCTGAGAAGTGCTACTTCGGTTCGAATTCACGCCTACGCTGAAATACCCTCGATGCAAAACGTGAGCGAAGCTGTGTGAGAAACTTCTCTGTGATACGTGAATTCATCACACAGAGTTACAACTGAGTCTTCAGGAAGCAGTTTGCTAACACCGTTTTCGTGGAATCTGCAAAGTGATATTTGGGGGCGCATTGAGGCCCATAGTGAACACGGAAACATCCTCCGATATTAACTAGAAAGAAGCAGTCTCAGAAATTGCTCTGTGATGTTGAATCCACCACACAGAGATTCACCTTTACCTTCTCGTAGCAGTTTGCTAACACTGTTGCCGTGGATTCTGCAAAGTGATCTTTGGGAGCTCATTGTGGGCTACGGGGAAAAGAAAATATCCTCAGATAAGAAGCGGAAGGAAGCTTTCTGAGAAACTGCATTGCGGTGTGTGAATGCACCTCACGGAGTTACACTCTTCTCTTCAGTGATCAGTTTGCCAACATCGTTTTCTTGAAGCTTGCGATGAGATACTTCTCAGCGCTAGCAGCTTACGGTGACGAAGGAAATATCCTCAGATAAGAAATGAAAGAAGCTTCCTCGGGAATTGCTTTCAGATACGAGACTTCAGCTCCCAGAGTTACCTCACTGTGTCTTGGAGCCGTTTCCTAGCACTGTTTTTGTGGATTCTGAGAACCGATAATTTCGGATGGGAACTGATAATTTCGGCTGGGAGGCAGGAACTATCCTCCGAGAAAAAGCGGAAGGAAGCTTTCTGAGAAACTGCTTTGTGATGTGTGTATTCATTTCAAAGGGTTACACCACTCTTTCATGAGGAGTTTGCTAGCACTGTGTTTGTAGAATCTCACGAGTGATATCTTGGATAGCGTTGAATCCCATGGTGAATCATGAAATCTCCTCAGACAAATCTGCAGAGAGGCCTCCTCTGAAACTCCTTTGCTGTGGGTGACTTCGGCTCACAGATTTCTACCAATGTTTCCCTTGAGACGCTTGCTAACAGTGTTTTCGCAGAATCTGCTCTAAGACACACAGTGGGGCTCCGAGACCACAAATAACCTCAGCTCGAAAACGAAAAATAGAAGCTTTCTGAGAAACTGCTTTGTGATGTGTGACTTCAACTCACTGAATTACACCTGCGTTTCATGGAGCCGTTGGCTACCCCCGTTTCTGTGAAATCTGGAAACTGATATTTCAGACCCCTTTGAGGACTACGGGGCCAAAGGAAATATCCTCCGTTACAAAGGAGAAAGAAGCTTTCTGAGAAACTTCTTTGTGATCTGTGAATTCATCTCACAGAATTGCAGCTTTCTCCTAATGAAGCCCTTCACGAAGATTGTTCTCGTGGAATTTGCAAAGTGATATTTGGGAGCTCACTGAGGGCTCCGGTGAAAAGGAAATTGCCTCAGATGCACACTGGAAAGAAGCTTTGTGAGAAACTGCATTGCGCTGTGTGAGTGCACCTCCCAGAGTTACACTTTTCCGTGATGAGTTTGACAAGACCGTTTCCTTGAAATCCGCAATGGGAGACTTCTTGGAGCTACGCAGCTTACCGTGACAAAGGAAGTATCCCTAGATAAAAATGACAGAAGCTTCCTCAGAAATTGCTTTCAGATACGTGACTTCATCAGACCGAGTTACATCACTGTTTCTTGGAGCCGTTTCCCAGCACTGTTTATGTGGATTCCGAGAACTGATATTTCGGATGGGTTTGGAGAGTGTGGGGAGAAAGGGATTATCCTCCGAGAAAAAGCAGGGTGCAGCTTTCTGAGAAACAGCTTTGTGACGTGTGAGTTCATTTCAAAGGCTTTCACCACTCTTGGGAGCACACGGAGGGATATGGTGAGAAAAGAAAGGTCCTCAGATAAAAACTGGAAAGAAGCCTTCGGAGAAACTGCATTGTGACATGTGAATGCGACTCCTAGACTTCCACGCAACTTTTCACTGACCCGTTTGCTAACACTGTTTGATTGCAGTACGCACTGGGCTATTTCTCAGCGCAATGAAGCTTACGGTGACCCAGGAAATATCGTAAATGAAAACTGCAAAGAAGCTTTGTGAGAAACTTCTCAGTGAAACGTGAATTCATCTCACAGAGTTCCCACTTAGTCTTCGCGAAGCAGTTTGCTAACACCGTTTTCGTGGAATCTGCATAGTACTATCTGGGAGCGCATTGAGGGCCCACGGTGAAAACGGAAACATCCTCAGATCGTAACGAGAAAGAAGCTGTCTCCGAAATTGCTTTGTGATGTGTCAGTTCACCACACAGAGATTCAACTTCCCTTCTTGTAGCCCTTTGCCAGCACTGTTTCCCTGGATTCTGCAAAGTGATATTTGGGAGCTCATTGAGGGCTACGGGGAAAAGGAAATAGCCTCAGATACAAACTGGAAGGAAGCGTTCTGAGAAACTGCATTGCGATGTGTGAATGCAACTCACAGTGTGACACTTGTCTCTTCAGTGACCAGTTTGCTCACACAGTTTCCTTAAAATCTGCCTTGGGATGCTTCTTAGCGCAATGAAGCTTACGGTGACAAAGGAAATCTCCTCAGAAAACATTAAAAGAAGCTTTCTTAGAAACTGGTTTGCGATGTGTGAAATCATCTCCCAGCGTTACATCGGCGTTTCGTGGGGCAGTCGTTTAACACTGTCTCTCAGGAACCCGAGAAGGGCTACTTTGGATGGAATTGAGGCCTACGCTGATGAAGGACATATCCCCCATTACAAACGTGAGAGAAGCTTTGTGAGACACTTCTCTGTGCTACGTGAATTCAACACATAGAGTTACAGCTGAATCTTCAGGAAGCAGTTTGCCACCACTGTTTTCCGGGAATCTGCAAAGTGATATTTGGGGGCGCATTCAGGGCCCATGGTGCAAAAGGAAACATCCTCAGACGATAACTAGAAAGAAGCTGACTCAGACATTGCTTTGTGATGTTGAATTCCCCACACGGAGCTTCACCTTTACCCTCTTGTAGCAGTATGCTAACACTGTTTTCATGGATTCCGCAAAGGGATGTTTGGGAGCTCATTGAGGCCTATGGTGAAAAGGGAAATATCCTCAAACGCAAACAAGAAAGAAGTGTTTTGAGAAACGGCGTTGGGATGTGTGAATGCAACTCACGGAGTTACAGTTTTCTCTTCAGTGATCAACTTGCTCACACAGTTTTCCTGAAATCTGCCATGGCATATTTTTTAGCGCAATGAAGCTTACAGAGGGCATAGCCTCAGATAAAATGAGAAAAGAAGCTGTCTTAGAAACTGGATCGTGATGTGAGAATTCATCTCACAGAGTTACACACCCTTTCGTGGAAGAGTCATTTAACACAGTCTTTGAGGAACCTGAGAAGTGCTACTTCGGTTCGAATTCACGCCTACGCTGAAATACCCTCGATGCAAAACGTGAGCGAAGCTGTGTGAGAAACTTCTCTGTGATACGTGAATTTATCACACAGAGTTACAACTGAGTCTTCAGGAAGCAGTTTGCTAACACCGTTTTCGTGGAATCTGCAAAGTGATATTTGGGGGCGCATTGAGGCCCATAGTGAACACGGAAACATCCTCCGATATTAACTAGAAAGAAGCAGTCTCAGAAATTGCTCTGTGATGTTGAATCCACCACACAGAGATTCACGTTTACCTTCTCGTAGCAGTTTGCTAACACTGTTGCCGTGGATTCTGCAAAGTGATCTTTGGGAGCTCATTGTGGGCTACGGGGAAAAGAAAATATCCTCAGATAAGAAGCGGAAGGAAGCTTTCTGAGAAACTGCATTGCGGTGTGTGAATGCACCTCACGGAGTTACACTCTTCTCTTCAGTGATCAGTTTGCCAACACCGTTTTCTTGAAGCTTGCGATGAGATACTTCTCAGCGCTAGCAGCTTACGGTGACGAAGGAAATATCCTCAGATAAGAAATGAAAGAAGCTTCCTCGGGAATTGCTTTCAGATACGAGACTTCAGCTCCCAGAGTTACCTCACTGTGTCTTGGAGCCGTTTCCTAGCACTGTTTTTGTGGATTCTGAGAACCGATAATTTCGGATGGGAACTGATAATTTCGGCTGGGAGGCAGGAACTATCCTCCGAGAAAAAGCGGAAGGAAGCTTTCTGAGAAACTGCTTTGTGATGTGTGTATTCATTTCAAAGGGTTACACCACTCTTTCATGAGGAGTTTGCTAGCACTGTGTTTGTAGAATCTCACGAGTGATATCTTGGATAGCGTTGAATCCCATGGTGAATCATGAAATCTCCTCAGACAAATCTGCAGAGAGGCCTCCTCTGAAACTCCTTTGCTGTGGGTGACTTCGGCTCACAGATTTCTACCATTGTTTCCCTTGAGACGCTTGCTAACAGTGTTTTCGCAGAATCTGCTCTAAGACACACAGTGGGGCTCCGAGACCACAGATAACCTCAGCTCGAAAACGAAAAATAGAAGCTTTCTGAGAAACTGCTTTGTGATGTGTGACTTCAACTCACTGAATTACACCTGCGTTTCATGGAGCCGTTGGCTACCCCCGTTTCTGTGAAATCTGGAAACTGATATTTCAGACCCCTTTGAGGACTACGGGGCCAAAGGAAATATCCTCCGTTACAAAGGAGAAAGAAGCTTTCTGAGAAACTTCTTTGTGATCTGTGAATTCATCTCACAGAATTGCAGCTTTCTCCTAATGAAGCCCTTCACGAAGACTGTTCTCGTGGAATTTGCAAAGTGATATTTGGGAGCTCACTGAGGGCTCCGGTGAAAAGGAAATTGACTCAGATGCACACTGGAAAGAAGCTTTGTGAGAAACTGCATTGCGCTGTGTGAGTGCACCTCCCAGAGTTACACTTTTCCGTGATGAGTTTGACAAGACCGTTTCCTTGAAATCCGCAATGGGAGACTTCTTGGAGCTACGCAGCTTACCGTGACAAAGGAAGTATCCCTAGATAAAAATGACAGAAGCTTCCTCAGAAATTGCTTTCAGATACGTGACTTCATCAGACCGAGTTACATCACTGTTTCTTGGAGCCGTTTCCCAGCACTGTTTATGTGGATTCCGAGAACTGATATTTCGGATGGGTTTGGAGAGTGTGGGGAGAAAGGGATTATCCTCCGAGAAAAAGCAGGGTGCAGCTTTCTGAGAAACAGCTTTGTGACGTGTGAGTTCATTTCAAAGGCTTTCACCACTCTTGGGAGCACACGGAGGGATATGGTGAGAAAAGAAAGGTCCTCAGATAAAAACTGGAAAGAAGCCTTCGGAGAAACTGCATTGTGACATGTGAATGCGACTCCTAGACTTCCACGCAACTTTTCACTGACCCGTTTGCTAACACTGTTTGATTGCAGTACGCACTGGGCTATTTCTCAGCGCAATGAAGCTTACGGTGACCCAGGAAATATCGTAAATGAAAACTGCAAAGAAGCTTTGTGAGAAACTTCTCAGTGAAACGTGAATTCATCTCACAGAGTTCCCACTTAGTCTTCGCGAAGCAGTTTGCTAACACCGTTTTCGTAGAATCTGCATAGTACTATCTGGGAGCGCATTGAGGGCCCACGGTGAAAACGGAAACATCCTCAGATCGTAACGAGAAAGAAGCTGTCTCCGAAATTGCTTTGTGATGTGTCAGTTCACCACACAGAGATTCAACTTCCCTTCTTGTAGCCCTTTGCCAGCACTGTTTCCCTGGATTCTGCAAAGTGATATTTGGGAGCTCATTGAGGGCTACGGGGAAAAGGAAATAGCCTCAGATACAAACTGGAAGGAAGCGTTCTGAGAAACTGCATTGCGATGTGTGAATGCAACTCACAGTGTGACACTTGTCTCTTCAGTGACCAGTTTGCTCACACAGTTTCCTTGAAATCTGCCTTGGGATGCTTCTTAGCGCAATGAAGCTTACGGTGACAAAGGAAATCTCCTCAGAAAACATTAAAAGAAGCTTTCTTAGAAACTGGTTTGCGATGTGTGAAATCATCTCCCAGCGTTGCATCGGCGTTTCGTGGGGCAGTCGTTTAACACTGTCTCTCAGGAACCCGAGAAGGGCTACTTTGGATGGAATTGAGGCCTACGCTGATGAAGGACATATCCCCCATTACAAACGTGAGAGAAGCTTTGTGAGACACTTCTCTGTGCTACGTGAATTCAACACATAGAGTTACAGCTGAATCTTCAGGAAGCAGTTTGCCACCACTGTTTTCCGGGAATCTGCAAAGTGATATTTGGGGGCGCATTCAGGGCCCATGGTGCAAAAGGAAACATCCTCAGACGATAACTAGAAAGAAGCTGACTCAGACATTGCTTTGTGATGTTGAATTCCCCACACGGAGCTTCACCTTTACCCTCTTGTAGCAGTATGCTAACACTGTTTTCATGGATTCCGCAAAGGGATGTTTGGGAGCTCATTGAGGTCTATGGTGAAAAGGGAAATATCCTCAGACGCAAACAAGAAAGAAGTGTTTTGAGAAACGGCGTTGGGATGTGTGAATGCAACTCACGGAGTTACAGTTTTCTCTTCAGTGATCAACTTGCTCACACAGTTTTCCTGAAATCTGCCATGGCATATTTTTTAGCGCAATGAAGCTTACAGAGGGCATAGCCTCAGATAAAATGAGAAAAGAAGCTGTCTTAGAAACTGGATCGTGATGTGAGAATTCATCTCACAGAGTTACACACCCTTTCGTGGAAGAGTCATTTAACACAGTCTTTGAGGAACCTGAGAAGTGCTACTTCGGTTCGAATTCACGCCTACGCTGAAATACCCTCGATGCAAAACGTGAGCGAAGCTGTGTGAGAAACTTCTCTGTGATACGTGAATTCATCACACAGAGTTACAACTGAGTCTTCAGGAAGCAGTTTGCTAACACCGTTTTCGTGGAATCTGCAAAGTGATATTTGGGGGCGCATTGAGGCCCATAGTGAACACGGAAACATCCTCCGATATTAACTAGAAAGAAGCAGTCTCAGAAATTGCTCTGTGATGTTGAATCCACCACACAGAGATTCACCTTTACCTTCTCGTAGCAGTTTGCTAACACTGTTGCCGTGGATTCTGCAAAGTGATCTTTGGGAGCTCATTGTGGGCTACGGGGAAAAGAAAATATCCTCAGATAAGAAGCGGAAGGAAGCTTTCTGAGAAACTGCATTGCGGTGTGTGAATGCACCTCACGGAGTTACACTCTTCTCTTCAGTGATCAGTTTGCCAACACCGTTTTCTTGAAGCTTGCGATGAGATACTTCTCAGCGCTAGCAGCTTACGGTGACAAAGGAAATATCCTCAGATAAGAAATGAAAGAAGCTTCCTCGGGAATTGCTTTCAGATACGAGACTTCAGCTCCCAGAGTTACATCACTGTGTCTTGGAGCCGTTTCCTAGCACTGTTTTTGTGGATTCTGAGAACTGATAATTTCGGATGGGAACTGATAATTTCGGCTGGGAGGCAGGAACTATCCTCTGAGAAAAAGCGGAAGGAAGCTTTCTGAGAAACTGCTTTGTGATGTATGAATTCATTTCATAGGGTTACACCACTCTTTCATGAGGAGTTTGCTAGCACTGTGTTTGTAGAATCTCACGAGTGATATCTTGGATAGCGTTGAATCCCATGGTGAATCATGAAATCTCCTCAGACAAATCTGCAGAGAGGCCTCCTCTGAAACTCCTTTGCTGTGGGTGAATTCGGCTCACAGAGTTCTACCATTGTTTCCCTTGAGACGCTTGCTAACAGTGTTTTCGCAGAATCTGCTCTAAGACACACAGTGGGGCTCCGAGACCACAAATAACCTCAGCTCGAAAACGAAAAATAGAAGCTTTCTGAGAAACTGCTTTGTGATGTGTGACTTCAACTCACTGAATTACACCTGCGTTTCATGGAGCCGTTGGCTACCACCGTTTCTGTGGAATCAGGAAACTGATATTTCAGACCCCTTTGAGGACTACGGGGCCAAAGGAAATATCCTCCGTTACAAAGGAGAAAGAAGCTTTCTGAGAAACTTCTTTGTGATCTGTGAATTCATCTCACAGAATTGCAGCTTTCTCCTAATGAAGCCCTTCGCGAAGACTGTTCTCGTGGAATTTGCAAAGTGATATTTGGGAGCTCACTGAGGGCTCCAGTGAAAAGGAAATAGCCTCAGATGCACACTGGAAAGAAGCTTTGTGAGAAACTGCATTGCGCTGTGTGAGTGCACCTCCCAGAGTTACACTTTTCCGTGATGAGTTTGACAAGACCGTTTCCTTGAAATCCGCAATGGGAGACTTCTTGGAGCTACGCAGCTTACCGTGACAAAGGAAGTATCCCTAGATAAAAATGACAGAAGCTTCCTCAGAAATTGCTTTCAGATACGTGACTTCATCTGACCGAGTTACATCACTGTTTCTTGGAGCCGTTTCCCAGCACTGTTTATGTGGATTCCGAGAACTGATATTTCGGATGGGTTTGGAGAGTGTGGGGAGAAAGGGATTATCCTCCGAGAAAAAGCAGGGTGCAGCTTTCTGAGAAACAGCTTTGTGACGTGTGAGTTCATTTCAAAGGCTTTCACCACTCTTGGGAGCACACGGAGGGATATGGTGAGAAAAGAAAGGTCCTCAGATAAAAACTGGAAAGAAGCCTTCGGAGAAACTGCAATGTGACATGTGAATGCGACTCCTAGACTTCCACGCAACTTTTCACTGACCCGTTTGCTAACACTGTTTGATTGCAGTACGCACTGGGCTATTTCTCAGCGCAATGAAGCTTACGGTGACCCAGGAAATATCGTAAATGAAAACTGCAAAGAAGCTTTGTGAGAAACTTCACAGTGAAACGTGAATTCATCTCACAGAGTTCCCACTTAGTCTTCGCGAAGCAGTTTGCTAACACCGTTTTCGTGGAATCTGCATAGTACTATCTGGGAGCGCATTGAGGGCCCACGGTGAAAACGGAAACATCCTCAGATCGTAACGAGAAAGAAGCTGTCTCCGAAATTGCTTTGTGATGTGTCAGTTCACCACACAGAGATTCAACTTCCCTTCTTGTAGCCCTTTGCCAGCACTGTTTCCCTGGATTCTGCAAAGTGATATTTTGGAGCTCATTGAGGGCTACGGGGAAAAGGAAATAGCCTCAGATACAAACTGGAAGGAAGCGTTCTGAGAAACTGCATTGCGATGTGTGAATGCAACTCACAGTGTGACACTTGTCTCTTCAGTGACCAGTTTGCTCACACAGTTTCCTTGAAATCTGCCTTGGGATGCTTCTTAGCGCAATGAAGCTTACGGTGACAAAGGAAATCTCCTCAGAAAACATTAAAAGAAGCTTTCTTAGAAACTGGTTTGCGATGTGTGAAATCATCTCCCAGCGTTACATCGGCGTTTCGTGGGGCAGTCGTTTAACACTGTCTCTCAGGAACCCGAGAAGGGCTACTTTGGATGGAATTGAGGCCTACGCTGATGAAGGACATATCCCCCATTAAAAACGTGAGAGAAGCTTTGTGAGACACTTCTCTGTGCTACGTGAATTCAACACATAGAGTTACAGCTGAATCTTCAGGAAGCAGTTTGCCACCACTGTTTTCCGGGAATCTGCAAAGTGATATTTGGGGGCGCATTCAGGGCCCATGGTGCCAAAGGAAACATCCTCAGACGATAACTAGAAAGAAGCTGACTCAGACATTGCTTTGTGATGTTGAATTCCCCACACGGAGCTTCACCTTTACCCTCTTGTAGCAGTATGCTAACACTGCTTTCATGGATTCCGCAAAGGGATGTTTGGGAGCTCATTGAGGCCTATGGTGAAAAGGGAAATATCCTCAGACACAAACAAGAAAGAAGTGTTTTGAGAAACGGCGTTGGGATGTGTGAATGCAACTCACGGAGTTACAGTTTTCTCTTCAGTGATCAACTTGCTCACACAGTTTTCCTGAAATCTGCCATGGCATATATTTCTTAACGCAATGAAACTTACAGAGGGCATAGCCTCAGATAAAATGAGAAAAGAAGCTGTCTTAGAAACTGGATCGTGATGTGAGAATTCATCTCACAGAGTTACACACCCCTTTCGTGGAAGAGTCATTTAACACTGTCTTTGAGGAACCTGAGAAGGGCTACTTCGGTTCGAATTCAGGCCTACGCTGAAGTACCCTCGATGCAAAACGTGAGAGAAGCTGTGTGAGAAACTTCTCTGTGATACGTGAATTCATCACACAGAGTTACAACTGAGTCTTCAGGAAGCAGTTTGCTAACACCGTTTTCGTGGAATCTGCAAAGTGATACTTGGGGGCGCATTGAGGCCCATAGTGAACACGGAAACATCCTCCGATATTAACTAGAAAGAAGCAGTCTCAGAAATTGCTCTGTGATGTTGAATCCACCACACAGAGATTCACCTTTACCTTCTTGTAGCAGTTTGCTAACACTGTTGCCGTGGATTCTGCAAAGTGATCTTTGGGAGCTCATTGTGGGCTACGGGGAAAAGAAAATATCCTCAGATAAGAAGCGGAAGGAAGCTTTCTGAGAAACTGCATTGCGGTGTGTGAATGCACCTCACAGAGTTACACTCTTCTCTTCAGTGATCAGTTTGCCAACACCGTTTTCTTGAAGCTTGCGATGAGATACTTCTCAGCGCTAGCAACTTACGGTGACAAAGGAAATATCCTCAGATAAGAAATGAAAGAAGCTTCCTCGGGAATTGCTTTCAGATACGAGACTTCAGCTCCCAGAGTTACATCACTGTGTCTTGGAGCCGTTTCCTAGCACTGTTTTTGTGGATTCTGAGAACTGACAATTTCGGATGGGAACTGATAATTTCGGCTGGGAGGCAGGAACTATCCTCCGAGAAAAAGCGGAAGGAAGCTTTCTGAGAAACTGCTTCGTGATGTGTGAATTCATTTCAAAGGGTTACACCACTCTTTCATGAGGAGTTTGCTAGCACTGTGTTTGTAGAATCTCACGAGTGATATCTTGGATAGCGTTGAATCCCATGGTGAATCATGAAATCTCCTCAGACCAATCTGCATAGAGGCCTCCTCTGAAACTCCTTTGCTGTGGGTGACTTCGGCTCACAGAGTTCTACCATTGTTTCCCTTGAGACGCTTGCTAACAGTGTTTTCGCAGAATCTGCTCTAAGACACACAGTGGGGCTCCGAGACCACAAATAACCTCAGCTCGAAAACGAAAAATAGAAGCTTTCTGAGAAACTGCTTTGTGATGTGTGACTTCAACTCACTGAATTACACCTGCGTTTCATGGAGCCGTTGGCTACCCCCGTTTCTGTGGAATCTGGAAACTGATATTTCAGACCCCTTTGAGGACTACGGGGCCAAAGGAAATATCCTCCGTTACAAAGGAGAAAGAAGCTTTCTGAGAAACTTCTTTGTGATCTGTGAATTCATCTCACAAAATTGCAGCTTTCTCCTAATGAAGCCCTTCGCGAAGACTGTTCTCGTAGAATTTGCAAAGTGATATTTGGGAGCTCACTGAGGGCTCCGGTGAAAAGGAAATAGCCACAGATGCACACTGGAAAGAAGCTTTGTGAGAAACTGCATTGCGCTGTGTGAGTGCACCTCCCAGAGTTACACTTTTCCGTGATGAGTTTGACAAGACGGTTTCCTTGAAATCCGCCATGGGAGACTTCTTGGAGCTACGCAGCGTACCGTGACAAAGGAAGTATCCCTAGATAAAAATGACAGAAGCTTCCTCAGAAATTGCTTTCAGATACGTGACTTCATCTGACCGAGTTACATCACTGTTTCTTGGAGCCGTTTCCCAGCACTGTTTATGTGGATTCCGAGAACTGATATTTCGGATGGGTTTGGAGAGTGTGGGGAGAAAGGGATTATCCTCCGAGAAAAAGCAGGGTGCAGCTTTCTGAGAAACAGCTTTGTGACGTGTGAGTTCATTTCAAAGGCTTTCACCACTCTTGGGAGCACACGGAGGGATATGGTGAGAAAAGAAAGGTCCTCAGATAAAAACTGGAAAGAAGCCTTCGGAGAAACTGCATTGTGACATGTGAATGCGACTCCTAGACTTCCACGCAACTTTTCACTGACCCGTTTGCTAACACTGTTTGATTGCAGTACGCACTGGGCTATTTCTCAGCGCAATGAAGCTTACGGTGACCCAGGAAATATCGTAAATGAAAACTGCAAAGAAGCTTTGTGAGAAACTTCTCAGTGAAACGTGAATTCATCTCACAGAGTTCCCACTTAGTCTTCGCGAAGCAGTTTGCTAACACCGTTTTCGTGGAATCTGCATAGTACTATCTGGGAGCGCATTGAGGGCCCACGGTGAAAACGGAAACATCCTCAGATCGTAACGAGAAAGAAGCTGTCTCCGAAATTGCTTTGTGATGTGTCAGTTCACCACACAGAGATTCACCTTCCCTTCTTGTAGCCCTTTGCCAGCACTGTTTCCCTGGATTCTGCAAAGTGATATTTGGGAGCTCATTGAGGGCTACGGGGAAAAGGAAATAGCCTCAGATACAAACTGGAAGGAAGCGTTCTGAGAAACTGCATTGCGATGTGTGAATGCAACTCACAGAGTGACACTTGTCTCTTCAGTGACCATTTTGCTCACACAGTTTCCTTGAAATCTGCCTTGGGATGCTTCTTAGCGCAATGAAGCTTACGGTGACAAAGGAAATCTCCTCAGAAAACATTAAAAGAAGCTTTCTTAGAAACTGGTTTGCGATGTGTGAAATCATCTCCCAGCGTTACATCGGCGTTTCGTGGGGCAGTCGTTTAACACTGTCTCTCAGGAACCCGAGAAGGGCTACTTTGGATGGAATTGAGGCCTACGCTGATGAAGGACATATCCCCCATTAAAAACGTGAGAGAAGCTTTGTGAGACACTTCTCTGTGCTACGTGAATTCAACACATAGAGTTACAGCTGAATCTTCAGGAAGCAGTTTGCCACCACTGTTTTCCGGGAATCTGCAAAGTGATATTTGGGGGCGCATTCAGGGCCCATGGTGCAAAAGGAAACATCCTCAGACGATAACTAGAAAGAAGCTGACTCAGACATTGCTTTGTGATGTTGAATTCCCCACACGGAGCTTCACCTTTACCCTCTTGTAGCAGTATGCTAACACTGTTTTCATGGATTCCGCAAAGGGATGTTTGGGAGCTCATTGAGGCCTATGGTGAAAAGGGAAATATCCTCAGACACAAACAAGAAAGAAGTGTTTTGAGAAACGGCGTTGGGATGTGTGAATGCAACTCACGGAGTTACAGTTTTCTCTTCAGTTATCAACTTGCTCACACAGTTTTCCTGAAATCTGCCATGGCATATATTTCTTAGCGCAATGAAGCTTACAGAGGGCAAAGCCTCAGATAAAATGAGAAAAGAAGCTGTCTTAGAAACTGGATCGTGATGTGAGAATTCATCTCACAGAGTTACACACCCCTTTCGTGGAAGAGTCATTTAACACTGTCTTTGAGGAACCTGAGAAGGGCTACTTCGGTTCGAATTCAGGCCTACGCTGAAATACCCTCGATGCAAAACGTGAGCGAAGCTGTGTGAGAAACTTCTCTGTGATACGTGAATTCATCACACAGAGTTACAACTGAGTCTTCAGGAAGCAGTTTGCTAACACCGTTTTCGTGGAATCTGCAAAGTGATATTTGGGGGCGCATTGAGGCCCATAGTGAACACGGAAACATCCTCCGATATTAACTAGAAAGAAGCAGTCTCAGAAATTGCTCTGTGATGTTGAATCCACCACACAGAGATTCACCTTTACCTTCTCGTAGCAGTTTGCTGACACTGTTGCCGTGGATTCTGCAAAGTGACATTTGGGAGCTCATTGTGGGCTACGGGGAAAAGAAAATATCCTCAGATAAGAAGCGGAAGGAAGCTTTCTGAGAAACTGCATTGCGGTGTGTGAATGCACCTCACGGAGTTACACTCTTCTCTTCAGTGATCAGTTTGCCAACACCGTTTTCTTGAAGCTTGCGATGAGATACTTCTCAGCGCTAGCAGCTTACGGTGACAAAGGAAATATCCTCAGATAAGAAATGAAAGGAGCTTCCTCGGGAATTGCTTTCAGATACGAGACTTCAGCTCCCAGAGTTACATCACTGTGTCTTGGAGCCGTTTCCTAGCACTGTTTTTGTGGATTCTGAGAACTGATAATTCCGGATGGGAACTGATAATTTCGGCTGGGAGGCAGGAACTATCCTCCGAGAAAAAGCGGAAGGAAGCTTTCTGAGAAACTGCTTTGTGATGTGTGAATTCATTTCAAAGGGTTACACCACTCTTTCATGAGGAGTTTGCTAGCACTGTGTTTGTAGAATCTCACGAGTGATATCTTGGATAGCGTTGAATCCCATGGTGAATCATGAAATCTCCTCAGACCAATCTGCAGAGAGGCGTCCTCTGAAACTCCTTTGCTGTGGGTGACTTCGGCTCACAGAGTTCTACCATTGTTTCCCTTGAGACGCTTGCTAACAGTGTTTTCGCAGAATCTGCTCTAAGACCCACAGTGGGACTCCGAGACCACAAATAACCTCAGCTCGAAAACGAAAAATAGAAGCTTTCTGAGAAACTGCTTTGTGATGTGTGACTTCAACTCACTGAATTACACCTGCCTTTCATGGAGCCGTTGGCTACCCCCGTTTCTGTGGAATCTGGAAACTGATATTTCAGACCCCTTTGAGGACTACGGGGCCAAAGGAAATATCCTCCGTTACAAAGGAGAAAGAAGCTTTCTGAGAACCTTCTTTGTGATCTGTGAATTCATCTCACAGAATTGCAGCTTTCTCCTAATGAAGCCCTTCGCGAAGACTGTTCTCGTGGAATTTGCAAAGTGATATTTGGGAGCTCACTGAGGGCTCCGTTGAAAAGGAAATAGCCTCAGATGCACACTGGAAAGAAGCTTTGTGAGAAACTGCATTGCGCTGTGTGAGTGCACCTCCCAGAGTTACACTTTTCCGTGATGAGTTTGACAAGACCGTTTCCTTGAAATCCGCAATGGGAGACTTCTTGGAGCTACGCAGCTTACCGTGACAAAGGAAGTATCCCTAGATAAAAATGACAGAAGCTTCCTCAGAAATTGCTTTCAGATACGTGACTTCATCTGACCGAGTTACATCACTGTTTCTTGGAGCCGTTTCCCAACACTGTTTATGTGGATTCTGAGAACTGATATTTCGGATGGGTTTGGAGAGTGTGGGGACAAAGGGATTATCCTCCGAGAAAAAGCAGGGTGCAGCTTTCTGAGAAACAGGTTTGTGACGTGTGAGTTCATTTCAAAGGCTTTCACCACTCTTGGGAGCACACGGAGGGATATGGTGAGAAAAGAAAGGTCCTCAGATAAAAACTGGAAAGAAGCCTTCGGAGAAACTGCATTGTGACATGTGAATGCGACTCCTAGACTTCCACGCAACTTTTCACTGACCCGTTTGCTAACACTGTTTGATTGCAGTCTGCACTGGGCTATTTCTCAGCGCAATGAAGCTTACGGTGACCCAGGAAATATCGTAAATGAAAACTGGAAAGAAGCTTTGTGAGAAACTTCTCAGTGAAACGTGAATTCATCTCACAGAGTTCCCACTTAGTCTTCGCGAAGCAGTTTGCTAACACCGTTTTCCTGGAATCTGCGTAGTACTATCTGGGAGCGCATTGAGGGCCCACGGTGAAAACGGAAACATCCTCAGATCGTAACGAGAAAGAAGCTGTCTCCGAAATTGCTTTGTGATGTGTCAGTTCACCACACAGAGATTCACCTTCCCTTCTTGTAGCCCTTTGCCAGCACTGTTTCCCTGGATTCTGCAAAGTGATATTTGGGAGCTCATTGAGGGCTACGGGGAAAAGGAAATAGCCTCAGATAAAAACTGGAAGGAAGCGTTCTGAGAAACTGCATTGCGATGTGTGAATGCAACTCACAGAGCGACACTTGTCTCTTCAGTGACCAGTTTGCTCACACAGTTTCCTTGAAATCTGCCTTGGGATGCTTCTTAGCGCAATGAAGCTTACGGTGACAAAGGAAATCTCCTCAGAAAACATTAAAAGAAGCTTTCTTAGAAACTGGTTTGCGATGTGTGAAATCATCTCCCAGCGTTACATCGGCGTTTCGTGGGGCAGTCGTTTATCACTGTCTCTCAGGAACCCGAGAAGGGCTACTTTGGATGGAATTGAGGCCTACGCTGATGAAGGACATATCCCCCATTAAAAACGTGAGAGAAGCTTTGTGAGACACTTCTCTGTGCTACGTGAATTCAACACATAGAGTTACAGCTGAATCTTCAGGAAGCAGTTTGCCACCACTATTTTCCGGGAATCTGCAAAGTGATATTTGGGGGCGCATTCAGGGCCCATGGTGCCAAAGGAAACATCCTCAGACGATAACTAGAGAGAAGCTGACTCAGACATTGCTTTGTGATGTTGAATTCCCCACACGGAGCTTCACCTTTACCATCTTGTAGCAGTATGCTAACACTGTTTTCATGGATTCCGCAAAGGGATGTTTGGGAGCTCATTGAGGCCTATGGTGAAAAGGGAAATATCCTCAGACGCAAACAAGAAAGAAGTGTTTTGAGAAACGGCGTTGGGATGTGTGAATGCAACTCACGGAGTTACAGTTTTCTCTTCAGTGATCAACTTGTTCACACAGTTTTCCTGAAATCTGCCATGGCATATATTTCTTAGCGCAATGAAGCTTACAGAGGGCATAGCCTCAGATAAAATGAGAAAAGAAGCTGTCTTAGAAACTGGATCGTGATGTGAGAATTCATCTCACAGAGTTACACACCCCTTTCGTGGAAGAGTCATTTAACACTGTCTTTGAGGAACCTGAGAAGGGCTACTTCGGTTCGAATTCAGGCCTACGCTGAAATACCCTCGATGTAAAACGTGAGCGAAGCTGTGTGAGAAACTTCTCTGTGATACGTGAATTCATCACACAGAGTTACAACTGAGTCTTCAGGAAGCAGTTTGCTAACACCGTTTTCGTGGAATCTGCAAAGTGATATTTGGGGGCGCATTGAGGCCCATAGTGAACACGGAAACATCCTCCGATATGAACTAGAAAGAAGCAGTCTCAGAAATTGCTCTGTGATGTTGAATCCACCACACAGAGATTCACCTTTACCTTCTTGTAGCAGTTTGCTAACACTGTTGCCGTGGATTCTGCAAAGTGATCTTTGGGAGCTCATTGTGGGCTACGGGGAAAAGAAAATATCCTCAGATAAGAAGCGGAAGGAAGCTTTCTGAGAAACTGCATTGCGGTGTGTGAATGCACCTCACGGAGTTACACTCTTCTCTTCAGTGATCAGTTTGCCAACACCGTTTTCTTGAAGCTTGCGATGAGATACTTCTCAGCGCTAGCAGCTTACGGTGACAAAGGAAATATCCTCAGATAAGAAATGAAAGAAGCTTCCTCGGGAATTGCTTTCAGATACGAGACTTCAGCTCCCAGAGTTACATCACTGTGTCTTGGAGCCGTTTCCTAGCACTGTTTTTGTGGATTCTGAGAACTGATAATTTCGGATGGGAACTGATAATTTCGGCTGGGAGGCAGGAACTATCCTCCGAGAAAAAGCGGAAGGAAGCTTTCTGAGAAACTGCTTTGTGATGTGTGAATTCATTTCAAAGGGTTACACCACTCTTTCATGAGGAGTTTGCTAGCACTGTGTTTGTAGAATCTCACGAGTGATATCTTGGATAGCGTTGAATCCCATGGTGAATCATGAAATCTCCTCAGACCAATCTGCAGAGAGGCCTCCTCTGAAACTCCTTTGCTGTGGGTGACTTCGGCTCACAGAGTTCTACCATTGTTTCCCTTGAGACGCTTGCTAACAGTGTTTTCGCAGAATCTGCTCTAAGACCCACAGTGGGGCTCCGAGACCACAAATAACCTCAGCTCGAAAACGAAAAATAGAAGCTTTCTGAGAAACTGCTTTGTGATGTGTGACTTCAACTCACTGAATTACACCTGCGTTTCATGGAGCCGTTGGCTACCCCCGTTTCTGTGGAATCTGGAAACTGATATTTCAGACCCCTTTGAGGACTACGGGGCCAAAGGAAATATCCTCCGTTACAAAGGAGAAAGAAGCTTTCTGAGAAACTTCTTTGTGATCTGTGAATTCATCTCACAGAATTGCAGCTTTCTCCTAATGAAGCCCTTCGCGAAGACTGTTCTCGTGGAATTTGCAAAGTGATATTTGGGAGCTCACTGAGGGCTCCGGTGAAAAGGAAATAGCCTCAGATGCACACTGGAAAGAAGCTTTGTGAGAAACTGCATTGCGCTGTGTGAGTGCACCTCCCAGAGTTACACTTTTCCGTGATGAGTTTGACAAGACCGTTTCCTTGAAATCTTCAATGGGAGACTTCTTGGAGCTATGCAGCTTACCGTGACAAAGGAAGTATCCCTAGATAAAAATGACAGAAGCTTCCTCAGAAATTGCTTTCAGATACGTGAATTCATCTGACCGAGTTACATCACTGTTTCTTGGAGCCGTTTCCCAGCACTGTTTATGTGGATTCTGAGAACTGATATTTCGGATGGGTTTGGAGAGTGTGGGGAGAAAGGGATTATCCTCCGAGAAAAAGCAGGGTGCAGCTTTCTGAGAAACAGCTTTGTGACGTGTGAGTTCATTTCAAAGGCTTTCACCACTCTTGGGAGCACACGGAGGGATATGGTGAGAAAAGAAAGGTCCTGAGATAAAAACTGAAAAGAAGCCTTCGGAGAAACTGCATTGTGACATGTGAATGCGACTCCTAGACTTCCACGCAACTTTTCACTGACCCGTTTGCTAACACTGTTTGATTGCAGTCTGCACTGGGCTATTTCTCAGTGCAATGAAGCTTACGGTGACCCAGTAAATATCATAAATGAAAACTGGAAAGAAGCTTTGTGAGAAACTTCTCAGTGAAACGTGAATTCATCTCACAGAGTTCCCACTTAGTCTTCGCGAAGCAGTTTGCTAACACCGTTTTCCTGGAATCTGCGTAGTAGTATCTGGGAGCACATTGAGGGCCCACGGTGAAAACGGAAACATCCTCAGATCGGAACGAGAAAGAAGCTGTCTCCGAAATTGCTTTGTGATGTGTCAGTTCACCACACAGAGATTCACCTTCCCTTCTTGTAGCCCTTTGCCAGCACTGTTTCCCTGGATTCCGCAAAGTGATATTTGGGAGCTCATTGAGGGCTACGGGTAAAAGGAAATAGCCTCAGATAAAAACTGGTAGGAAGCGTTCTGAGAAACTGCATTGCGATGTGTGAATGCAACTCACAGAGCGACACTTGTCTCTTCAGTGACCAGTTTACTCACACAGTTTCCTTGAAATCTGCCTTGGGATGCTTCGTAGCGCAATGAAGCTTACGGTGACAAAGGAAATCTCCTCAGAAAACATTAAAAGAAGCTTTCTTAGAAACTGGTTTGCGATGTGTGAAATCATCTCCCAGCGTTACATCGACGTTTCGTGGGGCAGTCGTTTAACACTGTCTCTCAGGAACCCGAGAAGGGCTACTTTGGATGGAATTGAGGCCTACGCTGATGAAGGACATATCCCCCATTAAAAACGTGAGAGAAGCTTTGTGAGACACTTCTCTGTGCTACGTGAATTCAACACATAGAGTTACAGCTGAATCTTCAGGAAGCAGTTTGCCACCACTGTTTTCCGGGAATCTGCAAAGTGATATTTGGGGGCGCATTCAGGGCCCATGGTGCAAAAGGAAACATCCTCAGACGATAACTAGAAAGAAGCTGACTCAGACATTGCTTTGTGATGTTGAATTCCCCACACGGAGCTTCACCTTTACCCTCTTGTAGCAGTATGCTAACACTGTTTTCATGGATTCCGCAAAGGGATGTTTGGGAGCTCATTGAGGCCTATGGTGAAAAGGGAAATATCCTCAGACACAAACAAGAAAGAAGTGTTTTGAGAAACGGCGTTGGGATGTGTGAATGCAACTCACGGAGTTACAGTTTTCTCTTCAGTGATCAACTTGCTCACACAGTTTTCCTGAAATCTGCCATGGCATATATTTCTTAGCGCAATGAAGCTTACAGAGGGCAAAGCCTCAGATAAAATGAGAAAAGAAGCTGTCTTAGAAACTGGATCGTGATGTGAGAATTCATCTCACAGAGTTACACACCCCTTTCGTGGAAGAGTCATTTAACACTGTCTTTGAGGAACCTGAGAAGGGCTACTTCGGTTCGAATTCAGGCCTACGCTGAAATACCCTCGATGCAAAACGTGAGCGAAGCCGTGTGAGAAACTTCTCTGTGATACGTGAATTCATCACACAGAGTTACAACTGAGTCTTCAGGAAGCAGTTTGCTAACACCGTTTTCGTGGAATCTGCAAAGTGATATTTGGGGGCGCATTGAGGCCCATAGTGAACACGGAAACATCCTCCGATATTAACTAGAAAGAAGCAGTCTCAGAAATTGCTCTGTGATGTTGAATCCACCACACAGAGATTCACCTTTACCTTCTCGTAGCAGTTTGCTAACACTGTTGCCGTGGATTCTGCAAAGTGACATTTGGGAGCTCATTGTGGGCTACGGGGAAAAGAAAATATCCTCAGATAAGAAGCGGAAGGAAGCTTTCTGAGAAACTGCATTGCGGTGTGTGAATGCACCTCACGGAGTTACACTCTTCTCTTCAGTGATCAGTTTGCCAACACCGTTTTCTTGAAGCTTGCGATGAGATACTTCTCAGCGCTAGCAGCTTACGGTGACAAAGGAAATATCCTCAGATAAGAAATGAAAGGAGCTTCCTCGGGAATTGCTTTCAGATACGAGACTTCAGCTCCCAGAGTTACATCACTGTGTCTTGGAGCCGTTTCCTAGCACTGTTTTTGTGGATTCTGAGAACTGATAATTTCGGATGGGAACTGATAATTTCGGCTGGGAGGCAGGAACTATCCTCCGAGAAAAAGCGGAAGGAAGCTTTCTGAGAAACTGCTTTGTGATGTGTGAATTCATTTCAAAGGGTTACACCACTCTTTCATGAGGAGTTTGCTAGCACTGTGTTTGTAGAATCTCACGAGTGATATCTTGGATAGCGTTGAATCCCATGGTGAATCATGAAATCTCCTCAGACCAATCTGCAGAGAGGCCTCCTCTGAAACTCCTTTGCTGTGGGTGACTTCGGCTCACAGAGTTCTACCATTGTTTCCCTTGAGACGCTTGCTAACAGTGTTTTCGCAGAATCTGCTCTAAGACCCACAGTGGGACTCCGAGACCACAAATAACCTCAGCTCGAAAACGAAAAATAGAAGCTTTCTGAGAAACTGCTTTGTGATGTGTGACTTCAACTCACTGAATTACACCTGCCTTTCATGGAGCCGTTGGCTACCCCCGTTTCTGTGGAATCTGGAAACTGATATTTCAGACCCCTTTGAGGACTACGGGGCCAAAGGAAATATCCTCCGTTACAAAGGAGAAAGAAGCTTTCTGAGAAACTTCTTTGTGATCTGTGAATTCATCTCACAGAATTGCAGCTTTCTCCTAATGAAGCCCTTCGCGAAGACTGTTCTCGTGGAATTTGCAAAGTGATATTTGGGAGCTCACTGAGGGCTCCGGTGAAAAGGAAATATCCTCAGATGCACACTGGAAAGAAGCTTTGTGAGAAACTGCATTGTGCTGTGTGAGTGCACCTCCCAGAGTTACACTTTTCCGTGATGAGTTTGACAAGACCGTTTCCTTGAAATCCGCAATGGGAGACTTCTTGGAGCTACGCAGCTTACCGTGACAAAGGACGTATCCCTAGATAAAAATGACAGAAGCTTCCTCAGAAATTGCTTTCAGATACGTGACTTCATCTGACCGAGTTACATCACTGTTTCTTGGAGCCGTTTCCCAGCACTGTTTATGTGGATTCCGAGAACTGATATTTCGGATGGGTTTGGAGAGTGTGGGGAGAAAGGGATTATCCTCCGAGAAAAAGCAGGGTGCAGCTTTCTGAGAAACAGCTTTGTGACGTGTGAGTTCATTTCAAAGGCTTTCACCACTCTTGGGAGCACACGGAGGGATATGGTGAGAAAAGAAAGGTCCTGAGATAAAAACTGGAAAGAAGCCTTCGGAGAAACTGCATTGTGACATGTGAATGCGACTCCTAGACTTCCACGCAACTTTTCACTGACCCGTTTGCTAACACTGTTTGATTGCAGTCTGCACTGGGCTATTTCTCAGCGCAATGAAGCTTACGGTGACCCAGGAAATATCGTAAATGAAAACTGGAAAGAAGCTTTGTGAGAAACTTCTCAGTGAAACGTGAATTCATCTCACAGAGTTCCCACTTAGTCTTCGCGAAGCAGTTTGCTAACACCGTTTTCCTGGAATCTGCGTAGTACTATCTGGGAGCGCATTGAGGGCCCACGGTGAAAACGGAAACATCCTCAGATCGTAACGAGAAAGAAGCTGTCTCCGAAATTGCTTTGTGATGTGTCAGTTCACCACACAGAGATTCACCTTCCCTTCTTGTAGCCCTTTGCCAGCACTGTTTCCCTGGATTCCGCAAAGTGATATTTGGGAGCTCATTGAGGGCTACGGGGAAAAGGAAATAGCCTCAGATAAAAACTGGAAGGAAGCGTTCTGAGAAACTGCATTGCGATGTGTGAATGCAACTCACAGAGCGACACTTGTCTCTTCAGTGACCAGTTTGCTCACACAGTTTCCTTGAAATCTGCCTTGGGATGCTTCTTAGCGCAATGAAGCTTACGGTGACAAAGGAAATCTCCTCAGAAAACATTAAAAGAAGCTTTCTTAGAAACTGGTTTGCGATGTGTGAAATCATCTCCCAGCGTTACATCGGTGTTTCGTGGGGCAGTCGTTTATCACTGTCTCTCAGGAACCCGAGAAGGGCTACTTTGGATGGAATTGAGGCCTACGCTGATGAAGGACATATCCCCCATTAAAAACGTGAGAGAAGCTTTGTGAGACACTTCTCTGTGCTACGTGAATTCAACACATAGAGTTACAGCTGAATCTTCAGGAAGCAGTTTGCCACCACTGTTTTCCGGGAATCTGCAAAGTGATATTTGGGGGCGCATTCAGGGCCCATGGTGCAAAAGGAAACATCCTCAGACGATAACTAGAAAGAAGCTGACTCAGACATTGCTTTGTGATGTTGAATTCCCCACACGGAGCTTCACCTTTACCCTCTTGTAGCAGTATGCTAACACTGTTTTCATGGATTCCGCAAAGGGATGTTTGGGAGCTCATTGAGGCCTATGGTGAAAAGGGAAATATCCTCAGACACAAACAAGAAAGAAGTGTTTTGAGAAACGGCGTTGGGATGTGTGAATGCAACTCACGGAGTTACAGTTTTCTCTTCAGTGATCAACTTGCTCACACAGTTTTCCTGAAATCTGCCATGGCATATATTTCTTAGCGCAATGAAGCTTACAGAGGGCAAAGCCTCAGATAAAATGAGAAAAGAAGCTGTCTTAGAAACTGGATCGTGATGTGAGAATTCATCTCACAGAGTTACACACCCCTTTCGTGGAAGAGTCATTTAACACTGTCTTTGAGGAACCTGAGAAGGGCTACTTCGGTTCGAATTCAGGCCTACGCTGAAATACCCTCGATGCAAAACGTGAGCGAAGCTGTGTGAGAAACTTCTCTGTGATACGTGAATTCATCACACAGAGTTACAACTGAGTCTTCAGGAAGCAGTTTGCTAACACCGTTTTCGTGGAATCTGCAAAGTGATATTTGGGGGCGCATTGAGGCCCATAGTGAACACGGAAACATCCTCCGATATTAACTAGAAAGAAGCAGTCTCAGAAATTGCTCTGTGATGTTGAATCCACCACACAGAGATTCACCTTTACCTTCTCGTAGCAGTTTGCTGACACTGTTGCCGTGGATTCTGCAAAGTGACATTTGGGAACTCATTGTGGGCTACGGGGAAAAGAAAATATCCTCAGATAAGAAGCGGAAGGAAGCTTTCTGAGAAACTGCATTGCGGTGTGTGAATGCACCTCACGGAGTTACACTCTTCTCTTCAGTGATCAGTTTGCCAACACCGTTTTCTTGAAGCTTGTGATGAGATACTTCTCAGCGCTAGCAGCTTACGGTGACAAAGGAAATATCCTCAGATAAGAAATGAAAGGAGCTTCCTCGGGAATTGCTTTCATATACGAGACTTCAGCTCCCAGAGTTACATCACTGTGTCTTGGAGCCGTTTCCTAGCACTGTTTTTGTGGATTCTGAGAACTGATAATTCCGGATGGGAACTGATAATTTCGGCTGGGAGGCAGGAACTATCCTCCGAGAAAAAGCGGAAGGAAGCTTTCTGAGAAACTGCTTTGTGATGTGTGAATTCATTTCAAAGGGTTACACCACTCTTTCATGAGGAGTTTGCTAGCACTGTGTTTGTAGAATCTCACGAGTGATATCTTGGATAGCGTTGAATCCCATGGTGAATCATGAAATCTCCTCAGACCAATCTGCAGAGAGGCGTCCTCTGAAACTCCTTTGCTGTGGGTGACTTCGGCTCACAGAGTTCTACCATTGTTTCCCTTGAGACGCTTGCTAACAGTGTTTTCGCAGAATCTGCTCTAAGACCCACAGTGGGACTCCGAGACCACAAATAACCTCAGCTCGAAAACGAAAAATAGAAGCTTTCTGAGAAACTGCTTTGTGATGTGTGACTTCAACTCACTGAATTACACCTGCCTTTCATGGAGCCGTTGGCTACCCCCGTTTCTGTGGAATCTGGAAACTGATATTTCAGACCCCTTTGAGGACTACGGGGCCAAAGGAAATATCCTCCGTTACAAAGGAGAAAGAAGCTTTCTGAGAAACTTCTTTGTGATCTGTGAATTCATCTCACAGAATTGCAGCTTTCTCCTAATGAAGCCCTTCGCGAAGACTGTTCTCGTGGAATTTGCAAAGTGATATTTGGGAGCTCACTGAGGGCTCCGGTGAAAAGGAAATATCCTCAGATGCACACTGGAAAGAAGCTTTGTGAGAAACTGCATTGCGCTGTGTGAGTGCACCTCCCAGAGTTACACTTTTCCGTGATGAGTTTGACAAGACCGTTTCCTTGAAATCCGCAATGGGAGACTTCTTGGAGCTACGCAGCTTACCGTGACAAAGGACGTATCCCTAGATAAAAATGACAGAAGCTTCCTCAGAAATTGCTTTCAGATACGTGACTTCATCTGACCGAGTTACATCACTGTTTCTTGGAGCCGTTTCCCAGCACTGTTTATGTGGATTCCGAGAACTGATATTTCGGATGGGTTTGGAGAGTGTGGGGAGAAAGGGATTATCCTCCGAGAAAAAGCAGGGTGCAGCTTTCTGAGAAACAGCTTTGTGACGTGTGAGTTCATTTCAAAGGCTTTCACCACTCTTGGGAGCACACGGAGGGATATGGTGAGAAAAGAAAGGTCCTCAGATAAAAACTGGAAAGAAGCCTTCGGAGAAACTGCATTGTGACATGTGAATGCGACTCCTAGACTTCCACGCAACTTTTCACTGACCCGTTTGCTAACACTGTTTGATTGCAGTCTGCACTGGGCTATTTCTCAGCGCAATGAAGCTTACGGTGACCCAGGAAATATCGTAAATGAAAACTGGAAAGAAGCTTTGTGAGAAACTTCTCAGTGAAACGTGAATTCATCTCACAGAGTTCCCACTTAGTCTTCGCGAAGCAGTTTGCTAACACCGTTTTCCTGGAATCTGCGTAGTACTATCTGGGAGCGCATTGAGGGCCCACGGTGAAAACGGAAACATCCTCAGATCGTAACGAGAAAGAAGCTGTCTCCGAAATTGCTTTGTGATGTGTCAGTTCACCACACAGAGATTCACCTTCCCTTCTTGTAGCCCTTTGCCAGCACTGTTTCCCTGGATTCTGCAAAGTGATATTTGGGAGCTCATTGAGGGCTACGGGGAAAAGGAAATAGCCTCAGATAAAAACTGGAAGGAAGCGTTCTGAGAAACTGCATTGCGATGTGTGAATGCAACTCACAGAGCGACACTTGTCTCTTCAGTGACCAGTTTGCTCACACAGTTTCCTTGAAATCTGCCTTGGGATGCTTCTTAGCGCAATGAAGCTTACGGTGACAAAGGAAATCTCCTCAGAAAACATTAAAAGAAGCTTTCTTAGAAACTGGTTTGCGATGTGTGAAATCATCTCCCAGCGTTACATCGGTGTTTCGTGGGGCAGTCGTTTATCACTGTCTCTCAGGAACCCGAGAAGGGCTACTTTGGATGGAATTGAGGCCTACGCTGATGAAGGACATATCCCCCATTAAAAACGTGAGAGAAGCTTTGTGAGACACTTCTCTGTGCTACGTGAATTCAACACATAGAGTTACAGCTGAATCTTCAGGAAGCAGTTTGCCACCACTGTTTTCCGGGAATCTGCAAAGTGATATTTGGGGGCGCATTCAGGGCCCATGGTGCAAAAGGAAACATCCTCAGACGATAACTAGAAAGAAGCTGACTCAGACATTGCTTTGTGATGTTGAATTCCCCACACGGAGCTTCACCTTTACCCTCTTGTAGCAGTATGCTAACACTGTTTTCATGGATTCCGCAAAGGGATGTTTGGGAGCTCATTGAGGCCTATGGTGAAAAGGGAAATATCCTCAGACACAAACAAGAAAGAAGTGTTTTGAGAAACGGCGTTGGGATGTGTGAATGCAACTCACGGAGTTACAGTTTTCTCTTCAGTGATCAACTTGCTCACACAGTTTTCCTGAAATCTGCCATGGCATATATTTCTTAGCGCAATGAAGCTTACAGAGGGCAAAGCCTCAGATAAAATGAGAAAAGAAGCTGTCTTAGAAACTGGATCGTGATGTGAGAATTCATCTCACAGAGTTACACACCCCTTTCGTGGAAGAGTCATTTAACACTGTCTTTGAGGAACCTGAGAAGGGCTACTTCGGTTCGAATTCAGGCCTACGCTGAAATACCCTCGATGCAAAACGTGAGCGAAGCTGTGTGAGAAACTTCTCTGTGATACGTGAATTCATCACACAGAGTTACAACTGAGTCTTCAGGAAGCAGTTTGCTAACACCGTTTTCGTGGAATCTGCAAAGTGATATTTGGGGGCGCATTGAGGCCCATAGTGAACACGGAAACATCCTCCGATATTAACTAGAAAGAAGCAGTCTCAGAAATTGCTCTGTGATGTTGAATCCACCACACAGAGATTCACCTTTACCTTCTCGTAGCAGTTTGCTGACACTGTTGCCGTGGATTCTGCAAAGTGACATTTGGGAACTCATTGTGGGCTACGGGGAAAAGAAAATATCCTCAGATAAGAAGCGGAAGGAAGCTTTCTGAGAAACTGCATTGCGGTGTGTGAATGCACCTCACGGAGTTACACTCTTCTCTTCAGTGATCAGTTTGCCAACACCGTTTTCTTGAAGCTTGTGATGAGATACTTCTCAGCGCTAGCAGCTTACGGTGACAAAGGAAATATCCTCAGATAAGAAATGAAAGGAGCTTCCTCGGGAATTGCTTTCATATACGAGACTTCAGCTCCCAGAGTTACATCACTGTGTCTTGGAGCCGTTTCCTAGCACTGTTTTTGTGGATTCTGAGAACTGATAATTCCGGATGGGAACTGATAATTTCGGCTGGGAGGCAGGAACTATCCTCCGAGAAAAAGCGGAAGGAAGCTTTCTGAGAAACTGCTTTGTGATGTGTGAATTCATTTCAAAGGGTTACACCACTCTTTCATGAGGAGTTTGCTAGCACTGTGTTTGTAGAATCTCACGAGTGATATCTTGGATAGCGTTGAATCCCATGGTGAATCATGAAATCTCCTCAGACCAATCTGCAGAGAGGCGTCCTCTGAAACTCCTTTGCTGTGGGTGACTTCGGCTCACAGAGTTCTACCATTGTTTCCCTTGAGACGCTTGCTAACAGTGTTTTCGCAGAATCTGCTCTAAGACCCACAGTGGGACTCCGAGACCACAAATAACCTCAGCTCGAAAACGAAAAATAGAAGCTTTCTGAGAAACTGCTTTGTGATGTGTGACTTCAACTCACTGAATTACACCTGCCTTTCATGGAGCCGTTGGCTACCCCCGTTTCTGTGGAATCTGGAAACTGATATTTCAGACCCCTTTGAGGACTACGGGGCCAAAGGAAATATCCTCCGTTACAAAGGAGAAAGAAGCTTTCTGAGAACCTTCTTTGTGATCTGTGAATTCATCTCACAGAATTGCAGCTTTCTCCTAATGAAGCCCTTCGCGAAGACTGTTCTCGTGGAATTTGCAAAGTGATATTTGGGAGCTCACTGAGGGCTCCGGTGAAAAGGAAATAGCCTCAGATGCACACTGGAAAGAAGCTTTGTGAGAAACTGCATTGCGCTGTGTGAGTGCACCTCCCAGAGTTACACTTTTCCGTGATGAGTTTGACAAGACCGTTTCCTTGAAATCCGCAATGGGAGACTTCTTGGAGCTACGCAGCTTACCGTGACAAAGGAAGTATCCCTAGATAAAAATGACAGAAGCTTCCTCAGAAATTGCTTTCAGATACGTGACTTCATCTGACCGAGTTACATCACTGTTTCTTGGAGCCGTTTCCCAACACTGTTTATGTGGATTCTGAGAACTGATATTTCGGATGGGTTTGGAGAGTGTGGGGACAAAGGGATTATCCTCCGAGAAAAAGCAGGGTGCAGCTTTCTGAGAAACAGGTTTGTGACGTGTGAGTTCATTTCAAAGGCTTTCACCACTCTTGGGAGCACACGGAGGGATATGGTGAGAAAAGAAAGGTCCTCAGATAAAAACTGGAAAGAAGCCTTCGGAGAAACTGCATTGTGACATGTGAATGCGACTCCTAGACTTCCACGCAACTTTTCACTGACCCGTTTGGTAACACTGTTTGATTGCAGTCTGCACTGGGCTATTTCTCAGCGCAATGAAGCTTACGGTGACCCAGGAAATATCGTAAATGAAAACTGGAAAGAAGCTTTGTGAGAAACTTCTCAGTGAAACGTGAATTCATCTCACAGAGTTCCCACTTAGTCTTCGCGAAGCAGTTTGCTAACACCGTTTTCCTGGAATCTGCGTAGTACTATCTGGGAGCGCATTGAGGGCCCACGGTGAAAACGGAAACATCCTCAGATCGTAACGAGAAAGAAGCTGTCTCCGAAATTGCTTTGTGATGTGTCAGTTCACCACACAGAGATTCACCTTCCCTTCTTGTAGCCCTTTGCCAGCACTGTTTCCCTGGATTCTGCAAAGTGATATTTGGGAGCTCATTGAGGGCTACGGGGAAAAGGAAATAGCCTCAGATAAAAACTGTAAGGAAGCGTTCTGAGAAACTGCATTGCGATGTGTGACTGCAACTCACAGAGCGACACTTGTCTCTTCAGTGACCAGTTTGCTCACACAGTTTCCTTGAAATCTGCCTTGGGATGCTTCTTAGCGCAATGAAGCTTACGGTGACAAAGGAAATCTCCTCAGAAAACATTAAAAGAAGCTTTCTTAGAAACTGGTTTGCGATGTGTGAAATCATCTCCCAGCGTTACATCGGCGTTTCGTGGGGCAGTCGTTTATCACTGTCTCTCAGGAACCCGAGAAGGGCTACTTTGGATGGAATTGAGGCCTACGCTGATGAAGGACATATCCCCCATTAAAAACGTGAGAGAAGCTTTGTGAGACACTTCTCTGTGCTACGTGAATTCAACACATAGAGTTACAGCTGAATCTTCAGGAAGCAGTTTGCCACCACTGTTTTCCGGGAATCTGCAAAGTGATATTTGGGGGCGCATTCAGGGCCCATGGTGCCAAAGGAAACATCCTCAGACGATAACTAGAAAGAAGCTGACTCAGACATTGCTTTGTGATGTTGAATTCCCCACACGGAGCTTCACCTTTACCATCTTGTAGCAGTATGCTAACACTGTTTTCATGGATTCCGCAAAGGGATATTTGGGAGCTCATTGAGGCCTATGGTGAAAAGGGAAATATCCTCAGACGCAAACAAGAAAGAAGTGTTTTGAGAAACGGCGTTGGGATGTGTGAATGCAACTCACGGAGTTACAGTTTTCTCTTCAGTGATCAACTTGTTCACACAGTTTTCCTGAAATCTGCCATGGCATATATTTCTTAGCGCAATGAAGCTTACAGAGGGCATAGCCTCAGATAAAATGAGAAAAGAAGCTGTCTTAGAAACTGGATCGTGATGTGAGAATTCATCTCACAGAGTTACACACCCCTTTCGTGGAAGAGTCATTTAACACTGTCTTTGAGGAACCTGAGAAGGGCTACTTCGGTTCGAATTCAGGCCTACGCTGAAATACCCTCGATGTAAAACGTGAGCGAAGCTCTGTGAGAAACTTCTCTGTGATACGTGAATTCATCACACAGAGTTACAACTGAGTCTTCAGGAAGCAGTTTGCTAACACCGTTTTCGTGGAATCTGCAAAGTGATATTTGGGGGCGCATTGAGGCCCATAGTGAACACGGAAACATCCTCCGATATGAACTAGAAAGAAGCAGTCTCAGAAATTGCTCTGTGATGTTGAATCCACCACACAGAGATTCACCTTTACCTTCTTGTAGCAGTTTGCTAACACTGTTGCCGTGGATTCTGCAAAGTGATCTTTGGGAGCTCATTGTGGGCTACGGGGAAAAGAAAATATCCTCAGATAAGAAGCGGAAGGAAGCTTTCTGAGAAACTGCATTGCGGTGTGTGAATGCACCTCACGGACTTACACTCTTCTCTTCAGTGATCAGTTTGCCAACACCGTTTTCTTGAAGCTTGCGATGAGATACTTCTCAGCGCTAGCAGCTTACGGTGACAAAGGAAATATCCTCAGATAAGAAATGAAAGAAGCTTCCTCGGGAATTGCTTTCAGATACGAGACTTCAGCTCCCAGAGTTACATCACTGTGTCTTGGAGCCGTTTCCTAGCACTGTTTTTGTGGATTCTGAGAACTGATAATTTCGGATGGGAACTGATAATTTCGGCTGGGAGGCAGGAACTATCCTCCGAGAAAAAGCGGAAGGAAGCTTTCTGAGAAACTGCTTTGTGATGTGTGAATTCATTTCAAAGGGTTACACCACTCTTTCATGAGGAGTTTGCTAGCACTGTGTTTGTAGAATCTCACGAGTGATATCTTGGATAGCGTTGAATCCCATGGTGAATCATGAAATCTCCTCAGACCAATCTGCAGAGAGGCCTCCTCTGAAACTCCTTTGCTGTGGGTGACTTCGGCTCACAGAGTTCTACCATTGTTTCCCTTGAGACGCTTGCTAACAGTGTTTTCGCAGAATCTGCTCTAAGACCCACAGTGGGGCTCCGAGACCACAAATAACCTCAGCTCGAAAACGAAAAATAGAAGCTTTCTGAGAAACTGCTTTGTGATGTGTGACTTCAACTCACTGAACTACACCTGCGTTTCATGGAGCCGTTGGCTACCCCCGTTTCTGTGGAATCTGGAAACTGATATTTCAGACCCCTTTGAGGACTACGGGGCCAAAGGAAATATCCTCCGTTACAAAGGAGAAAGAAGCTTTCTGAGAAACTTCTTTGTGATCTGTGAATTCATCTCACAGAATTGCAGCTTTCTCCTAATGAAGCCCTTCGCGAAGACTGTTCTCGTGGAATTTGCAAAGTGATATTTGGGAGCTCACTGAGGGCTCCGGTGAAAAGGAAATAGCCTCAGATGCACACTGGAAAGAAGCTTTGTGAGAAACTGCATTGCGCTGTGTGAGTGCACCTCCCAGAGTTACACTTTTCCGTGATGAGTTTGACAAGACCGTTTCCTTGAAATCCTCAATGGGAGACTTCTTGGAGCTATGCAGCTTACCGTGACAAAGGAAGTATCCCTAGATAAAAATGACAGAAGCTTCCTCAGAAATTGCTTTCAGATACGTGAATTCATCTGACCGAGTTACATCACTGTTTCTTGGAGCCGTTTCCCAGCACTGTTTATGTGGATTCTGAGAACTGATATTTCGGATGGGTTTGGAGAGTGTGGGGAGAAAGGGATTATCCTCCGAGAAAAAGCAGGGTGCAGCTTTCTGAGAAACAGCTTTGTGACGTGTGAGTTCATTTCAAAGGCTTTCACCACTCTTGGGAGCACACGAAGGGATATGGTGAGAAAAGAAAGGTCCTGAGATAAAAACTGAAAAGAAGCCTTCGGAGAAACTGCATTGTGACATGTGAATGCGACTCCTAGACTTCCACGCAACTTTTCACTGACCCGTTTGGTAACACTGTTTGATTGCAGTCTGCACTGGGCTATTTCTCAGTGCAATGAAGCTTACGGTGACCCAGTAAATATCATAAATGAAAACAGGAAAGAAGCTTTGTGAGAAACTTCTCAGTGAAACGTGAATTCATCTCACAGAGTTCCCACTTAGTCTTCGCGAAGCAGTTTGCTAACACCGTTTTCCTGGAATCTGCGTAGTAGTATCTGGGAGCACATTGAGGGCCCACGGTGAAAACGGAAACATCCTCAGATCGTAACGAGAAAGAAGCTGTCTCCGAAATTGCTTTGTGATGTGTCAGTTCACCACACAGAGATTCACCTTCCCTTCTTGTAGCCCTTTGCCAGCACTGTTTCCCTGGATTCCGCAAAGTGATATTTGGGAGCTCATTGAGGGCTACGGGTAAAAGGAAATAGCCTCAGATAAAAACTGGTAGGAAGCGTTCTGAGAAACTGCATTGCGATGTGTGAATGCAACTCACAGAGCGACACTTGTCTCTTCAGTGACCAGTTTGCTCACACAGTTTCCTTGAAATCTGCCTTGGGATGCTTCGTAGCGCAATGAAGCTTACGGTGACAAAGGAAATCTCCTCAGAAAACAATAAAAGAAGCTTTCTTAGAAACTGGTTTGCGATGTGTGAAATCATCTCCCAGCGTTACATCGGTGTTACGTGGGGCTGTCGTTTAACACTGTCTCTCAGGAACGCGAGAAGGGCTACTTTGGATGGAATTGAGGCCTACGCTGTTGAAGGACATATCCCCCATTAAAAACGTGAGAGAAGCTTTGTGAGACACTTCTCTGTGCTACGTGAATTCAACACATAGAGTTACAGCTGAATCTTCAGGAAGCAGTTTGCCACCACTGTTTTCCGGGAATCTGCAAAGTGATATTTGGGGGCGCATTCATGGCCCATTGTGCCAAAGGAAACATCCTCAGACGATAACTAGAAAGAAGCTGACTCAGACATTGCTTTGTGATGTTGAATTCCCCACACGGAGCTTCACCTTTACCATCTGTAGCAGTATGCTAACACTGTTTTCATGGATTCCGCAAAGGGATGTTTGGGAGCTCATTGAGGCCTATGGTGAAAAGGGAAATATCCTCAGACACAAACAAGAAAGAAGTGTTTTGAGAAACGGCGTTGGGATGTGTGAAAGCAACTCAAGGAGTTACAGTTTTCTCTTCAGTGATCAGCTTGCTCACACAGTTTTCCTGAAATCTGCCATGGCATATTTCTTAGCGCAATGAAGCTTACAGAGGGCATAGCCTCAGATAAAATGAGAAAAGAAGCTGTCTTAGAAACTGGATCGTGATGTGAGAATTCATCTCACAGAGTTACACACCCCTTTCGTGGAAGAGTCATTTAACACTGTCTTTGAGGAACCTGAGAAGGGCTACTTCGGTTCGAATTCAGGCCTACGCTGAAATACCCTCGATGCAAAACGTGAGCGAAGCCGTGTGAGAAACTTCTCTGTGATACGTGAATTCATCACACAGAGTTACAACTGAGTCTTCAGGAAGCAGTTTGCTAACACCGTTTTCGTGGAATCTGCAAAGTGATATTTGGGGGCGCATTGAGGCCCATAGTGAACACGGAAACATCCTCCGATATTAACTAGAAAGAAGCAGTCCCAGAAATTGCTGTGTGATGATGAATCCACCACACAGAGATTCACCTTTACCTTCTTGTAGCAGTTTGCTAACACTGTTGCCGTGGATTCTGCAAAGTGATCTTTGGGAGCTCATTGTGGGCTACGGGGAAAAGAAAATATCCTCAGATAAGAAGCGGAAGGAAGCTTTCTGAGAAACTGCATTGCGGTGTGTGAATGCACCTCACGGACTTACACTCTTCTCTTCAGTGATCAGTTTGCCAACACCGTTTTCTTGAAGCTTGCGATGAGATACTTCTCAGCGCTAGCAGCTTACGGTGACAAAGGAAATATCCTCAGATAAGAAATGAAAGAAGCTTCCTCGGGAATTGCTTTCAGATACGAGACTTCAGCTCCCAGAGTTACATCACTGTGTCTTGGAGCCGTTTCCTAGCACTGTTTTTGTGGATTCTGAGAACTGATAATTTCGGATGGGAACTGATAATTTCGGCTGGGAGGCAGGAACTATCCTCCGAGAAAAAGCGGAAGGTAGCTTTCGGAGAAACTGCTTTGTGATGTGTGAATTCATTTCAAAGGGTTACACCACTCTTTCATGAGGAGTTTGCTAGCACTGTGTTTGTAGAATCTCACGAGTGATATCTTGGATAGCGTTGAATCCCATGGTGAATCATGAAATCTCCTCAGACCAATCTACAGAGAGGCGTCCTCTAAAACTCCTTTGCTGTGGGTGACTTCGGCTCACAGAGTTCTACCATTGTTTCCCTTGAGACGCTTGCTAACAGTGTTTTCGCAGAATCTGCTCTAAGACACACAGTGGGGCTCCGAGACCACAAATAACCTCAGCTCGAAAACGAAAAATAGAAGCTTTCTGAGAAACTGCTTTGTGATGTGTGACTTCAACACACTGAATTACACCTGCGTTTCATGGAGCCGTTGGCTACCCCCGTTTCTGTGGAATCTGGAAACTGATATTTCAGACCCCTTTGAGGACTACGGGGCCAAAGGAAATATCCTCCGTTACAAAGGAGAAAGAAGCTTTCTGAGAAACTTCTTTGTGATCTGTGAATTCATCTCACAGAATTGCAGCTTTCTCCTAATGAAGCCCTTCGCGAAGACTGTTCTCGTGGAATTTGCAAAGTGATATTTGGGAGCTCACTGAGGGCTCCGGTGAAAAGGAAATATCCTCAGATGCACACTGGAAAGAAGCTTTGTGAGAAACTGCATTGCGCTGTGTGAGTGCACCTCCCAGAGTTACACTTTTCCGTGATGAGTTTGACAAGACCGTTTCCTTGAAATCCGCAATGGGAGACTTCTTGGAGCTACGCAGCTTACCGTGACAAAGGACGTATCCCTAGATAAAAATGACAGAAGCTTCCTCAGAAATTGCTTTCAGATACGTGACTTCATCTGACCGAGTTACATCACTGTTTCTTGGAGCCGTTTCCCAGCACTGTTTATGTGGATTCCGAGAACTGATATTTCGGATGGGTTTGGAGAGTGTGGGGAGAAAGGGATTATCCTCCGAGAAAAAGCAGGGTGCAGCTTTCTGAGAAACAGCTTTGTGACGTGTGAGTTCATTTCAAAGGCTTTCACCACTCTTGGGAGCACACGGAGGGATATGGTGAGAAAAGAAAGGTCCTCAGATAAAAACTGGAAAGAAGCCTTCGGAGAAACTGCATTGTGACATGTGAATGCGACTCCTAGACTTCCACGCAACTTTTCACTGACCCGTTTGCTAACACTGTTTGATTGCAGTCTGCACTGGGCTATTTCTCAGCGCAATGAAGCTTACGGTGACCCAGGAAATATCGTAAATGAAAACTGGAAAGAAGCTTTGTGAGAAACTTCTCAGTGAAACATGAATTCATCTCACAGAGTTCCCACTTAGTCTTCGCGAAGCAGTTTGCTAACACCGTTTTCGTGGAATCTGCATAGTACTATCTAGGAGCGCATTGAGGGCCCACGGTGAAAACGGAAACATCCTCAGATGTTAACGAGAAAGAAGCTGTCTCCGAAATTGCTTTGTGATGTGTCAGTTCACCACACAGAGATTCACCTTCCCTTCTTGTAGCCCTTTGCCAGCACTGTTTCCCTGGATTCTGCAAAGTGATATTTGGAAGCTCATTGAGGGCTATGGGGAAAAGGAAATAGCCTCAGATAAAAACTGGAAGGAAGCGTTCTGAGAAACTGCATTGCGATGTGTGAATGCAACTCACAGAGTGACACTTGTCTCTTCAGTGACCAGTTTGCTCACACAGTTTCCTTGAAATCTGCCTTGGGATGCTTCTTAGCGCAATGAAGCTTACGGTGACAAAGGAAATCTCCTCAGAAAACATTAAAAGAAGCTTTCTTAGAAACTGGTTTGCGATGTGTGAAATCATCTCCCAGCTTTACATCGGCGTTTCGTGGGGCAGTCGTTTAACACTGTCTCTCAGGAACCCGAGAAGGGCTACTTTGGATGGAATTGAGGCCTACGCTGATGAAGGACATATCCCCCATTACAAACGTGAGAGAAGCTTTGTGAGACACTTCTCTGTGCTACGTGAATTCAACACATAGAGTTACAGCTGAATCTTCAGGAAGCAGTTTGCCACCACTGTTTTCCGGGAATCTGCAAAGTGATATTTGGGGGCGCATTCAGGGCCCATGGTGCAAAAGGAAACATCCTCAGACGATAACTAGAAAGAAGCTGACTCAGACATTGCTTTGTGATGTTGAATGCCCCACACGGAGCTTCACCTTTACCCTCTTGTAGCAGTATGCTAACACTGTTTTCATGGATTCCGCAAAGGGATGCTTGGGAGCTCATTGAGGCCTATGGTGAAAAGGGAAATATCCTCAGACACAAACAAGAAAGAAGTGTTTTGAGAAACGGCGTTGGGATGTGTGAATGCAACTCACGGAGTTACAGTTTTCTCTTCAGTGATCAACTTGCTCACACAGCTTTCCTGAAATCTGCCATGGCATATTTCTTAGCGCAAAGAAGCTTACACAGGGCATAGCCTCAGATAAAATGAGAAAAGAAGCTGTCTTAGAAACTGGATCGTGATGTGAGAATTCATCTCACAGAGTTACACACCCCTTTCGTGGAAGAGTCATTTAACACTGTCTTTGAGGAACCTGAGAAGGGCTACTTCGGTTCGAATTCAGGCCTACGCTGAAATACCCTCGATGCAAAACGTGAGCGAAGCTGTGTGAGAAACTTGTCTGTGATACGTGAATTCATCACACAGAGTTACAACTGAGTCTTCAGGAAGCAGTTTGCTAACACCGTTTTCGTGGAATCTGCAAAGTGATATTTGGGGGCGCATTGAGGCCCATAGTGAACACGGAAACATCCTCCGATATTAACTAGAAAGAAGCAGTCTCAGAAATTGCTCTGTGATGTTGAATCCACCACACAGAGATTCACCTTTACCTTCTTGTAGCAGTTTGCTAACACTGTTGCCGTGGATTCTGCAAAGTGATCTTTGGGAGCTCATTGTGGGCTACGGGGAAAAGAAAATATCCTCAGATAAGAAGCGGAAAGAAACTTTCTGAGAAACTGCATTGCGGTGTGTGAATGCACCTCACGGAGTTACACTCTTCTCTTCAGTGATCAGTTTGCCAACACCGTTTTCTTGAAGCTTGCGATGAGATACTTCTCAGCGCTAGCAGCTTACGGTGACATAGGAAGTATCCTCAGATAAGAAATGAAAGAAGCTTTCTCGGGAATTGCTTTCAGATACAAGACTTCAGCTCCCAGAGTTACATCACTGTGTCTTGGAGCCGTTTCCTAGCACTGTTTTTGTGGATTCTGAGAACTGATAATTTCGGATGGGAACTGATAATTTCGGCTGGGAGGCAGGAACTATCCTCCGAGAAAAAGCGGAAGGAAGCTTTCTGAGAAACTGCTTTGTGATGTGTGAATTCATTTCAAAGGGTTACACCACTCTTTCATGAGGAGTTTGCTAGCACTGTGTTTGTAGAATCTCACGAGTGATATCTTGGATAGCGTTGAATCCCATGGTGAATCATGAAATCTCCTCAGACCAATCTGCAGAGAGGCCTCCTCTGAAACTCCTTTGCTGTGGGTGACTTCGGCTCACAGAGTTCTACCATTGTTTCCCTTGAGACGCTTGCTAACAGTGTTTTCGCAGAATCTGCTCTAAGACACACAGTGGGGCTCCGAGACCACAAATAACCTCAGCTCGAAAACGAAAAATAGAAGCTTTCTGAGAAACTGCTTTGTGATGTGTGACTTCAACTCACTGAATTACACCTGCGTTTCATGGAGCCGTTGGCTACCCCCGTTTCTGTGGAATCTGGAAACTGATATTTCAGACCCCTTTGAGGACTACGGGGCCAAAGGAAATATCCTCCGTTACAAAGGAGAAAGAAGCTTTCTGAGAAACTTCTTTGTGATCTGTGAATTCATCTCACAGAATTGCAGCTTTCTCCTAATGAAGCCCTTCGCGAAGACTGTTCTCGTGGAATTTGCAAAGTGATATTTGGGAGCTCACTGAGGGCTCCGGTGAAAAGGAAATAGCCTCAGATGCACACTGGGAAGAAGCTTTGTGAGAAACTGCATTGCGCTGTGTGAGTGCACCTCCCAGAGTTACACTTTTCCGTGATGAGTTTGACAAGACCGTTTCCTTGAAATCCGCAATGGGAGACTTCTTGGAGCTACGCAGCTTACCGTGACAAAGGAAGTATCCCTAGATAAAAATGACAGAAGCTTCCTCAGAAATTGCTTTCAGATACGTGACTTCATCTGACCGAGTTACATCACTGTTTCTTGGAGCCGTTTCCCAGCACTGTTTATGTGGATTCTGAGAACTGATATTTCGGATGGGTTTGGAGAGTGTGGGGAGAAAGGGATTATCCTCCGAGAAAAAGCAGGGTGCAGCTTTCTGAGAAACAGCTTTGTGACGTGTGAGTTCATTTCAAAGGCTTTCACCACTCTTGGGAGCACACGGAGGGATATGGTGAGAAAAGAAAGGTCCTCAGATAAAGCTGGAAAGAAGCCTTCGGAGAAACTGCATTGTGATATGTGAATGCGACTCCTAGACTTCCACGCAACTTTTCACTGACCCGTTTGCTAACACTGTTTGATTGCAGTCTGCACTGGGCTATTTCTCAGTGCAATGAAGCTTACGGTGACCCAGGAAATATCGTAAATGAAAACTGGAAAGAAGCTTTGTGAGAAACTTCTCAGTGAAACGTGAATTCATCTCACAGAGTTCCCACTTAGTCTTCGCGAAGCAGTTTGCTAACACCATTTTCCTGGAATCTGCGTAGTACTATCTGGGAGCGCATTGAGGGCCCACGGTGAAAACGGAAACATCCTCAGATCGTAACGAGAAAGAAGCTGTCTCCGAAATTGCTTTGTGATGTGTCAGTTCACCACACACAGATTCACCTTCCCTTCTTGTAGCCCTTTGCCAGCACTGTTTCCCTGGATTCTGCAAAGTGATATTTGGGAGCTCATTGAGGGCTACGGGGAAAAGGAAATAGCCTCAGATAAAAACTGGAAGGAAGCGTTCTGAGAAACTGCATTGCGATGTGTGAATGCAACTCACAGAGCGACACTTGTCTCTTCAGTGACCAGTTTGCTCACACAGTTTCCTTGAAATCTGCCTTGGGATGCTTCTTAGCGCAATGAAGCTTATGGTGACAAAGGAAATCTCCTCAGAAAACATTAAAAGAAGCTTTCTTAGAAACTGGTTTGCGATGTGTGAAATCATCTCCCAGCGTTACATCGGCGTTTCGTGGGGCAGTCGTTTAACACTGTCTCTCAGGAACCCGAGAAGGGCTACTTTGGATGGAATTGAGGCCTACGCTGATGAAGGACATATCCCCCATTAAAAACGTGAGAGAAGCTTTGTGAGACACTTCTCTGTGCTACGTGAATTCAACACATAGAGTTACAGCTGAATCTTCAGGAAGCAGTTTGCCACCACTGTTTTCCGGGAATCTGCAAAGTGATATTTGGGGGCGCATTCAGGGCCCATGGTGCAAAAGGAAACATCCTCAGACGATAACTAGAAAGAAGCTGACTCAGACATTGCTTTGTGATGTTGAATTCCCCACACGGAGCTTCACCTTTACCATCTTGTAGCAGTATGCTAACACTGTTTTCATGGATTCCGCAAAGGGATGTTTGGGAGCTCATTGAGGCCTATGGTGAAAAGGGAAATATCCTCAGACACAAACAAGAAAGAAGTGTTTTGAGAAACGGCGTTGGGATGTGTGAATGCAACTCACGGAGTTACAGTTTTCTCTTCAGTGATCAACTTGTTCACACAGTTTTCCTGAAATCTGCCATGGCATATATTTCTTAGCGCAATGAAGCTTACAGAGGGCATAGCCTCAGATAAAATGAGAAAAGAAGCTGTCTTAGAAACTGGATCGTGATGTGAGAATTCATCTCACAGAGTTACACACCTCTTTCGTGGAAGAGTCATTTAACACTGTCTTTGAGGAACCTGAGAAGGGCTACTTCGGTTCGAATTCAGGCCTACGCTGAAATACCCTCGATGCAAAACGTGAGCGAAGCTCTGTGAGAAACTTCTCTGTGATACGTGAATTCATCACACAGAGTTACAACTGTGTCTTCAGGAAGCAGTTTGCTAACACCGTTTTCGTGGAATCTGCAAAGTGATATTTGGGGGCGCATTGAGGCCCATAGTGAACACGGAAACATCCTCCGATATTAACTAGAAAGAAGCAGTCTCAGAAATTGCTCTGTGATGTTGAATCCACCACACAGAGATTCACCTTTACCTTCTTGTAGCAGTTTGCTAACACTGTTGCCGTGGATTCTGCAAAGTGATCTTTGGGAGCTCATTGTGGGCTACGGGGAAAAGAAAATATCCTCAGATAAGAAGCGGAAGGAAGCTTTCTGAGAAACTGCATTGCGGTGTGTGAATGCACCTCACGGAGTTACACTCTTCTCTTCAGTGATCAGTTTGCCAACACCGTTTTCTTGAAGCTTGCGATGAGATACTTCTCAGCGCTAGCAGCTTACGGTGACAAAGGAAATATCCTCAGATAAGAAATGAAAGAAGCTTCCTCGGGAATTGCTTTCAGATACGAGACTTCAGCTCCCAGAGTTACATCACTGTGTCTTGGAGCCGTTTCCTAGCACTGTTTTTGTGGATTCTGAGAACTGATAATTTCGGATGGGAACTGATAATTTCGGCTGGGAGGCAGGAACTATCCTCCGAGAAAAAGCGGAAGGAAGCTTTCTGAGAAACTGCTTTGTGATGTGTGAATTCATTTCAAAGGGTTACACCACTCTTTCATGAGGAGTTTGCTAGCACTGTGTTTGTAGAATCTCACGAGTGATATCTTGGATAGCGTTGAATCCCATGGTGAATCATGAAATCTCCTCAGACCAATCTGCAGAGAGGCCTCCTCTGAAACTCCTTTGCTGTGGGTGACTTCGGCTCACAGAGTTCTACCATTGTTTCCCTTGAGACGCTTGCTAACAGTGTTTTCGCAGAATCTGCTCTAAGACCCACAGTGGGGCTCCGAGACCACAAATAACCTCAGCTCGAAAACGAAAAATAGAAGCTTTCTGAGAAACTGCTTTGTGATGTGTGACTTCAACTCACTGAATTACACCTGCGTTTCATGGAGCCGTTGGCTACCCCCGTTTCTGTGGAATCTGGAAACTGATATTTCAGACCCCTTTGAGACTACGGGGCCAAAGGAAATATCCTCCGTTACAAAGGAGAAAGAAGCTTTCTGAGAAACTTCTTTGTGATCTGTGAATTCATCTCACAGAATTGCAGCTTTCTCCTAATGAAGCCCTTCGCGAAGACTGTTCTCGTGGAATTTGCAAAGTGATATTTGGGAGCTCACTGAGGGCTCCAGTGAAAAGGAAATAGCCTCAGGTGCACACTGGAAAGAAGCTTTGTGAGAAACTGCATTGCGCTGTGTGAGTGCACATCCCAGAGTTACACTTTTCCGTGATGAGTTTGACAAGACCGTTTCCTTGAAATCCGCAATGGGAGACTTCTTGGAGCTACGCAGCTTACCGTGACAAAGGAAGTATCCCTAGATAAAAATGACAGAAGCTTCCTCAGAAATTGCTTTCAGATACGTGACTTCATCTGACCGAGTTACATCACTGTTTCTTGGAGCCGTTTCCCAGCACTGTTTATGTGGATTCCGAGAACTGATATTTCGGATGGGTTTGGAGAGTGTGGGGAGAAAGGGATTATCCTCCGAGAAAAAGCAGGGTGCAGCTTTCTGAGAAACAGCTTTGTGACGTGTGAGTTCATTTCAAAGGCTTTTACCACTCTTGGGAGCACACGGAGGGATATGGTGAGAAAAGAAAGGTCCTCAGATAAAAACTGGAAAGAAGCCTTCGGAGAAACTGCATTGTGACATGTGAATGCGACTCCTAGACTTCCACGCAACTTTTCACTGACCCGTTTGCTAACACTGTTTGATTGCAGTCTGGACTGGGCTATTTCTCAGCGCAATGAAGCTTACGGTGACCCAGGAAATATCATAAATGAAAACTGGAAAGAAGCTTTCTGAGAAACTTCTCAGTGAAACGTGAATTCATCTCACAGAGTTCCCACTTAGTCTTCGCGAAGCAGTTTGCTAACACCGTTTTCCTGGAATCTGCGTAGTACTATCTGGGAGCGCATTGAGGGCCCACGGTGAAATCGGAAACGTCCTCAGATCGTAACGAGAAAGAAGCTGTCTCCGAAATTGCTTTGTGATGTGTCAGCTCACCACACAGAGATTCACCTTCCCTTCTTGTAGCCCTTTGCCAGCACTGTTTCCCTGGATTCTGCAAAGTGATATTTGGGAGCTCATTGAGGGCTACGGGGAAAAGGAAATAGCCTCAGATACAAACTGGAAGGAAGCGTTCTGAGAAACTGCATTGCGATGTGTGAATGCAACTAACAGAGCGACACTTGTCTCTTCAGTGACCAGTTTGCTCACACAGTTTCCTTGAAATCTGCCTTGGGATGCTTCTTAGTGCAATGAAGCTTACGGTGACAAAGGAAATCTCCTCAGAAAACATTAAAAGAAGCTTTCTTAGAAACTGGTTTGCGATGTGTGAAATCATCTCCCAGCGTTACATCGGCGTTTCGTGGGGCAGTCGTTTAACACTGTCTCTCAGGAACCCGAGAAGGGCTACTTTGGATGGAATTGAGGCCTACGCTGATGAAGGACATATCCCCCATTAAAAACGTGAGAGAAGCTTTGTGAGACACTTCTCTGTGCTACGTGAATTCAACACATAGAGTTACAGCTGAATCTTCAGGAAGCAGTTTGCCACCACTGTTTTCCGGGAATCTGCAAAGTGATATTTGGGGGCGCATTCAGGGCCCATGGTGCCAAAGGAAACATCCTCGGACGATAACTAGAAAGAAGCTGACTCAGACATTGCTTTGTGATGTTGAATTCCCCACACGGAGCTTCACCTTTACCCTCTTGTAGCAGTATGCTAACACTGTTTTCATGGATTCCGCAAAGGGATGTTTGGGAGCTCATTGAGGCCTATGGTGAAAAGGGAAATATCCTCAGACACAAACAAGAAAGAAGTGTTTTGAGAAACGGCGTTGGGATGTGTGAATGCAACTCACGGAGTTACAGTTTTCTCTTCAGTGATCAACTTGCTCACACAGTTTTCCTGAAATCTGCCATGGCATATATTTCTTAGCGCAATGAAGCTTACAGAGGGCATAGCCTCAGATAAAATGAGAAAAGAAGCTGTCTTAGAAACTGGATCGTGATGTGAGAATTCATCTCACAGAGTTACACACCCCTTTCGTGGAAGAGTCATTTAACACTGTCTTTGAGGAACCTGAGAAGGGCTACTTCGGTTCGAATTCAGGCCTACGCTGAAATACCCTCGATGCAAAACGTGAGCGAAGCCGTGTGAGAACCTTCTCTGTGATACGTGAATTCATCACATAGAGTTACAAATGAGTCTTCAGGAAGCAGTTTGCTAACACCGTTTTCGTGGAATCTGCAAAGTGATATTTGGGGGCGCATTGAGGCCCATAGTGAACACGGAAACATCCTCCGATATTAACTAGAAAGAAGCAGTCTCAGAAATTGCTCTGTGATGTTGAATCCACCACACAGAGATTCACCTTTACCTTCTTGTAGCAGTTTGCTAACACTGTTGCCGTGCATTCTGCAAAGTGATCTTTGGGAGCTCATTGTGGGCTACGGGGAAAAGAAAATATCCTCAGATAAGAAGCGGAAGGAAGCTTTCTGAGAAACTGCATTGCGGTGTGTGAATGCACCTCACGGAGTTACACTCTTCTCTTCAGTGATCAGTTTGCCAGCACCGTTTTCTTGAAGCTTGCGATGAGATACTTCTCAGCGCTAGCAGCTTACGGTGACAAAGGAAATATCCTCAGATAAGAAATGAAAGAAGCTTCCTCGGGAATTGCTTTCAGATACGAGACTTCAGCTCCCAGAGTTACATCACTGTGTCTTGGAGCCGCTTCCTAGCACTGTTTTTGTGGATTCTGAGAACTGATAATTTCGGATGGGAACTGATAATTTCGGCTGGGAGGCAGGAACTATCCTCCGAGAAAAAGCGGAAGGAAGCTTTCTGAGAAACTGCTTTGTGATGTGTGAATTCATTTCAAAGGGTTACACCACTCTTTCATGAGGAGTTTGGTAGCACTGTGTTTGCAGAATCTCACGAGTGATATCTTGGATAGCGTTGAATCCCATGGTGAATCATGAAATCTCCTCAGACCAATCTGCAGAGAGGCCTCCTCTGAAACTCCTTTGCTGTGGGTGACTTCGGCTCACAGAGTTCTACCATTCTTTCCCTTGAGACGCTTGCTAACAGTGTTTTCACAGAATCTGCTCTAAGACACACAGTGGGGCTCCGAGACCACAAATAACCTCAGCTCGAAAACGAAAAATAGAAGCTTTCTGGGAAACTGCTTTGTGATGTGTGACTTCAACTCACTGAATTACACCTGCGTTTCATGGAGCAGTTGGCTGCCGCCGTTTCTGTGGAATCTGGAAACTGATATTTCAGACCCCTTTGAGGACTATGGGGCCAAAGGAAATATCCTCCGTTACAAAGGAGAAAGAAGCTTTCTGAGAAACTTCTTTGTGATCTGTGAATTCATCTCACACAATTGCAGCTTTCTGCTAATTAAGCCCTTCGCGAAGACTGTTCTCGTGGAATTTGCAAAGTGATATTTGGGAGCTCACTGAGGGCTCCGGTGAAAAGGAAATAGCCTCAGATGCACACTGGAAAGAAGCTTTGTGAGAAACTGCATTGCGCTGTGTGAGAGCACCTCCCAGAGTTACACTTTTCAGTGATGAGTTTGACAAGACCGTTTCCTTGAAATCCACAATGGGAGACTTCTTGGAGCTACGCAGCTTAGCGTGACAAAGGAAGTATCCCTAGATAAAAATGACAGAAGCTTCCTCAGAAATTGCTCTCAGATACGTGACTTCATCTGACTGAGTTACATCACTGTTTCTTGGAGCCGTTTCCCAGCACTGTTTATGTGGATTCTGAGAACTGATATTTCGGATGGGTTTGGAGAGTGTGGGGAGAAAGGGATTATCCTCCGAGAAAAAGCAGGGTGCAGCTTTCTGAGAAACAGCTTTGTGACGTGTGAGTTCATTTCAAAGGCTTTCACCACTCTTGGGAGCACACGGAGGGATATGGTGAGAAAAGAAAGGTCCTCAGATAAAAACTGGAAAGAAGCCTTCGGAGAAACTGCATTGTGACATGTGAATGCGACTCCTAGACTTCCACGCAACTTTTCACTGACCCGTTTGCTAACACTGTTTGATTGCAGTCTGCACTGTGCTAGTTCTCAGCGCAATGAAGCTTACGGTGACCCAGGAAATATCGTAAATGAAAACTGGAAAGAAGCTTTGTGAGAAACTTCTCAGTGAAACGTGAATTCATCTCACAGAGTTCCCACTTAGTCTTCACGAAGCAGTTTGCTAACACCGTTTTCGTGGAATCTGCATAGTACTATCTGGGAGCGCATTGAGGGCCCACGGTGAAAACGGTAACATCCTCAGATCGTAACGAGAAAGAAGCTGTCTCCGAAATTGCTTTGTGATGTGTCAGTTCACCACACAGAGATTCACCTTCCCTTCTTGGAGCCCTTTGCCAGCACTGTTTCCCTGGATTCTGCAAAGTGATATTTGGGAGCTCATTGAGGGCTATGGGGAAAAGGAAATAGCCTCAGATACAAACTGGAAGGAAGCGTTCTGAGAAACTGCATTGCGATGTGTGAATGCAACTCACAGAGTGACACTTGTCTCTTCAGTGACCAGTTTGCTCACACAGTTTCCTTGAAATCTGCCTTGGGATGCTTCGTAGCGCAATGAAGCTTACGGTGACAAAGGAAATCTCCTCAGAAAACATTAAAAGAAGCTTTCTTAGAAACTGGTTTGCGATGTGTGAAATCATCTCCCAGCGTTACATCGGCGTTTCGTGGGGCAGTCGTTTAACACTGTCTCTCAGGAACCCGAGAAGGGCTACTTTGGATGGAATTGAGGCCTACACTGATGAAGGACATATCCCCCATTAAAAACGTGAGAGAAGCTTTGTGAGACACTTCTCTGTGCTACGTGAATTCAACACATAGAGTTACAGCTGAATCTTCAGGAAGCAGTTTGCCACCACTGTTTTCCGGGAATCTGCAAAGTGATATTTGGGGGCGCATTCAGGGCCCATGGTGCAAAAGGAAACATCCTCAGACGATAACTAGAAAGAAGCTGACTCAGACATTGCTTTGTGATGTTGAATTCCCCACACGGAGCTTCACCTTTACCCTCTTGTAGCAGTATGCTAACACTGTTTTCATGGATTCCGCAAAGGGATGTTTGGGAGCTCATTGAGGCCTATGGTGAAAAGGGAAATATCCTCAGACGCAAACAAGAAAGCAGTGTTTTGAGAAACGGCGTTGGGATGTGTGAATGCAACTCACGGAGTTACAGTTTTCTCTTCAGTGATCAACTCGCTAACACAGTTTTCCTGAAATCTGCCATGGCATATTTCTTAGCGCAATGAAGCTTACAGAGGGCATAGCCTCAGATAAAATGAGAAAAGAAGCTGTTTTAGAAACTGGATCGTGATGTGAGTATTCATCTCACAGAGTTACACACCCCTTTCGTGGAAGAGTCATTTAACACTGTCTTTGAGGATCCTGAGAAGGGCTACTTCGGTTCGAATTCAGGCCTACGCTGAAATACCCTCGATGCAAAACGTGAGCGAAGCTGTGTGAGAAACTTCTCTGTGATACGTGAATTCATCACACAGAGTTACAACTGAGTCTTCAGGAAGCAGTTTGCTAACACCGTTTTCGTGGAATCTGCAAAGTGATATTTGGGGGCGCGTTGAGGACCATAGTGAACACGGAAACATCCTCCGATATTAACTAGAAAGAAGCAGTCTCAGAAATTGCTCTGTGATGTTGAATCCACCACACAGAGATTCACCTTTACCTTCTTGTATCAGTTTGCTAACACCGTTGCCGTGGATTCTGCAAAGTGATCTTTGGGAGCTCATTGTGGGCTACGGGGAAAAGAAAATATCCTCAGATAAGAAGCGGAAAGAATCTTTCTGACAACCTGCATTGCGGTGTGTGAATGCACCTCACGGAGTTACACTCTTCTCTTCAGTGATCAGTTTGCCAACACCGTTTTCTTGAAGCTTGCGATGAGATACTTCTCAGCGCTAGCACCTTACGGTGACAAAGGAAATATCCTCAGATAAGAAATGAAAGAAGCTTCCTCGGGAATTGCTTTCAGATACGAGATTTCAGCTCCCAGAGTTACATCACTGTGTCTTGGAGCCGTTTCCTAGCACTGTTTATGTGGATTCTGAGAACTGATAATTTCGGATGGGAACTGATAATTTCGGCTGGGAGGCAGGAACTATCCTCCGAGAAAAAGCGGAAGGAAGCTTTCTGAGAAACTGCTTTGTGATGTGTGAATTCATTTCAAAGGGTTACACCACTCTTTCATGAGGAGTTTGCTAGCACTGTGTTTGTAGAATCTCACGAGTGATATCTTGGATAGCGTTGAATCCCATGGTGAATCATGAAATCTCCTCAGACCAATCTGCAGAGAGGCCTCCTCTGAAACTCCTTTGCTGTGGGTGACTTCGGCTCACAGAGTTCTACCATTGTTTCCCTTGAGACGCTTGCTAACAGTGTTTTCGCAGAATCTGCTCTAAGACACACAGTGGGGCTCCGAGACCACAAATAACCTCAGCTCGAAAACGAAAAATAGAAGCTTTCTGAGAAACGGCTTTGTGATGTGTGACTTCAACTCACTGAATTACACCTGCGTTTCATGCAGCCGTTGGCTACCCCCGTTTCTGTGGAATTTGGAAACTGATATTTCAGACCCCTTTGAGGACTACGGGGCCAAAGGAAATATCCTCCGTTACAAAGGAGAAAGAAGCTTTCTGAGAAACTTCTTTGTGATCTGTGAATTCATCTCACAGAATTGCAGCTTTCTCCTAATGAAGCCCTTCGCGAAGACTGTTCTCGTGGAATTTGCAAAGTGATATTTGGGAGCTCACTGAGGGCTCCGGTGAAAAGGAAATAGCCTCAGATGCACACTGGAAAGAAGCTTTGTGAGAAACTGCATTGCTCTGTGTGAGTGCACCTCCCAGAGTTACACTTTTCCGTGATGAGTTTGACAAGACCGTTTCCTTGAAATCCGCAATGGGAGACTTCTTGGAGCTACGCAGCTTACCGTGACAAAGGAAGTATCCCTAGATAAAAATGACAGAAGCTTCCTCAGAAATTGCTTTCAGATACGTGACTTCATCTGACCGAGTTACATCACTGTTTCTTGGAGCCGTTTCCCAGCACTGTTTATGTGGATTCTGAGAACTGATATTTCGGATGGGTTTGGAGAGTGTGGGGAGAAAGGGATTATCCTCCGAGAAAAAGCAGGGTGCAGCTTTCTGAGAAACAGCTTTGTGACGTGTGAGTTCATTTCAAAGGCCTTCACCACTCTTGGGAGCACACGGAGGGATATGGTGAGAAAAGAAAGGTCCTCAGATAAAAACTGGAAAGAAGCCTTCGGAGAAACTGCATTGTGACATGGGAATGCGACTCCTAGACTTCCACGCAACTTTTCACTGACCCGTTTGCTAACACTGTTTGATTGCAGTCTGCACTGGGCTATTTCTCAGCCCAATGAAGCTTACGGTGACCCAGGAAATATCGTAAATGAAAACTGGAAAGAAGCTTTGTGAGAAACTTCTCAGTGAAACGTGAATTCATCTCACAGAGTTCCCACTTAGTCTTCACGAAGCAGTTTGCTAACACCGTTTTCGTGGAATCTGCATAGTACTATCTGGGAGCGCATTGAGGGCCCACGGTGAAAACGGAAACATCCTCAGATCGTAACGAGAAAGAAGCTGTCTCCGAAATTGCTTTGTGATGTGTCAGTTCACCACACAGAGATTCACCTTCCCTTCTTGTAGCCCTTTGCCAGCACTGTTTCCCTGGATTCTGCAAAGTGATATTTGGGAGCTCATTGAGGGCTACGGGGAAAAGGAAATAGCCTCAGATACAAACTGGAAGGAAGCGTTCTGAGAAACTGCATTGCGATGTGTGAATGCAACTCACAGAGTGACACTTGTCTCTTCAGTGACCAGTGTGCTCACACAGTTTCCTTGAAATCTGCCTTGGGATGCTTCTTAGCGCAATGAATCTTACGGTGACAAAGGAAATCTCCTCAGAAAACATTAAAAGAAGCTTTCTTAGAAACTGGTTTGCGATGTGTGAAATCATCTCCCAGCGTTACATCGGCGTTTCGTGGGGCAGTCGTTTAACACTGTCTCTCAGGAACCCGAGAAGGGCTACTTTGGATGGAATTGAGGCCTACGCTGATGAAGGACATATCCCCCATTAAAAACGTGAGAGAAGCTTTGTGAGACACTTCTCTGTGCTACGTGAATTCAACACATAGAGTTACAGCTGAATCTTCAGGAAGCAGTTTGCCACCACTGTTTTCCGGGAATCTGCAAAGTGATATTTGGGGGCGCATTCAGGGCCCATGGTGCAAAAGGAAACATCCTCAGACGATAACTAGAAAGAAGCTGATTCAGACATTGTTTTGTGATGTTGAATTCCCCACACGGAGCTTCACCTTTACCCTCTTGTAGCAATATGCTAACACTGCTTTCATGGATTCCGCAAAGGGATGTTTGGGAGCTCATTGAGGCCTATGGTGAAAAGGGAAATATCCTCAGACACAAACAAGAAAGAAGTGTTTTGAGAAACGGCGTTGGGATGTGTGAATGCAACTCACGGAGTTACAGTTTTCTCTTCAGTGATCAACTTGCTAACACAGTTTTCCTGAAATCTGCCATGGCATATTTCTTAGCGCAATGAAGCTTACAGAGGGCATAGCCTCAGATAAAATGAGAAAAGAAGCTGTCTTAGAAACTGGATCGTGATGTGAGAATTCATCTCACAGAGTTACACACCCCTTTCGTGGAAGAGTCATTTAACACTGTCTTTGAGGAACCTGAGAAGGGCTACTTCGGTTCGAATTCAGGCCTACGCTGAAATACCCTCGATGCAAAACGTGAGCGAAGCTGTGTGAGAAACTTCTCTGTGATACGTGAATTCATCACACAGAGTTACAACTGAGTCTTCAGGAAGCAGTTTGCTAACACGGTTTTCGTGGAATCTGCAAAGTGATATTTGGGGGCGCATTAAGGCCCATAGTGAACACGGAAACATCCTCCGATATTAACTAGAAAGAAGCAGTCTCAGAAATTGCTCTGTGATGTTGAATCCACCACACAGAGATTCACCTTTACCTTCTTGTATCAGTTTGCTAACACCGTTGCCGTGGATTCTGCAAAGTGATCTTTGGGAGCTCATTGTGGGCTACGGGGAAAAGAAAATATCCTCAGATAAGAAGCGGAAAGAAGCTTTCTGACAACCTGCATTGCGGTGTGTGAATGCACCTCACGGAGTTACACTGTTCTCTTCAGTGATCAGTTTGCCAACACCGTTTTCTTGAAGCTTGCGATGAGATACTTCTCAGCGCTAGCACCTTACGGTGACAAAGGAAATATCCTCAGATAAGAAATGAAAGAAGCTTCCTCGGGAATTGCTTTCAGATACGAGACTTCAGCTCCCAGAGTTACATCACTGTGTCTTGGAGCCGTTTCCTAGCACTGTTTATGTGGATTCTGAGAACTGATAATTTCGGATGGGAACTGATAATTTCGGCTGGGAGGCAGGAACTATCCTCTGAGAAAAAGCGGAAGGAAGCTTTCTGAGAAACTGCTTTGTGATGTGTGAATTCATTTCAAAGGGTTACACCACTCTTTCATGAGGAGTTTGCTAGCACTGTGTTTGTAGAATCTCACGAGTGATATCTTGGATAGCGTTGAATCCCATGGTGAATCATGAAATCTCCTCAGACAAATCTGCAGAGAGGCCTCCTCTGAAACTCCTTTGCTGTGGGTGACTTCGGCTCACAGAGTTCTACCATTGTTTCCCTTGAGACGCTTGCTAACAGTGTTTTCGCAGAATCTGCTCTAAGACACACAGTGGGGCTCCGAGACCACAAATAACCTCAGCTCGAAAACGAAAAATAGAAGCTTTCTGGGAAACGGCTTTGTGATGTGTGACTTCAACTAACTGAATTACACCTGCGTTTCATGCAGCCGTTGGCTACCCCCGTTTCTGTGGAATCTGGAAACTGATATTTCAGACCCTTTGAGGACTACGGGGCCAAAGGAAATATCCTCCGTTACAAAGGAGAAAGAAGCTTTCTGAGAAACTTCTTTGTGATCTGTGAATTCATCTCACAGAATTGCAGCTTTCTCCTAATGAAGCCCTTCGCGAAGACTGTTCTCGTGGAATTTGCAAAGTGATATTTGGGAGCTCACTGAGGGCTCCAGTGAAAAGGAAATAGCCTCAGATGCACACTGGAAAGAAGCTTTGTGAGAAACTGCATTGCACTGTGTGAGTGCACCTCCCAGAGATACACTTTTCAGTGATGAGTTTGACAAGACCGTTTCCTTGAAATCCGCAATGGGAGACTTCTTGGAGCTACGCAGCTTACCGTGACAAAGGAAGTATCCCTAGATAAAAATGACAGAAGCTTCCTCAGAAATTGCTTTCAGATACGTGACTTCATCTGACCGAATTACATCACTGTTTCTTGGAGCCGTTTCCCAGCACTGTTTATGTGGATTCTGAGAACTGATATTTCGGATGGGTTTGGAGAGTGTGGGGAGAAAGGGATTATCCTCCGACAAAAAGCAGGGTGCAGCTTTCTGAGAAACAGCTTTGTGACGTGTGAGTTCATTTCAAAGGCCTTCACCACTCTTGGGAGCACACGGAGGGATATGGTGAGAAAAGAAAGGTCCTCAGATAAAAACTGGAAAGAAGCCTTCGGAGAAACTGCATTGTGACATGGGAATGCGACTCCTAGACTTCCACGCAACTTTTCACTGACCCGTTTGCTAACACTGTTTGATTGCAGTCTGCACTGGGCTATTTCTCAGCGCAATGAAGCTTACGGTGACCCAGGAAATACCGTAAATGAAAACTGGAAAGAAGCTTTGTGAGAAACTTCTTAGTGAAACGTGAATTCATCTCACAGAGTTCCCACTTAGTCTTCGCGAAGCAGTTTGCTAACACCGTTTTCGTGGAATCTGCATAGTACTATCTGGGAGCGCATTGAGGGCCCACGGTGAAAACGGAAACATCCTCAGATCGTAACGAGAAAGAAGCTGTCTCCGAAATTGCTTTGTGATGTGTCAGTTCACCACACAGAGATTCACCTTCCCTTCTTGTAGCCCTTTGCCAGCACTGTTTCCCTGGAATCTGCAAAGTGATATTTGTTAGCTCATTGAGGGCTACGGGGAAAAGGAAATAGCCTCAGATACAAACTGGAAGGAAGCGTTCTGAGAAACTGCATTGCGATGTGTGAATGCAACTCACAGAGTGACACTTGTCTCTTCAGTGACCAGTTTGCTCACACAGTTTCCTTGAAATCTGCCTTGGGATGCTTCTTAGCGCAATGAAGCTTACGGTGACAAAGGAAATCTCCTCAGAAAACATTAAAAGAAGCTTTCTTAGAAACTGGTTTGCGATGTGTGAAATCATCTCCCAGCGTTACATCGGCGTTTCGTGGGGCAGTCGTTTAACACTGTCTCTCAGGAACCCGAGAAGGGCTACTTTGGATGGAATTGAGGCCTACGCTGATGAAGGACATATCCCCCATTACAAACGTGAGAGAAGCTTTGTGAGACACTTCTCTGTGCTACGTGAATTCAACACATAGAGTTACAGCTGAATCTTCAGGAAGCAGTTTGCCACCACTGTTTTCCGGGAATCTGCAAAGTGATATTTGGGGGCGCATTCAGGGCCCATGGTGCAAAAGGAAACATCCTCAGACGATAACTAGAAAGAAGCTGACTCAGACATTGCTTTGTGATGTTGTATTCCCCACACGGAGCTTCACCTTTACCCTCTTGTAGCAGTATGCTAACACTGTTTTCATGGATTCCGCAAAGGGATGTTTGGGAGCTCATTGAGGCCTATGGTGAAAAGGGAAATATCCTCAGACACAAACAAGAAAGAAGTGTTTTGAGAAACGGCGTTGGGATGTTTGAATGCAACTCACGGAGTTACAGTTTTCTCTTCAGTGATCAACTTGCTAACACAGTTTTCCTGAAATCTGCCATGGCATATTTCTTAGCGCAATGAAGCTTACAGAGGGCATAGCCTCAGATAAAATGAGAAAAGAAGCTGTCTTAGAAACTGGATCGTGATGTGAGAATTCATCTCACAGAGTTACACACCCCTTTCGTGGAAGAGTCATTTAACACTGTCTTTGAGGAACCTGAGAAGGGCTACTTCGGTTCGAATTCAGGCCTACGCTGAAATACCCTCGATGCAAAACGTGAGCGAAGCTGTGCGAGAAACTTCTCTGTGATACGTGAATTCATCACACAGAGTTACAACTGAGTCTTCAGGAAGCAGTTTGCTAACACCGTTTTCGTGGAATCTGCAGAGTGATATTTGGGGGCGCATTGAGGCCCATAGTGAACACGGAAACATCCTCCGATATTAACTAGAAAGAAGCAGTCTCAGAAATTGCTCTGTGATGTTGAATCCACCACACAGAGATTCACCTTTACCTTCTTGTAGCAGTTTGCTAACACTGTTGCCGTGGATTCTGCAAAGTGATCTTTGGGAGCTCATTGTGGGCTACGGGGAAAAGAAAATATCCTCAGATAAGAAGCGGAAGGAAGCTTTCTGAGAAACTGCATTGCGGTGTGTGAATGCACCTCACGGAGTTACACTCTTCTCTTCAGTGATCAGTTTGCCAACACCGTTTTCTTGAAGCTTGCGATGAGATACTTCTCAGCGCTAGCAGCTTACGGTGACGAAGGAAATATCCTCAGATAAGAAATGAAAGAAGCTTCCTCGGGAATTGCTTTCAGATACGAGACTTCAGCTCCCAGAGTTACCTCACTGTGTCTTGGAGCCGTTTCCTAGCACTGTTTTTGTGGATTCTGAGAACCAATAATTTCGGATGGGAACTGATAATTTCGGCTGGGAGGCAGTAACTATCCTCCGAGAAAAAGCAGAAGGAAGCTTTCTGAGAAACTGCTTTGTGATGTGTGTATTCATTTCAAAGGGTTACACCACTCTTTCATGAGGAGTTTGCTAGCACTGTGTTTGTAGAATCTCACGAGTGATATCTTGGATAGCGTTGAATCCCATGGTGAATCATGAAATCTCCTCAGACCAATCTGCAGAGAGGCCTCCTCTGAAACTCCTTTGCTGTGGGTGACTTCGGCTCACAGAGTTCTACCATTGTTTCCCTTGAGACGCTTGCTAACAGTTTTTTCGCAGAATCTGCTCTAAGACACACAGTGGGGCTCCGAGACCACAAATAACCTCAGCTCGAAAACGAAAAATAGAAGCTTTCTGAGAAAATGCTTTGTGATGTGTGACTTCAAGTCACTGAATTACACCTGCGTTTCATGGAGCCGTTGGCTACCCCCGTTTCTGTGAAATCTGGAAACTGATATTTCAGACCCCTTTGAGGACTACGGGGCCAAAGGAAATATCCTCCGTTACAAAGGAGAAAGAAGCTTTCTGAGAAACTTCTTTGTGATCTGTGAATTCATCTCACAGAATTGCAGCTTTCTCCTAATGAAGCCCTTCACGAAGACTGTTCTCGTGGAATTTGCAAAGTGATATTTGGGAGCTCACTGAGGGCTCCGGTCAAAAGGAAATAGCCTCAGATGCACACTGGAAAGAAGCTTTGTGAGAAACTGCATTGCGCTGTGTGAGTGCACCTCCCAGAGTTACACTTTTCCGTGATGAGTTTGACAAGACCGTTTCCTTGAAATCCGCAATGGGAGACTTCTTGGAGCTACGCAGCTTACCGTGACAAAGGAAGTATCCCTAGATAAAAATGACAGAAGCTTCCTCAGAAATTGCTTTCAGATACGTGACTTCATCAGACCGAGTTACATCACTGTTTCTTGGAGCCGTTTCCCAGCACTGTTTATGTGGATTCCGAGAACTGATATTTCGGATGGGTTTGGAGAGTGTGGGGAGAAAGGGATTATCCTCTGAGAAAAAGCAGGGTGCAGCTTTCTGAGAAACAGCTTTGTGACGTGTGAGTTCATTTCAAAGGCTTTCACCACTCTTGGGAGGACACGGAGGGATATGGTGAGAAAAGAAAGGTCCTCAGATAAAAACTGGAAAGAAGCCTTCGGAGAAACTGCATTGTGACATGTGAATGCGACTCCTAGACTTCCACGCAACTTTTCACTGACCCGTTTGCTAACACTGTTTGATTGCAGTCTGCACTGGGCTATTTCTCAGCGCAATGAATCTTACGGTGACCCAGGAAACATCGTAAATGAAAACTGGAAAGAAGCTTTGTGAGAAACTTCTCAGTGAAACGTGAATTCCTCTCACAGAGTTCCCACTTAGTCTTCGCGAAGCAGTTTGCTAACACTGTTTTCGTGGAATCTGCATAGTACTATCTGGGAGCGCATTGAGGGCCCACGGTGAAAACGGAAACATCCTCAGATCGTAACGAGAAAGAAGCTGTCTCTGAAATTGCTTTGTGATGTGTCAGTTCACCACGCAGAGATTCACCTTCCCTTCTTGTAGCCCTTTGCCAGCACTGTTTCCCTGGATTCTGCAAAGTGATATTTGGGAGCTCATTGAGGGCTACGGGGAAAAGGAAATAGCCTCAGATAGAAACTGGAAGGAAGCGTTCTGAGAAACTGCATTGCGATGTGTGAATGCAACTCACAGAGTGACACTTGTCTCTTCAGTGACCAGTTTGCTCACACAGTTTCCTTGAAATCTGCCTTGGGATGCTTCTCAGCGCAATGAAGCTTACGGTGACAAAGGAAATCTCCTCAGAAAACATTAAAAGAAGCTTTCTTAGAAACTGGTTTGCGATGTGTGAAATCATCTCCCAGCGTTACATCGGCGTTTCGTGGGGCAGTCGTTTAACACTGTCTCTCACGAACCCGAGAAGGGCTACTTTGGATGGAATTGATGCCTACGCTGATGAAGGACATATCCCCCATTAAAAACGTGAGAGAAGCTTTGTGAGACACTTCTCTGTGCTACGTGAATTCAACACATAGAGTTACAGCTGAATCTTCAGGAAGCAGTTTGCAACCACTGTTTTCCGGGAATCTGCAAAGTGATATTTGGGGGCGCATTCAGGGCCCATGGTGCAAAAGGAAACATCCTCAGACGATAACTAGAAAGAAGCTGACTCAGACATTGCTTTGTGATGTTGAATTCCCCACACGGAGCTTCACCTTTACCCTCTTGTAGCAGTATGCTAACACTGTTTTCATGGATTCCGCAAAGGGATGTTTGGGAGCTCATTGAGGCCTATGGTGAAAAGGGAAATATCCTCAGACACAAACAAGAAAGAAGTGTTTTGAGAAACGGCGTTGGGATGTGTGAATGCAACTCACGGAGTTACAGTTTTCTCTTCAGTGATCAACTTGCTAACACAGTTTTCCTGAAATCTGACATGGCATATATTTCTTAGCGCAATGAAGCTTACAGAGGGCATAGCCTCAGATAAAATGAGAAAAGAAGCTGTCTTAGAAACTGGATCGTGATGTGAGAATTCATCTCACAGAGTTACACACCCCTTTCGTGGAAGAGTCATTTAACACTGTCTTTGAGGAACCTGAGAAGGGCTACTTCGGTTCGAATTCAGGCCTACGCTGAAATACCCTCGATGCAAAACGTGAGCGAAGCTGTGTGAGAAACTTCTCTGTGATACGTGAATTCATCACACAGAGTTACAACTGAGTCTTCAGGAAGCAGTTTGCTAACACCGTTTTCGTGGAATCTGCAAAGTGATATTTGGGGGCGCATTGAGGCCCATAGTGAACACGGAAACATCCTCCGATATTAACTAGAAAGAAGCAGTCTCAGAAATTGCTCTGTGATGTTGAATCCACCACACAGAGATTCACCTTTACCTTCTTGTAGCAGTTTGCTAACACTGTTGCCGTGGATTCTGCAAAGTGATCTTTGGGAGCTCATTGTGGGCTACGGGGAAAAGAAAATATCCTCAGATAAGAAGCGGAAGGAAGCTTTCTGAGAAACTGCATTGCGGTGTGTGAATGCACCTCACGGAGTTACACTCTTCTCTTCAGTGATCAGTTTGCCAACACCGTTTTCTTGAAGCTTGCGATGAGATACTTCTCAGCGCTAGCAGCTTACGGTGACAAAGGAAATATCCTCAGATAAGAAATGAAAGAAGCTTCCTCGGGAATTGCTTTCAGATACGAGACTTCAGCTCCCAGAGTTACATCACTGTGTCTTGGAGCCGTTTCCTAGCACTGTTTTTGTGGATTCTGAGAACTGATAATTTCGGATGGGAACTGATAATTTCGGCTGGGAGGCAGGAACTATCCTCCGAGAAAAAGCGGAAGGAAGCTTTCTGAGAAACTGCTTTGTGATGTGTGAATTCATTTCAAAGGGTTACACCACTCTTTCATGAGGAGTTTGCTAGCACTGTGTTTGTAGAATCTCACGAGTGATATCTTGGATAGCGTTGAATCCCATGGTGAATCATGAAATCTCCTCAGACAAATCTGCAGAGAGGCCTCCTCTGAAACTCCTTTGCTGTGGGTGACTTCGGCTCACAGAGTTCTACCATTGTTTCCCTTGAGACGCTTGCTAACAGTGTTTTCGCAGAATCTGCTCTAAGACCCACAGTGGGGCTCCGAGACCACAAATAACCTCAGCTCGAAAACGAAAAATAGAAGCTTTCTGAGAAACTGCTTTGTGATGTGTGACTTCAACTCACTGAATTACACCTGCGTTTCATGGAGCCGTTGGCTACCCCCGTTTCTGTGGAATCTGGAAACTGATATTTCAGACCCCTTTGAGGACTACGGGGCCAAAGGAAATATCCTCCGTTACAAAGGAGAAAGAAGCTTTCTGAGAAACTTCTTTGTGATCTGTGAATTCATCTCACAGAATTGCAGCTTTCTCCAAATGAAGCCCTTCGCGAAGACTGTTCTCGTGGAATTTGCAAAGTGATATTTGGGAGCTCACTGAGGGCTCCGGTGAAAAGGAAATAGCCTCAGATGCACACTGGAAAGAAGCTTTGTGAGAAACTGCATTGCGCTGTGTGAGTGCACCTCCCAGAGTTACACTTTTCCGTGATGAGTTTGACAAGACCGTTTCCTTGAAATCCGCAATGGGAGACTTCTTGGAGCTACGCAGCTTACCGTGACAAAGGAAGTATCCCTAGATAAAAATGACAGAAGCTTCCTCAGAAATTGCTTTCAGATACGTGACTTCATCTGACCGAGTTACATCACTGTTTCTTGGAGCCGTTTCCCAGCACTGTTTATGTGGATTCCGAGAACTGATATTTCGGATGGGTTTGGAGAGTGTGGGGAGAAAGGGATTATCCTCCGAGAAAAAGCAGGGTGCAGCTTTCTGAGAAACAGCTTTGTGACGTGTGAGTTCATTTCAAAGGCTTTCACCACTCTTGGGAGCACACGGAGGGATATGGTGAGAAAAGAAAGGTCCTCAGATAAAAACTGGAAAGAAGCCTTCGGAGAAACTGCATTGCGACATGTGAATGCGACTCCTAGACTTCCACGCAACTTTTCACTGACCCGTTTGTTAACACTGTTTGATTGCAGTCTGCACTGGGCTATTTCTCAGCGCAATGAAGCTTACGGTGACCCAGGAAATATCGTAAATGAAAACTGCAAAGAAGCTTTGTGAGAAACTTCTCAGTGAAACGTGAATTCATCTCACAGAGTTCCCACTTAGTCTTCGCGAAGCAGTTTGCTAACACCGTTTTCGTGGAATCTGCATAGTACTATCTAGGAGCGCATTGAGGGCCCACGGTGAAAACGGAAACATCCTCAGATCGTAACGAGAAAGAAGCTGTCTCCGAAATTGCTTTGTGATGTGTCAGTTCACCACACAGAGATTCACCTTCCCTTCTTGTAGCCCTTTGCCAGCACTGTTTCCCTGGATGCTGCAAAGTGATATTTGGGAGCTCATTGAGGGCTACGGGGAAAAGGAAATAGCCTCAGATACAAACTGGAAGGAAGCGTTTTGAGAAACTGCATTGCGATGTGTGAATGCAACTCACAGAGTGACACTTGTCTCTTCAGTGACCAGTTTGCTCACACAGTTTCCTTGAAATCTGCCTTGGGATGCTTCTTGGCGCAATGAAGCTTACGGTGACAAAGGAAATCTCCTCAGAAAACATTAAAAGAAGCTTTCTTAGAAACTGGTTTGCGATGTGTGAAATCATCTCCCAGCGTTACATCGGCGTTTCGTGGGGCAGTCGTTTAACACTGTCTCTCAGGAACCCGAGAAGGGCTACTTTGGATGGAATTGAGGCCTACGCTGATGAAGGACATATCCCCCATTAAAAACGTGAGAGAAGCTTTGTGAGACACTTCTCTGTGCTACGTGAATTCAACACATAGAGTTACAGCTGAATCTTCAGGAAGCAGTTTGCCACCACTGTTTTCCGGGAATCTGCAAAGTGATATTTGGGGGCGCATTCAGGGCCCATGGTGCAAAAGGAAACATCCTCAGACGATAACTAGAAAGAAGCTGACTCAGACATTGCTTTGTGATGTTGAATTCCCCACACGGTGCTTCACCTTTACCCTCTTGTAGCAGTATGCTAACACTGTTTTCATGGATTCCGCAAAAGGGATGTTTGGGAGCTCATTGAGGCCTATGGTGAAAAGGGAAATATCCTCAGACGCAAACAAGAAAGAAGTGTTTTGAGAAACGGCGTTGGGATGTGTGAATGCAACTCACGGAGTTACAGTTTTCTCTTCAGTGATCAACTTGCTCACACAGTTTTCCTGAAATCTGCCATGGCATATATTTCTTAGCGCAATGAAGCTTACAGAGGGCGTAGCCTCAGATAAAATGAGAAAAGAAGCTGTCTTAGAAACTGGATCGTGATGTGAGAATTCATCTCACAGAGTTACACACCCCTTTCGTGGAAGAGTGATTTAACACTGTCTTTGAGGAACCTGAGAAGGGCTACTTCGGTTCGAATTCAGGCCTACGCTGAAATACCCTCGATGCAAAACGTGAGCGAAGCTGTGTGAGAAACTTCTCTGTGATACGTGAATTCATCACACAGAGTTACAACTGAGTCTTCAGGAAGCAGTTTGCCAACACCGTTTTCGTGGAATCTGCACAGTGATATTTGGGGGCGCATTGAGGAACATAGTGAACACGGAAACATCCTCCGATATTAACTAGAAAGAAGCAGTCTCAGAAATTGCTCTGTGATGTTGAATCCACCACACAGAGATTCACCTTTACCTTCTTGTAGCAGTTTGCTAACACTGTTGCCGTGGATTCTGCAAAGTGATCTTTGGGAGCTCATTGTGGGCTACGGGGAAAAGAAAATATCCTCAGATAAGAAGCGGAAGGAAGCTTTCTGAGAAACTGCATTGCGGTGTGTGAATGCACCTCACGGAGTTACACTCTTCTCTTCAGTGATCAGTTTGCCAACACCGTTTTCTTGAAGCTTGCGATGAGATACTTCTCAGCGCTAGCAACTTACGGTGACAAAGGAAATATCCTCAGATAAGAAATGAAAGAAGCTTCCTCGGGAATTGCTTTCAGATACGAGACTTCAGCTCCCAGAGTTACATCACTGTGTCTTGGAGCCGTTTCCTAGCACTGTTTTTGTGGATTCTGAGAACTGATAATTTCGGATGGGAACTGATAATTTCGGCTGGGAGGCAGGAACTATCCTCCGAGAAAAAGCGGAAGGAAGCTTTCTGAGAAACTGCTTTGTGATGTGTGAATTCATTTCAAAGGGTTACACCACTCTTTCATGAGGAGTTTGCTAGCACTGTGTTTGTAGAATCTCACGAGTGATATCTTGGATAGCGTTGAATCCCATGGTGAATCATGAAATCTCCTCAGACCAATCTGCAGAGAGGCCTCCTCTGAAACTCCTTTGCTGTGGGTGACTTCGGCTCACAGAGTTCTACCATTGTTTCCCTTGAGACGCTTGCTAACAGTGTTTTCGCAGAATCTGCTCTAAGACACACAGTGGGGCTCCGAGACCACAAATAACCTCAGCTCGAAAACGAAAAATAGAAGCTTTCTGAGAAACTGCTTTGTGATGTGTGACTTCAACTCACTGAATTACACCTGCCTTTCATGGAGCCGTTGGCTACCCCCGTTTCTGTGGAATCTGGAAACTGATATTTCAGACCCCATTAAGGACTACGGGGCCAAAGGAAATATCCTCCGTTACAAAGGAGAAAGAAGCTTTCTGAGAAACTTCTTTGTGATCTGTGAATTCATCTCACAGAATTGCAGCTTTCTCCTAATGAAGCCCTTCGCGAAGACTGTTCTCGTGGAATTTGCAAAGTGATATTTGGGAGCTCACTGAGGGCTCCGGTGAAAAGGAAATAGCCTCAGATGCACACTGGAAAGAAGCTTTGTGAGAAACTGCATTGCGCTGTGTGAGTGCACCTCCCAGAGTTACACTTTTCCGTGATGAGTTTGACAAGACCGTTTCCTTGAAATCCGCAATGGGAGACTTCTTGGAGCTACGCAGCTTACCGTGACAAAGGAAGTATCCCTAGATAAAAATGACAGAAGCTTCCTCAGAAATTGCTTTCAGATACGTGACTTCATCTGACCGAGTTACATCACTGTTTCTTGGAGCCGTTTCCCAGCACTGTTTATGTGGATTCCGAGAACTGATATTTCGGATGGGTTTGGAGAGTGTGGGGAGAAAGGGATTATCCTCCGAGAAAAAGCAGGGTGCAGCTTTCTGAGAAACAGCTTTGTGACGTGTGAGTTCATTTCAAAGGCTTTCACCACTCTTGGGAGCACACGGAGGGATATGGTGAGAAAAGAAAGGTCCTCAGATAAAAACTGGAAAGAAGCCTTCGGAGAAACTGCATTGTGACATGTGAATGCGACTCCTAGACTTCCACGCAACTTTTCACTGACTCGTTTGCTAACACTGTTTGATTGCAGTCTGCACTGGGCTATTTCTCAGTGCAATGAAGCTTACGGTGACCCAGGAAATATCGTAAATGAAAACTGGAAAGAAGCTTTGTGAGAAACTTCTCAGTGAAACGTGAATTCATCTCACAGAGTTCCCACTTAGTCTTCGCGAAGGAGTTTGCTAACACCGTTTTCGTGGAATCTGCATAGTACTATCTGGGAGCGCATTGAGGGCCCACGGTGAAAACGGAAACATCCTCAGATCGTAACGAGAAAGAAGCTGTCTCCGAAATTGCTTTGTGATGTGTCAGTTCACCACACAGAGATTCACCTTCCCTTCTTGTAGCCCTTTGCCAGCACTGTTTCCCTGGATTCTGCAAAGTGATATTTGGGAGCTCATTGAGGGCTACGGGGAAAAGGAAATAGCCTCAGATAAAAACTGGAAGGAAGAGTTCTGAGAAACTGCATTGCGATGTGTGAATGCAACTCACAGAGTGACACTTGTCTCTTCAGTGACCAGTTTGCTCACACAGTTTCATTGAAATCTGCCTTGGGATGCTTCTTAGCGCAATGAAGCTTACGGTGACAAAGGAAATCCCCTAGAAAACATTAAAAGAAGCTTTCTTAGAAACTGGTTTGCGATGTGTGAAATCATCTCCCAGCGTTACATCGGCGTTTCATGGGGCAGTCGTTTAACACTGCCTCTCAGGAACCCAAGAAGGGCTACTTTGGATGGAATTGAGGCCTACGCTGATGAAGGACATATCCCCCATTAAAAACGTGAGAGAAGCTTTGTGAGACACTTCTCTGTGCTACGTGAATTCAACACATAGAGTTACAGCTGAATCTTCAGGAAGCAGTTTGCCACCACTGTTTTCCGGGAATCTGCAAAGTGATATTTGGGGGCGCATTCAGGGCCCATGGTGCAAAAGGAAACATCCTCAGACGATAACTAGAAAGAAGCTGACTCAGACATTGCTTTGTGATGTTGAATTCCCCACACGGAGCTTCACCTTTACCCTGTTGTAGCTGTATGCTAACACTGTTTTCATGGATTCCGCAAAGGGATGTTTGGGAGCTCATTGAGGCCTATGGTGAAAAGGGAAATATCCTCAGACACAAACAAGAAAGAAGTGTTTTGAGAAACAGCGTTGGGATGTGTGAATGCAACTCACGGAGTTACAGTTTTCTCTTCAGTGATCAACTTGCTCACACAGTTTTCCTGAAATCTTCCATGGCATATTTCTTAGCGCAATGAAGCTTACAGAGGGCATAGCCTCAGATAAAATGAGAAAAGAAGCTGTCTTAGAAACTGGATCGTGATGTGAGAATTCATCTCACAGAGTTACACACCCCTTTCGTGGAAGAGTGATTTAACACTGTCTTTGAGGAACCTGAGAAGGGCTACTTCGGTTCGAATTCAGGCCTACGCTGAAATACCCTCGATGCAAAACGTGAGCGAAGCTGTGTGAGAAACTTCTCTGTGATACGTGAATTCATCACACAGAGTTACAACTGAGTCTTCAGGAAGCAGTTTGCTAACACCGTTTTCGTGGAATCTGCACAGTGATATTTGGGGGCGCATTGAGGAACATAGTGAACACGGAAACATCCTCCGATATTAACTAGAAAGAAGCAGTCTCAGAAATTGCTCTGTGATGTTGAATCCACCACACAGAGATTCACCTTTACCTTCTTGTAGCAGTTTGCTAACACTGTTGCCGTGGATTCTGCAAAGTGATCTTTGGGAGCTCATTGTGGGCTACGGGGAAAAGAAAATATCCTCAGATAAGAAGCGGAAGGAAGCTTTCTGAGAAACTGCATTGCGGTGTGTGAATGCACCTCACGGAGTTACACTCTTCTCTTCAGTGATCAGTTTGCCAACACCGTTTTCTTGAAGCTTGCGATGAGATACTTCTCAGCGCTAGCAACTTACGGTGACAAAGGAAATATCCTCAGATAAGAAATGAAAGAAGCTTCCTCGGGAATTGCTTTCAGATACGAGACTTCAGCTCCCAGAGTTACATCACTGTGTCTTGGAGCCGTTTCCTAGCACTGTTTTTGTGGATTCTGAGAACTGATAATTTCGGATGGGAACTGATAATTTCGGCTGGGAGGCAGGAACTATCCTCCGAGAAAAAGCGGAAGGAAGCTTTCTGAGAAACTGCTTTGTGATGTGTGAATTCATTTCAAAGGGTTACACCACTCTTTCATGAGGAGTTTGCTAGCACTGTGTTTGTAGAATCTCACGAGTGATATCTTGGATAGCGTTGAATCCCATGGTGAATCATGAAATCTCCTCAGACCAATCTGCAGAGAGGCCTCCTCTGAAACTCCTTTGCTGTGGGTGACTTCGGCTCACAGAGTTCTACCATTGTTTCCCTTGAGACGCTTGCTAACAGTGTTTTCGCAGAATCTGCTCTAAGACACACAGTGGGGCTCCGAGACCACAAATAACCTCAGCTCGAAAACGAAAAATAGAAGCTTTCTGAGAAACTGCTTTGTGATGTGTGACTTCAACTCACTGAATTACACCTGCCTTTCATGGAGCCGTTGGCTACCCCCGTTTCTGTGGAATCTGGAAACTGATATTTCAGACCCCATTAAGGACTACGGGGCCAAAGGAAATATCCTCCGTTACAAAGGAGAAAGAAGCTTTCTGAGAAACTTCTTTGTGATCTGTGAATTCATCTCACAGAATTGCAGCTTTCTCCTAATGAAGCCCTTCGCGAAGACTGTTCTCGTGGAATTTGCAAAGTGATATTTGGGAGCTCACTGAGGGCTCCGGTGAAAAGGAAATAGCCTCAGATGCACACTGGAAAGAAGCTTTGTGAGAAACTGCATTGCGCTGTGTGAGTGCACCTCCCAGAGTTACACTTTTCCGTGATGAGTTTGACAAGACCGTTTCCTTGAAATCCGCAATGGGAGACTTCTTGGAGCTACGCAGCTTACCGTGACAAAGGAAGTATCCCTAGATAAAAATGACAGAAGCTTCCTCAGAAATTGCTTTCAGATACGTGACTTCATCTGACCGAGTTACATCACTGTTTCTTGGAGCCGTTTCCCAGCACTGTTTATGTGGATTCCGAGAACTGATATTTCGGATGGGTTTGGAGAGTGTGGGGAGAAAGGGATTATCCTCCGAGAAAAAGCAGGGTGCAGCTTTCTGAGAAACAGCTTTGTGACGTGTGAGTTCATTTCAAAGGCTTTCACCACTCTTGGGAGCACACGGAGGGATATGGTGAGAAAAGAAAGGTCCTCAGATAAAAACTGGAAAGAAGCCTTCGGAGAAACTGCATTGTGACATGTGAATGCGACTCCTAGACTTCCACGCAACTTTTCACTGACTCGTTTGCTAACACTGTTTGATTGCAGTCTGCACTGGGCTATTTCTCAGTGCAATGAAGCTTACGGTGACCCAGGAAATATCGTAAATGAAAACTGGAAAGAAGCTTTGTGAGAAACTTCTCAGTGAAACGTGAATTCATCTCACAGAGTTCCCACTTAGTCTTCGCGAAGGAGTTTGCTAACACCGTTTTCGTGGAATCTGCATAGTACTATCTGGGAGCGCATTGAGGGCCCACGGTGAAAACGGAAACATCCTCAGATCGTAACGAGAAAGAAGCTGTCTCCGAAATTGCTTTGTGATGTGTCAGTTCACCACACAGAGATTCACCTTCCCTTCTTGTAGCCCTTTGCCAGCACTGTTTCCCTGGATTCTGCAAAGTGATATTTGGGAGCTCATTGAGGGCTACGGGGAAAAGGAAATAGCCTCAGATAAAAACTGGAAGGAAGAGTTCTGAGAAACTGCATTGCGATGTGTGAATGCAACTCACAGAGTGACACTTGTCTCTTCAGTGACCAGTTTGCTCACACAGTTTCATTGAAATCTGCCTTGGGATGCTTCTTAGCGCAATGAAGCTTACGGTGACAAAGGAAATCCCCTAGAAAACATTAAAAGAAGCTTTCTTAGAAACTGGTTTGCGATGTGTGAAATCATCTCCCAGCGTTACATCGGCGTTTCATGGGGCAGTCGTTTAACACTGCCTCTCAGGAACCCAAGAAGGGCTACTTTGGATGGAATTGAGGCCTACGCTGATGAAGGACATATCCCCCATTAAAAACGTGAGAGAAGCTTTGTGAGACACTTCTCTGTGCTACGTGAATTCAACACATAGAGTTACAGCTGAATCTTCAGGAAGCAGTTTGCCACCACTGTTTTCCGGGAATCTGCAAAGTGATATTTGGGGGCGCATTCAGGGCCCATGGTGCAAAAGGAAACATCCTCAGACGATAACTAGAAAGAAGCTGACTCAGACATTGCTTTGTGATGTTGAATTCCCCACACGGAGCTTCACCTTTACCCTGTTGTAGCTGTATGCTAACACTGTTTTCATGGATTCCGCAAAGGGATGTTTGGGAGCTCATTGAGGCCTATGGTGAAAAGGGAAATATCCTCAGACACAAACAAGAAAGAAGTGTTTTGAGAAACAGCGTTGGGATGTGTGAATGCAACTCACGGAGTTACAGTTTTCTCTTCAGTGATCAACTTGCTCACACAGTTTTCCTGAAATCTTCCATGGCATATTTCTTAGCGCAATGAAGCTTACAGAGGGCATAGCCTCAGATAAAATGAGAAAAGAAGCTGTCTTAGAAACTGGATCGTGATGTGAGAATTCATCTCACAGAGTTACACACCCCTTTCGTGGAAGAGTCATTTAACACTGTCTTTGAGGAACCTGAGAAGGGCTACTTCGGTTCGAATTCAGGCCTACGCTGAAATACCCTCGATGCAAAACGTGAGCGAAGCTGTGTGAGAAACTTCTCTGTGATACGTGAATTCATCACACAGAGTTACAACTGAGTCTTCAGGAAGCAGTTTGCTAACACCGTTTTCGTGGAATCTGCAAAGTGATATTTGGGGGCGCATTGAGGCCCATAGTGAACACGGAAACATCCTCCGATATTAACTAGAAAGAAGCAGTCTCAGAAATTGCTCTGTGATGTTGAATCCACCACACAGAGATTCACCTTTACCTTCTTGTAGCAGTTTGCTAACACTGTTGCCGTGGATTCTGCAAAGTGATCTTTGGGAGCTCATTGTGGGCTACGGGGAAAAGAAAATATCCTCAGATAAGAAGCAGAAGGAAGCTTTCTGAGAAACTGCATTGCGGTGTGTGAATGCACCTCACGGAGTTACACTCTTCTCTTCAGTGATCAGTTTGCCAACACCGTTTTCTTGAAGCTTGCGATGAGATACTTCTCAGCGCTAGCAGCTTACGGTGACGAAGGAAATATCCTCAGATAAGAAATGAAAGAAGCTTCCTCGGGAATTGCTTTCAGATACGAGACTTCAGCTCCCAGAGTTACCTCACTGTGTCTTGGAGCCGTTTCCTAGCACTGTTTTTGTGGATTCTGAGAACCAATAATTTCGGATGGGAACTGATAATTTCGGCTGGGAGGCAGGAACTATCCTCCGAGAAAAAGCAGAAGGAAGCTTTCTGAGAAACTGCTTTGTGATGTGTGTATTCATTTCAAAGGGTTACACCACTCTTTCATGAGGAGTTTGCTAGCACTGTGTTTGTAGAATCTCACGAGTGATATCTTGGATAGCGTTGAATCCCATGGTGAATCATGAAATCTCCTCAGACCAATCTGCAGAGAGGCCTCCTCTGAAACTCCTTTGCTGTGGGTGACTTCGGCTCACAGAGTTCTACCATTGTTTCCCTTGAGACGCTTGCTAACAGTGTTTTCGCAGAATCTGCTCTAAGACACACAGTGGGGCTCCGAGACCACAAATAACCTCAGCTCGAAAACGAAAAATAGAAGCTTTCTGAGAAACTGCTTTGTGATGTGTGACTTCAAGTCACTGAATTACACCTGCGTTTCATGGAGCCGTTGGCTACCCCCGTTTCTGTGAAATCTGGAAACTGATATTTCAGACCCCTTTGAGGACTACGGGGCCAAAGGAAATATCCTCCGTTACAAAGGAGAAAGAAGCTTTCTGAGAAACTTCTTTGTGATCTGTGAATTCATCTCACAGAATTGCAGCTTTCTCCTAATGAAGCCCTTCACGAAGACTGTTCTCGTGGAATTTGCAAAGTGATATTTGGGAGCTCACTGAGGGCTCCGGTGAAAAGGAAATAGCCTCAGATGCACACTGGAAAGAAGCTTTGTGAGAAACTGCATTGCGCTGTGTGAGTGCACCTCCCAGAGTTACACTTTTCCGTGATGAGTTTGACAAGACCGTTTCCTTGAAATCCGCAATGGGAGACTTCTTGGAGCTACGCAGCTTACCGTGACAAAGGAAGTATCCCTAGATAAAAATGACAGAAGCTTCCTCAGAAATTGCTTTCAGATACGTGACTTCATCTGACCGAGTTACATCACTGTTTCTTGGAGCCGTTTCCCAGCACTGTTTATGTGGATTCCGAGAACTGATATTTCGGATGGGTTTGGAGAGTGTGGGGAGAAAGGGATTATCCTCTGAGAAGAAGCAGGGTGCAGCTTTCCGAGAAACAGCTTTGTGACGTGTGAGTTCATTTCAAAGGCTTTCACCACTCTTGGGAGCACACGGAGGGATATGGTGAGAAAAGAAAGGTCCTCAGATAAAAACTGGAAAGAAGCCTTCGGAGAAACTGCATTGTGACATGTGAATGCGACTCCTAGACTTCCACGCAACTTTTCACTGACCCGTTTGCTAACACTGTTTGATTGCAGTCTGCACTGGGCTATTTCTCAGCGCAATGAAGCTTATGGTGACCCAGGAAATATCGTAAATGAAAACTGGAAAGAAGCTTTGTGAGAAACTTCTCAGTGAAACGTGAATTCATCTCACAGAGTTCCCACTTAGTCTTCGCGAAGCAGTTTGCTAACACCGTTTTCCTGGAATCTGCCTAGTACTATCTGGGAGCACATTGAGGGCCCACGGTGAAAACGGAAACATCCTCAGATCGTAACGAGAAAGAAGCTGTCTCCGAAATTGGTTTGTGATGTGTCAGTTCACCACACAGAGATTCACCATCCCTTCTTGTAGCCCTTTGCCAGCACTGTTTCCCTGGATTCAGCAAAGTGATATTTGGGAGCTCATTGAGGGCTACGGGGAAAAGGAAATAGCCTCAGATAAAAACTGGAAGGAAGCGTTCTGAGAAACTGCATTGCGATGTGTGAATGCAACTCACAGAGTGACACTTGTCTCTTCAGTGACCAGTTTGCTCACACAGTTTCCTTGAAATCTGCCTTGGGATGCTTCTTAGCGCAATGAAGCTTACGGTGACAAAGGAAATCTCCTCAGAAAACATGAAAAGAAGCTTTCTTAGAAACTGGTTTGCGATGTGTGAAATCATCTCCCAGCGTTACATCGGCGTTTCGTGGGGCAGTCGTTTAACACTGTCTCTCAGGAACCCGAGAAGGGCTACTTTGGATGGAATTGAGGCCTACGCTGATGAAGGACATATCCCCCATTAAAAACGTGAGGGAAGCTTTGTGAGACACTTCTCTGTGCTACGTGAATTCAACACATAGAGTTACAGCTGAATCTTCAGGAAGCAGTTTGCCACCACTGTTTTCCGGGAATCTGCAAAGTGATATTTGGGGGCGCATTCAGGGCCCATGGTGCAAAAGGAAACATCCTCAGACGATAACTAGAAAGAAGCTGACTCAGACATTGCTTTGTGATGTTGAATTCCCCACACGTAGCTTCACCTTTACCCTCTTGCAGCAGTATGCTAACACTGTTTTCATGGATTCCGCAAAGGGATGTTTGGGAGCCCATTCAGGCCTATGGTGAAAAGGGAAATATCCTCAGACACAAACAAGAAAGAAGTGTTTTGAGAAACGGCGTTGGGATGTGTGAATGCAACTCACGGAGTTACAGTTTTCTCTTCAGTGATCAACTTGCTCACACAGTTTTCCTGAAATCTGCCATGGCATATATTTCTTAACGCAATGAAGCTTACAGAGGGCATAGCCTCTGATAAAATGAGAAAAGAAGCTGTCTTAGAAACTGGATCGTGATGTGAGAATTCATCTCACAGAGTTACACACCCCTTTCGTGGAAGAGTCATTTAACACTGTCTTTGAGGAACCTGAGAAGGGCTACTTCGGTTCGAATTCAGGCCTACGCTGAAGTACCCTCGATGCAAAACGTGAGCGAAGCTGTGTGAGAAACTTCTCTGTGATACGTGAATTCATCACACAGAGTTACAACTGAGTCTTCAGGAAGCAGTTTGCTAACACCGTTTTCGTGGAATCTGCAAAGTGATATTTGGGGGCGCATTGAGGCCCATAGTGAACACGGAAACATCCTCCGATATTAACTAGAAAGAAGCAGTCTCAGAAATTGCTCTGTGATGTTGAATCCACCACACAGAGATTCACCTTTACCTTCTTGTAGCAGTTTGCTAACACTGTTGCCGTGGATTCTGCAAAGTGATCTTTGGGAGCTCATTGTGGGCTACGGGGTAAAGAAAATATCCTCAGATAAGAAGCGGAAGGAAGCTTTCTGAGAAACTGCATTGCGGTGTGTGAATGCACCTCACGGAGTTACACTCTTCTCTTCAGTGATCAGTTTGCCAACACCGTTTTCTTGAAGCTTGCGATGAGATACTTCTCAGCGCTAGCAGCTTACGGTGACAAAGGAAATATCCTCAGATAAGAAATGAAAGAAGCTTCCTCGGGAATTGCTTTCAGATACGAGACTTCAGCTCCCAGAGTTACATCACTGTGTCTTGGAGCCGTTTCCTAGCACTGTTTTTGTGGATTCTGAGAACTGATAATTTCGGATGGGAACTGATAATTTCGGCTGGGAGGCAGGAACTATCCTCCGAGAAAAAGCGGAAGGAAGCTTTCTGAGAAACTGCTTCGTGATGTGTGAATTCATTTCAAAGGGTTACACCACTCTTTCATGAGGAGTTTGCTAGCACTGTGTTTGTAGAATCTCACGAGTGATATCTTGGATAGCGTTGAATCCCATGGTGAATCATGAAATCTCCTCAGACCAATGTGCAGAGAGGCCTCCTCTGAAACTCCTTTGCTGTGGGTGACTTCGGCTCACAGAGTTCTACCATTGTTTCCCTTGAGACGCTTGCTAACAGTGTTTTCGCAGAATCTGCTCTAAGACACACAGTGGGGCTCCGAGACCACAAATAACCTCAGCTCGAAAACGAAAAATAGAAGCTTTCTGAGAAACTGCTTTGTGATGTGTGACTTCAACTCACTGAATTACACCTGCGTTTCATGGAGCCGTTGGCTACCCCCGTTTCTGTGGAATCAGGAAACTGATATTTCAGACCCCTTTGAGGACTACGGGGCCAAAGGAAATATCCTCCGTTACAAAGGAGAAAGAAGCTTTCTGAGAAACTTCTTTGTGATCTGTGAATTCATCTCACAGAATTGCAGCTTTCTCCTAATGAAGCCCTTCGCGAAGACTGTTCTCGTGGAATTTGCAAAGTGATATTTGGGAGCTCACTGAGGGCTCCGGTGAAAAGGAAATAGCCTCAGATGCACACTGGAAAGAAGCTTTGTGAGAAACTGCATTGCGCTGTGTGAGTGCACCTCCCAGAGTTACACTTTTCCGTGATGAGTTTGACAAGACCGTTTCCTTGAAATCCGCAATGGGAGACTTCTTGGAGCTACGCAGCTTACCGTGACAAAGGAAGTATCCCTAGATAAAAATGACAGAAGCTTCCTCAGAAATTGCTTTCAGATACGTGACTTCATCTGACCGAGTTACATCACTGTTTCTTGGAGCCGTTTAACAGCACTGTTTATGTGGATTCCGAGAACTGATATTTCGGATGGGTTTGGAGAGTGTGGGGAGAAAGGGATTATCCTCCGAGAAAAAGCAGGGTGCAGCTTTCTGAGAAACAGCTTTGTGACGTGTGAGTTCATTTCAAAGGCTTTCACCACTCTTGGGAGCACACGGAGGGATATGGTGAGAAAAGAAATGTCCTCAGATAAAAACTGGAAAGAAGCCTTCGGAGAAACTGCATTGTGACATGTGAATGCGACTCCTAGACTTCCACGCAACTTTTCACTGACCCGTTTGCTAACACTGTTTGATTGCAGTCTGCACTGGGCTATTTCTCAGCGCAATGAAGCTTACGTTGACCCAGGAAATATCGTAAATGAAAACTGGAAAGAAGCTTTGTGAGAAACTTCTCAGTGAAACGTGAATTCATCTCACAGAGTTCCCACTTAGTCTTCGCGAAGCAGTTTGCTAACACCGTTTTCCTGGAATGTGCGTAGTACTATCTGGGAGCGCATTGAGGGCCCACGGTGAAAACGGAAACATCCTCAGATCGTAACGAGAAAGAAGCTGTCTGCGAAATTGCTTTGTGATGTGTCAGTTCACCACACAGAGATTCACCTTCCCTTCTTGTAGCCCTTTGCCAGCACTGTTTCCCTGGATTCTGCAAAGTGATATTTGGGAGCTCATTGAGGGCTTCGGGGAAAAGTAAATAGCCTCAGATAAAAACTGGAAGGAAGCGTTCTGAGAAACTGCATTGCGATGTGTGAATGCAACTCACAGAGTGACACTTGTCTCTTCAGTGACCAGTTTGCTCACACAGTTTCCTTGAAATCTGCCTTGGGATGCTTCGTAGCTCAATGAAGCTTACGGTGACAAAGGAAATCTCCTCAGAAAACATTAAAAGAAGCTTTCTTAGAAACTGGTTTGCGATGTGTGAAATCATCTCCCAGCGTTACATCGGCGTTTCGTGGGGCAGTCGTTTAACACTGTCTCTCAGGAACCCGAGAAGGGCTACTTTGGATGGAATTGATGCCTACGCTGATGAAGGACATATCCCCCATTAAAAACGTGAGAGAAGCTTTGTGAGACACTTCTCTGTGCTACGTGAATTCAACACATAGAGTTACAGCTGAATCTTCAGAAAGCAGTTTGCCACCACTGTTTTCCGGGAATCTGCAAAGTGATATTTGGGGGCGCATTCAGGGCCCATGGTGCAAAAGGAAACATCCTCAGACGATAACTAGAAAGAAGCTGACTCAGACATTGCTTTTTGATGTTGAATTCCCCACACGGAGCTTCACCTTTACCCTCTTGTAGCAGTATGCTAACACTGTTTTCATGGATTCCGCTAAGGGATGTTTGGGAGCTCATTGTGGCCTATGGTGAAAAGGGAAATATCCTCAGACACAAACAAGAAAGAAGTGTTTTGAGAAACGGCGTTGGGATGTGTGAATGCAACTCACGGAGTTACAGTTTTCTCTTCAGTGATCAACTTGCTCACACAGTTTTCCTGAAATCTGCCATGGCATATTTCTTAGCGCAATGAAGCTTACAGAGGGCATAGCCTCAGATAAAATGAGAAAAGAAGCTGTCTTAGAAACTGGATCGTGATGTGAGAATTCATCTCACAGAGTTACACACCCTTTCGTGGAAGAGTCATTTAACACAGTCTTTGAAGAACCTGAGAAGTGCTACTTCGGTTCGAATTCAGGCCTACGCTGAAATACCCTCGATGCAAAACGTGAGCGAAGCTGTGTGAGAAACTTCTCTGTGATACGTGAATTCATCACACAGAGTTACAACTGAGTCTTCAGGAAGCAGTTTGGTAACACCGTTTTCGTGGAATCTGCAAAGTGATATTTGGGGGCGCATTGAGGCCCATAGTGAACACGGAAACATCCTCCGATATTAACTAGAAAGAAGCAGTCTCAGAAATTGCTCTGTGATGTTGAATCCACCACACAGAGATTCACCTTTACCTTCTCGTAGCAGTTTGCTAACACTGTTGCCGTGGATTCTGCAAAGAGATCTTTGGGAGCTCATTGTGGGCTACGAGAAAAGAAAATATCCTCAGATAAGAAGCGGAAAGAAGCTTTCTGAGAAACTGCATTGCGGTGTGTGAAGGCACCTCACGGAGTTACACTCTTCTCTTCAGTGATCAGTTTGCCAACACCGTTTTCTTGAAGCTTGCGAAGAGATACTTCTCAGCCCTAGCAGCTTACGGTGACAAAGGAAATATCCTCAGATAAGAAATGAAAGAAGCTTCCTCGGGAATTGCTTTCAGAGACGAGACTTCAGCTCCCAGAGTTACATCACTGTGTCTTGGAGCCGTTTCCTAGCACTGTTTTTGTGGATTCTGAGAACCGATAATTTCGGATGGGAACTGATAATTTCGGCTGGGAGGCAGGAACTATCCTCCGAGAAAAAGCGGAAGGAAGCTTTCTGAGAAACTGCTTCGTGATGTGTGAATTCATTTCAAAGGGTTACACCACTCTTTCATGAGGAGTTTGCTAGCACTGTGTTTGTAGAATCTCACGAGTGATATCTTGGATAGCGTTGAATCCCATGGTGAATCATGAAATCTCCTCAGACCAATCTGCAGAGGCCTCCTCTGAAACTCCTTTGCTGTGGGTGACTTCGGCTCACAGAATTCTACCATTGTTTCCCTTGAGACGCTTGCTAACAGTGTTTTCGCAGAATCTGCTCTAAGACACACAGTGGGGCTCCGAGACCACAAATAACCTCAGCTCGAAAACGAAAAATAGAAGCTTTCTGAGAAACTGCTTTGTGATGTGTGACTTCAACTCACTGAATTACACCTGCGTTTCATGGAGCCGTTGGCTACCCCCGTTTCTGTGGAATCAGGAAACTGATATTTCAGACCCCTTTGAGGACTACGGGACCAAAGGAAATATCCTCCGTTACAAAGGAGAAAGAAGCTTTCTGAGAAACTTCTTTGTGATCTGTGAATTCATCTCACAGAATTGCAGCTTTCTCCTAATGAAGCCCTTCGCGAAGACTGTTCTCGTGGAATTTGCAAAGTGATATTTGGGAGCTCACTGAGGGCTCCGGTGAAAAGGAAATAGCCTCAGATGCACACTGGAAAGAAGCTTTGTGAGAAACTGCATTGCGCTGTGTGAGTGCACCTCCCAGAGTTACACTTTTCCGTGATGAGTTTGACAAGACCGTTTCCTTGAAATCCGCAATGGGAGACTTCTTGGAGCTACGCAGCTTACCGTGACAAAGGAAGTATCCCTAGATAAAAATGACAGAAGCTTCCTCAGAAATTGCTTTCAGATACGTGACTTCATCTGACCGAGTTACATCACTGTTTCTTGGAGCCGTTTAACAGCACTGTTTATGTGGATTCCGAGAACTGATATTTCGGATGGGTTTGGAGAGTGTGGGGAGAAAGGGATTATCCTCCGAGAAAAAGCAGGGTGCAGCTTTCCGAGAAACAGCTTTGTGACGTCTGAGTTCATTTCAAAGGCTTTCACCACTCTTGGGAGCACACGGAGGGATATGGTGAGAAAAGAAAGGTCCTCAGATAAAAACTGGAAAGAAGCCTTCGGAGAAACTGCATTGTGACATGTGAATGCGACTCCTAGACTTCCACGCAACATTTCACTGACCCGTTTGCTAACACTGTTTGATTGCAGTACGCACTGGGCTATTTCTCAGCGCAATGAAGCTTACGGTGACCCAGGAAATATCGTAAATGAAAACTGCAAAGAAGCTTTGTGAGAAACTTCTCAGTGAAACGTGAATTCATCTCACAGAGTTCCCACTTAGTCTTCGCGAAGCAGTTTGCTAACACCGTTTTCGTGGAATCTGCATAGTACTATCTGGGAGCGCATTGAGGGCCCACGGTGAAAACGGAAACATCCTCAGATCGTAACGAGAAAGAAGCTGTCTCCGAAATTGCTTTGTGATGTGTCAGTTCACCACACAGAGATTCACCTTCCCTTCTTGTAGCCCTTTGCCAGCACTGTTTCCCTGGAATCTGCAAAGTGATATTTGGGAGCTCATTGAGGGCTACGGGGAAAAGGAAATAGCCTCAGATAAAAACTGGAAGGAAGCGTTCTGAGAAACTGCATTGCGATGAGTGAATGCAACTCACAGAGTGACACTTGTCTCTTCAGTGACCAGTTTGCTCACACAGTTTCCTTGAAATCTGCCTTGGGATGCTTCTTAGCGCAATGAAGCTTACGGTGACAAAGGAAATCTCCTCAGAAAACATTAAAAGAAGCTTTCTTAGAAACTGGTTTGCGATGTGTGAAATCATCTCCCAGCGTTACATCGGCGTTTCGTGGGCCAGTCGTTTAACACTGTCTCTCACGAACCCGAGAAGGGCTACTTTGGATGGAATTGAGGCCTACGCTGATGAAGGACATATCCCCCATTAAAAACGTGAGAGAAGCTTTGTGAGACACTTCTCTGTGCTACGTGAATTCAACACATAGAGTTACAGCTGAATCTTCAGGAAGCAGTTTGCCACCACTGTTTTCCGGGAATCTGCAAAGTGATATTTGGGGGCGCATTCAGGGCCCATGGTGCAAAAGGAAACATCCTCAGACGATAACTAGAAAGAAGCTGACTCAGACATTGCTTTGTGATGTTGAATTCCCCACACGGAGCTTCACCTTTACCATCTTGTAGCAGTATGCTAACACTGTTTTCATGGATTCCGCAAAGGGATGTTTGGGAGCTCATTGAGGCCTATGGTGAAAAGGGAAATATCCTCAGACACAAACAAGAAAGAAGTGTTTTGAGAAACGGCATTGGGATGTGTGAATGCAACTCACGGAGTTACAGTTTTCTCTTCAGTGATCAACTTGCTCACACAGTTTTCCTGAAATCTGCCATGGCATATATTTCTTAACGCAATGAAGCTTACAGAGGGCATAGCCTCAGATAAAATGAGAAAAGAAGCTGTCTTAGAAACTGGATCTTGATGTGAGAATTCATCTCACAGAGTTACACACCCTTTCGTGGAAGAGTCATTTAACACAGTCTTTGAGGAACCTGAGAAGTGCTACTTCGGTTCGAATTCAGGCCTACGCTGAAATATCCTCGATGCAAAACGTGAGCGAAGCTGTGTGAGAAACTTCTCTGTGATACGTGAATTCATCACACAGAGTTACAACTGAGTCTTCAGGAAGCAGTTTGCTAACACCGTTTTCGTGGAATCTGCAAAGTGATATTTGGGGGCGCATTGAGGCCCATAGTGAACACGGAAACATCCTCCGATATTAACTAGAAAGAAGCAGTCTCAGAAATTGCTCTGTGATGTTGAATCCACCACACAGAGATTCACCTTTACCTTCTCGTAGCAGTTTGCTAACACTGTTGCCGTGGATTCTGCAAAGTGATCTTTGGGAGCTCATTGTGGGCTACGAGAAAATAAAATATCCTCAGATAAGAAGCGGAAGGAAGCTTTCTGAGAAACTGCATTGCGGTGTGTGAATGCACCTCACGGAGTTACACTCTTCTCTTCAGTGATCAGTTTGCCAACACCGTTTTCTTGAAGCTTGCGATGAGATACTTCTCAGCGCTAGCAGCTTACGGTGACAAAGGTAATATCCTCAGATAAGAAATGAAAGAAGCTTCCTCGGGAATTGCTTTCAGATACGAGACTTCAGCTCCCAGAGTTACATCACTGTGTCTTGGAGCCGTTTCCTAGCACTGTTTTTGTGGATTCTGAGAACTGATAATTTCGGATGGGAACTGATAATTTCGGCTGGGAGGCAGGAACTATCCTCCGAGAAAAAGCGGAAGGAAGCTTTCTGAGAAACTGCTTTGTGATGTGTGAATTCATTTCAAAGGGTTACACCACTCTTTCATGAGGAGTTTGCTAGCACTGTGTTTGTAGAATCTCACGAGTGATATCTTGGATAGCGTTGAATCCAATGGTGAATCATGAAATCTCCTCAGACAAATCTGCAGAGAGGCCTCCTCTGAAACTCCTTTGCTGTGGGTGACTTCGGCTCACAGAGTTCTACCATTGTTTCCCTTGAGACGCTTGCTAACAGTGTTTTCGCAGAATCTGCTCTAAGACACACAGTGGGGCTCCGAGACCACAAATAACCTCAGCTCGAAAACGAAAAATAGAAGCTTTCTGAGAAACTGCTTTGTGATGTGTGACTTCAACTCACTGAATTCCACCTGCGTTTCATGGAGCCGTTGGCTACCCCCGTTTCTGTGGAATCTGGAAACTGATATTTCAGACCCCTTTGAGGACTACGGGGCCAAAGGAAATATGCTCCGTTACAAAGGAGAAAAAAGCTTTCTGAGAAACTTCTTTGTGATCTGTGAATTCATCTCACAGAATTGCAGCTTTCTCCTAATGAAGCCCTTCGCGAAGACTGTTCTCGTGGAATTTGCAAAGTGATATTTGGGAGCTCACTGAGGGCTCCGGTGAAAAGGAAATAGCCTCAGATGCACACTGGAAAGAAGCTTTGTGAGAAACTGCAATGTGCTGTGTGAGTGCACCTCCCAGAGTTACACTTTTCCGTGATGAGTTTGACAAGACCGTTTCCTTGAAATCCGCAATGGGAGACTTCTTGGAGCTACGCAGCTTACCGTGACAAAGGAAGTATCCCTAGATAAAAATGACAGAAGCTTCCTCAGAAATTGCTTTCAGATACGTGACTTCATCTGACCGAGTTACATCACTGTTTCTTGGAGCCGTTTCCCAGCACTGTTTATGGATTCCGAGAACTGATATTTCGGATGGGTTTGGAGAGTGTGGGGAGAAAGGGATTATCCTCCGAGAAAAAGCAGGGTGCAGCTTTCTGAGAAACAGCTTTGTGACGTGTGAGTTCATTTCAAAGGCTTTCACCACTCTTGGGAGCACACGGAGGGATATGGTGAGAAAAGAAAGGTCCTCAGATAAAAACTGGAAAGAAGCCTTCGGAGAAACTGCATTGTGACATGTGAATGCGACTCCTAGACTTCCACGCAACTTTTCACTGACCCGTTTGCTAACACTGTTTGATTGCAGTCTGCACTGGGCTATTTCTCAGCGCAATGAAGCTTACGGTGACCCAGGAAATATCGTAAATGAAAACTGGAAAGAAGCTTTGTGAGAAACTTCTCAGTGAAACGTGAATTCATCTCAAAGAGTTCCCACTTAGTCTTCGCGAAGCAGTTTGCTAACACCGTTTTCCTGGAATCTGCGTAACACTATCTGGGAGCGCATTGAGGGCCCACGGTGAAAATGGAAACATCCTCAGATCGTAACGAGAAAGAAGCTGTCTCCGAAATTGCTTTGTGATGTGTCAGTTCACCACACAGAGTTTCACCTTCCCTTCTTGTAGCCCTTTGCCAGCACTGTTTCCCTGGATTCTGCAAAGTGATATTTGGGAGCTCATTGAGGGCTACGGGGAAAAGGAAATAGCCTCAGATAAAAACTGGAAGGAAGCGTTCTGAGAAACTGCATTGCGATGTGTGAATGCAACTCACAGAGTGACACTTGTCTCTTCAGTGACCAGTTTGCTCACACAGTTTCCTTGAAATCTGCCTTGGGATGCTTCTTAGCGCAATGAAGCTTACGGTGACAAAGGAAATCTCCTCAGAAAACATTAAAAGAAGCTTTCCTAGAAACTGGTTTGCGATGTGTGAAATCATCTCCCAGCGTTACATCGGCGTTTCGTGGGCCAGTCGTTTAACACTGTCTCTCAGGAACGCGAGAAGGGCTACTTTGGATGGAATTGAGGCCTACGCTGATGAAGGACATATCCCCCATTAAAAACGTGAGAGAAGCTTTGTGAGACACTTCTCTGTGCTACGTGAATTCAACACATAGAGTTACAGCTGAATCTTCAGGAAGCAGTTTGCCACCACTGTTTTCCGGGAATCTGCAAAGTGATATTTGGGGGCGCATTCAGGGCCCATGGTGCAAAAGGAAACATCCTCGGACGATAACTAGAAAGAAGCTGACTCAGACATTGCTTTGTGATGTTGAATTCCCCACACGGAGCTTCACCTTTACCCTCTTGTAGCAGTATGCTAACACTGTTTTCATGGATTCCGCAAAGGGATGTTTGGGAGCTCATTGAGGCCTATGGTGAAAAGGGAAATATCCTCAGACACAAACAAGAAAGAAGTGTTTTGAGAAACGGCGTTGGGATGTGTGAATGCAACTCACGGAGTTACAGTTTTCTCTTCAGTGATCAACTTGCTCACACAGTTTTCCTGAAATCTGCCATGGCATATATTTCTTAGCGCAATGAAGCTTACAGAGGGCCTAGCCTCAGATAAAATGAGAAAAGAAGCTGTCTTAGAAACTGGATCGTGATGTGAGAATTCATCTCACAGAGTTACACACCCCTTTCGTGGAAGAGTCATTTAACACTGTCTTTGAGGAACCTGAGAAGGGCTACTTCGGTTCGAATTCAGGCCTACGCTGAAATACCCTCGATACAAAACGTGAGCGAAGCTGTGTGAGAAACTTCTCTGTGATACGTGAATTCATCACACAGAGTTACAACTGAGTCTTCAGGAAGCAGTTTGCTAACACCGTTTTCGTGGAATCTGCAAAGTGATATTTGGGGGCGCATTGAGGCCCATAGTGAACACGGAAACATCCTCCAATATTAACTAGAAAGAAGCAGTCTCAGAAATTGCTCTGTGATGTTGAATCCACCACACAGAGATTCACCTTTACCTTCTTGTAGCAGTTTGCTAACACTGTTGCCGTGGATTCTGCAAAGTGATCTTTGGGAGCTCATTGTGGGCTACGGGGAAAAGAAAATATCCTCAGATAAGAAGCGGAAGGAAGCTTTCTGAGAAACTGCATTGCGGTGTGTGAATGCACCTCACGGAGTTACACTCTTCTCTTCAGTGATCAGTTTGCCAACACCGTTTTCTTGAAGCTTGCGATGAGATACTTCTCAGCGCTAGCAGCTTTCGGTGACTAAGGAAATATCCTCAGATAAGAAATGAAAGAAGCTTCCTCGGGAATTGCTTTCAGATACGAGACTTCAGCTCCCAGAGTTACATCACTGTGTCTTGGAGCCGTTTCCTAGCACTGTTTTTGTGGATTCTGAGAACTGATAATTTCGGATGGGAACTGATAATTTCGGCTGGGAGGCAGGAACTATCCTCCGAGAAAAATCGGAAGGAAGCTTTCTGAGAAACTGCTTTGTGATGTGTGAATTCATTTCAAAGGGTTACACCACTCTTTCATGAGGAGTTTGCTAGCACTGTGTTTGTAGAATCTCACGAGTGATATCTTGGATAGCGTTGAATCCCATGGTGAATCATGAAATCTCCTCAGACCAATCTGCAGAGAGGCCTCCTCTGAAACTCCTTTGCTGTGGGTGACTTCGGCTCACAGAGTTCTACCATTGTTTCCCTTGATACGCTTGCTAACAGTGTTTTCGCAGAATCTGCTCTAAGACACACAGTGGGGCTCCGAGACCACAAATAACCTCAGCTCGAAAACGAAAAATAGAAGCTTTCTGAGAAACTGCTTTGTGATGTGTGACTTCAACTCACTGAATTACACCTGCGTTTCATGGAGCCGTTGGCTACCCCGTTTCTGTGGAATCTGGAAACTGATATTTCAGACCCCTTTGAGGACTACGGGGCCAAAGGAAATATCCTCCGTTACAAAGGAGAAAGAAGCTTTCTGAGAAACTTCTTTGTGATCTGTGAATTCATCTCACAGAATTGCAGCTTTCTCCTAATGAAGCCCTTCGCGAAGACTGTTCTCGTGGAATTTGCAAAGTGATATTTGGGAGCTCACTGAGGGCTCCGGTGAAAAGGAAATAGCCTCAGATGCACACTGGAAAGAAGCTTTGTGAGAAACTGCATTGCGCTGTGTGAGTGCACCTCCCAGAGTTACACTTTTCAGTGATGAGTTTGACAAGACCGTTTCCTGGAAATCCGCAATGGGAGACTTCTTGGAGCTACGCAGCTTAGCGTGACAAAGGAAGTATCCCTAGATAAAAATGACAGAAGCTTACTCAGAAATTGCTTTCAGATACGTGACTTCATCTGACCGAGTTACATCACTGTTTCTTGGAGCCGTTTCCCAGCACTGTTTATGTGGATTCTGAGAACTGATATTTCGGATGGGTTTGGAGAGTGTGGGGAGAAAGGGATTATCCTCCGAGAAAAAGCAGGGTGCAGCTTTCTGATAAAGAGCTTTGTGACGTGTGAGTTCATTTCAAAGGCTTTCACCACTCTTGGGAGCACACGGAGGGTTATGGTGAGAAAAGAAAGGTCCTCAGATAAAAACTGGAAAGAAGCCTTCGGAGAAACTGCATTGTGACATGTGAATGCGACTCCTAGACTTCCACGCAACTTTTCACTGACCCGTTTGCTAACACTGTTTGATTGCAGTCTGCACTGGGCTATTTCTCAGCGCAATGAAGCTTACGGTGACCCAGGAAATATCGTAAATGAAAACTGGAAAGAAGCTTTGTGAGAAATTTCTCAGTGAAACGTGAATTCATCTCACAGAGTTCCCACTTAGTCTTCGCGAAGCAGTTTGCTAACACCGTTTTCGTGGAATCTGCATAGTACTATCTGGGAGAGCATTGAGGGCCCACGGTGAAAACGGAAACATCCTCAGATCGTAACGAGAAAGAAGCTGTCTCCGAAATTGCTTTGTGATGTGTCAGTTCACCACACAGAGATTCACCTTCCCTTCTTGTAGCCCTTTGCCAGCACTGTTTCCCTGGATTCTGCAAAGTGATATTTGGGAGCTCATTGAGGGCTACGGGGAAAAGGAAATAGCCTCAGATACAAACTGGAAGGAAGCGTTCTGAGAAACTGCATTGCGATGTGTGAATGCAACTCACAGAGTGACACTTGTCTCTTCAGTGACCAGTTTGCTCACACAGTTTCCTTGAAATCTGCCTTGGGATGCTTCTTAGCGCAATGAAGCTTACGGTGACAAAGGAAATCTCCTCAGAAAACATTAAAAGAAGCTTTCTTAGAAACTGGTTTGCGATGTGTGAAATCATCTCCCAGCGTTACATCGGCGTGTCGTGGGGCAGTCGTTTAACACTGTCTCTCAGGAACCCGAGAAGGGCTACTTTGGATGGAATTGAGGCCTACGCTGATGAAGGACATATCCCCCATTAAAAACGTGAGAGAAGCTTTGTGAGACACTTCTCTGTGCTACGTGAATTCAACACATAGAGTTACAGCTGAATCTTCAGGAAGCAGTTTGCCACCACTGTTTTCCGGGAATCTGCAAAGTGATATTTGGGGGCGCATTCAGGGCCCATGGTGCAAAAGGAAACATCCTCAGACGATAACTAGAAAGAAGCTGACTCAGACATTGCTTTGTGATGTTGAATTCCCCACACGGAGCTTCACCTTTACCCTCTTGTAGCAGTATGCTAACACTGTTTTCATGGATTCCGCAAAGGGATGTTTGGGAGCTCATTGAGGCCTATGGTGAAAAGGGAAATATCCTCAGACACAAACAAGAAAGCAGTGTTTTGAGAAACGGCGTTGGGATGTGTGAATGCAACTCACGGAGTTACAGTTTTCTCTTCAGTGATCAACTTGCTAACACAGTTTTCCCGAAATCTGCCATGGCATATTTCTTAGCGCAATGAAGCTTACAGAGGGCATAGCCTCAGATAAAATGAGAAAAGAAGCTGTCTTAGAAACTGGATCGTGATGTGAGAATTCATCTCACAGGGTTACACACCCCTTTCGTGGAAGAGTCATTTAACACTGTCTTTGAGGAACCTGAGAAGGGCTACTTCGGTTCGAATTCAGGCCTACGCTGAAATACCCTCGTTGCAAAACGTGAGCGAAGCTGTGTGAGAAACTTCTCTGTGATACGTGAATTCATCACACAGAGTTACAACTGAGTCTTCAGGAAGCAGTTTGCTAACACCGTTTTCGTGGAATCTGCAAAGTGATATTTGGGGGCGCATTGAGGCCCATAGTGAACATGGAAACATCCTCCGATATTAACTAGAAAGAAGCAGTCTCAGAAATTGCTCTGTGATGTTGAATCCACCACACGGAGATCCACCTTTACCTTCTTGTAGCAGTTTGCTAACACTGTTGCCGTGGATTCTGCAATGTGGTCTTTGGGAGCTCATTGTGGGCTACGGGGAAAAGAAAATATCCTCAGATAAGAAGCGGAAAGAAGCTTTCTGAGAAACTGCATTGCGGTGTGTGAATGCACCTCACGGAGTTACACTCTTCTCTTCAGTGATCAGTTTGCCAACACCGTTTTCTTGAAGCTTGCGATGAGATACTTATCAGCGCTAGCAGTTTACGGTGACAAAGGAAATATCCTCAGATAAGAAATGAAAGAAGCTTCCTCGGGAATTGCTTTCAGGTACGAGACTTCAGATCCCAGAGTTACATCACTGTGTCTTGGAGCCGCTTCCTAGCACTGTTTTTGCGGATTCTGAGAACTGATAATTTCGGATGGGAACTGATAATTTCGGCTGGGAGGCAGGAACTATCCTCCGAGAAAAAGCGGAAGGAAGCTTTCTGAGAAACTGCTTTGTGATGTGTGAATTCATTTCAAAGGGTTACACCACTCTTTCATGAGGAGTTTGCTAGCACTGTGTTTGTAGAATCTCACGAGTGATATCTTGGATAGCGTTGAATCCCATGGTGAATCATGAAATCTCCTCAGACAAATCTGCAGAGAGGCCTCCTCTGAAACTCCTTTGCTGTGGGTGACTTCGGCTCATAGAGTTCTACCATTGTTTCCCTTGAGACGCTTGCTAACAGTGTTTTCGCAGAATCTGCTCTAAGACAAACAGTGGGGCTCCGAGACCACAAATAACCTCAGCTCGAAAACGAAAAATAGAAGCTTTCTGAGAAACTGCTTTGTGATGTGTGACTTCAACTCACTGAATTACACCTGCGTTTCATGGAGCCGTTGGCTACCCCCGTTTCTGTGGAATCTGGAAACTGATATTTCAGACCCCTTTGAGGACTACAGGGCCAAAGGAAATATCCTCCGTTACAAAGGAGAAAGAAGCTTTCTGAGAAACTTCTTTGTGATCTGTGAATTCATCTCACAGAATTGCAGCTTTCTCCTAATGAAGCCCTTCGCGAAGACTGTTCTCGTGGAATTTGCAAAGTGATATTTGGGAGCTCACTGAGGGCTCCGGTGAAAAGGAAATAGCCTCAGATGCACACTGGAAAGAAGCTTTGTGAGAAACTGCATTGCGCTGTGTGAGTGCACCTCCCAGAGTTACACTTTTCAGTGATGAGTTTGACAAGACCGTTTCCTGGAAATCCGCAATGGGAGACTTCTTGGAGCTACGCAGCTTAGCGTGACAAAGGAAGTATCCCTAGATAAAAATGACAGAAGCTTACTCAGAAATTGCTTTCAGATACGTGACTTCATCTGACCGAGTTACATCACTGTTTCTTGGAGCTGTTTCCCAGCACTGTTTATGTGGATTCTGAGAACTGATATTTCGGATGGGTTTGGAGAGTGTGGGGAGAAAGGGATTATCCTCCGAGAAAAAGCAGGGTGCAGCTTTCTGATAAAGAGCTTTGTGACGTGTGAGTTCATTTCAAAGGCTTTCACCACTCTTGGGAGCACACGGAGGGTTATGGTGAGAAAAGAAAGGTCCTCAGATAAAAACTGGAAAGAAGCCTTCGGAGAAACTGCATTATGACATGTGAATGCGACTCCTAGACTTCCACGCAACTTTTCACTGACCCGTTTGCTAACACTGTTTGATTGCAGTCTGCACTGGGCTATTTCTCAGCGCAATGAAGCTTACGGTGACCCAGGAAATATCGTAAATGAAAACTGGAAAGAAGCTTTGTGAGAAATTTCTCAGTGAAACGTGAATTCATCTCACAGAGTTCCCACTTAGTCTTCGCGAAGCAGTTTGCTAACACCGTTTTCGTGGAATCTGCATAGTACTATCTGGGAGAGCGTTGAGGGCCCACGGTGAAAACGGAAACATCCTCAGATGGTAACGAGAAAGAAGCTGTCTCCGAAATTGCTTTGTGATGTGTCAGTTCACCACACAGAGATTCACCTTCCCTTCTTGTAGCCCTTTGCCAGCACTGTTTCCCTGGATTCTGCAAAGTGATATTTGGGAGCTCATTGAGGGCTACGGGGAAAAGGAAATAGCCTCAGATACAAACTGGAAGGAAGCGTTCTGAGAAACTGCATTGCGATGTGTGAATGCAACTCACAGAGTGACACTTGTCTCTTCAGTGACCAGTTTGCTCACACAGTTTCCTTGAAATCTGCCTTGGGATGCTTCTTAGCGCAATGAAGCTTACGGTGACAAAGGAAATCTCCTCAGAAAACATTAAAAGAAGCTTTCGTAGAAACTGGTTTGCGATGTGTGAAATCATCTCCCAGCGTTACATCGGCGTTTCGTGGGGCAGTCGTTTAACACTGTCTCTCAGGAACCCGAGAAGGGCTACTTTGGATGGAATTGAGGCCTACGCTGATGAAGGACATATCCCCCATTACAAACGTGAGAGAAGCTTTGTGAGACACTTCTCTGTGCTACGTGAATTCAACACATAGAGTTACAGCTGAATCTTCAGGAAGCAGTTTGCCACCACTGTTTTCCGGGAATCTGCAAAGTGATATTTGGGGGCGCATTCAGGGCCCATGGTGCAAAAGGAAACATCCTCAGACGATAACTAGAAAGAAGCTGACTCAGACATTGCTTTGTGATGTTGAATTCCCCACACGGAGCTTCACCTTTACCATCTTGTAGCAGTATGCTAACACTGTTTTCATGGATTCCGCAAAGGGATGTTAGGGAGCTCATTGAGGCCTATGGTGAAAAGGGAAATATCCTCAGACACAAACAAGAAAGAAATGTTTTGAGAAACGGCGTTGGGATGTGTGAATGCAACTCACGGAGTTACAGTTTTCTCTTCAGTGATCAACTTGCTAACACAGTTTTCCTGAAATCTGCAATGGCATATTTCTTAGCGCAATGAAGCTTACAGAGGGCATAGCCTCAGATAAAATGAGAAAAGAAGCTGTCTTAGAAACTGGATCGTGATGTGAGAATTCATCTCACAGAGTTACACACCCCTTTCGTGGAAGAGTCATTTAACACTGTCTTTGAGGAACCTGAGAAGGGCTACTTCGGTTCGAATTCAGGCCTACGCTGAAATACCCTCGATGCAAAACGTGAGCGAAGCTGTGTGAGAAACTTCTCTGTGATACGTGAATTCATCACACAGAGTTACAACTGAGTCTTCAGGAAGCAGTTTGCTAACACGGTTTTCGTGGAATCTGCAGAGTGATATTTGGGGGCGCATTGAGGCCCATAGTGAACACGGAAACATCCTCCGATATTAACTAGAAAGAAGCAGTCTCAGAAATTGCTCTGTGATGTTGAATCCACCACACAGAGATTCACCTTTACCTTCTTGTAGCAGTTTGCTAACACTGTTGCCGTGGATTCTGCAAAGTGATCTTTGTGAGCTCATTGTGGTCTACGGGTAAAAGAAAATATCCTCAGATAAGAAGCGGAAGGAAGCTTTCTGAGAAACTGCCTTGCGGTGTGTGAATGCACCTCACGGAGTTACCCTCTTCACTTCAGTGATCAGTTTGCCAACACCGTTTTCTTGAAGCTTGCGATGAGATACTTCTCAGCGCTAGCAGCTTACGGTGACAAAGGAAATATCCTCAGATAAGAAATGAAAGAAGCTTCCTCGGGAATTGCTTTCAGATACGAGACTTCAGCTCACAGAGTTACATCACTGTGTCTTGGAGCCGTTTCCTAGCACTGTTTATGTGGATTCTGAGAACTGATAATTTCGGATGGGAACTGATAATTTCGGCTGGGAGGCAGGAACTATCCTCCGAGAAAAAGCGGAAGGAAGCTTTCTGAGAAACTGCTTTGTGATGTGTGAATTCATTTCAAAGGGTTACACCACTCTTTCATGAGGAGTTTGCTAGCACTGTGTTTGTAGAATCTCACGAGTGATATCTTGGATAGCGTTGAATCCCATGGTGAATCATGAAATCTCCTCAGACCAATCTGCAGAGAGGCCTCCTCTGAAACTCCTTTGCTGTGGGTGACTTCGGCTCACAGAGTTCTACCATTGTTTCCCTTGAGACGCTTGCTAACAGTGTTTTCGCAGAATCTGCTCTAAGACACACAGTGGGGCTCCGAGACCACAAATAACCTCAGCTCGAAAACGAAAAATAGAAGCTTTCTGAGAAACGGCTTTGTGATGTGTGACTTCAACTAACTGAATTACACCTGCGTTTCATGGAGCCGATGGCTACCCCCGTTTCTGTGGAATCTGGAAACCGATATTTCAGACCCCTTTCAGGACTTCGGGGCCAAAGGAAATGTCCTCCGTTACAAAGGAGAAAGAAGCTTTCTGAGAAACTTCTTTGTGATCTGTGAATTCATCTCACAGAATTGCAGCTCTCTCCTAATGAAGCCCTTCGCGAAGACTGTTCTCGTGGAATTTGCAAAGTGATATTTGGGAGCTCACTGAGGGCTCCGGTGAAAAGGAAATAGCCTCAGATGCACACTGGAAAGAAGCTTTGTGAGAAACTGCATTGCGCTGTGTGAGTGCACCTCCGAGTTACACATTTCCGTGATGAGTTTGACAAGACCGTTTCCTTGAAATCCGCAATGGGAGACTTCTTGGAGCTACGCAGCTTACCGTGACAAAGGAAGTATCCCTAGATAAAAATGACAGAAGCTTCCTCAGAAATTGCTTTCAGATACGTGACTTCATCTGACCGACTTACATCACTGTTTCTTGGAGCCGTTTCCCAGCACTGTTTATGTGGATTCCGAGAACTGATATTTCGGATGGGTTTGGAGAGTGTGGGGAGAAAGGGATTATCCTCCGAGAAAAAGCAGGGTGCAGCTTTCTGAGAAACAGCTTTGTGACGTGTGAGTTCATTTCAAAGGCTTTCACCACTCTTGGGAGCACACGGAGGGATATGGTGAGAAAAGAAAGGTCCTCAGATAAAAACTGGAAAGAAGCCTTCGGAGAAACTGCATTGTGACATGTGAATGCGACTCCTAGACTTCCACGCAACTTTTCACTGACCCGTTTGCTAACACTGTTTGATTGCAGTCTGCACTGGGCTAGTTCTCAGCGCAATGAAGCTTACGGTGACCCAGGAAATATCGTAAATGAAAACTGGAAAGAAGCTTTGTGAGAAACTTCTCAGTGAAACGTGAATTCATCTCACAGAGTTCCCACTTAGTCTTCGCGAAGCAGTTTGCTAACACCGTTTTCCTGGAATCTGCGTAGTACTATCTGGGAGCGCATTGAGGGCCCACGGTGAAAACGGAAACATCCTCAGATCGTAACGAGAAAGAAGCTGTCTCTGAAATTGCTTTCTGATATGTCAGTTCACCACACAGAGATTCACCTTCCCTTCTTGTAGCCCTTTGCCAGCACTGTTATCCTGGATTCTGCAAAGTGATATTTGGGAGCTCATTGAGGGCTACGGGGAAAAGGAAATAGCCTCAGATAAAAACTGGAAGGAAGCGTTCTGAGAAACTGCATTGCGATGTGTGAATGCAACTCACAGAGTGACACTTGTCTCTTCAGTGACCAGTTTGCTCACACAGTTTCCTTGTAATCTGCCTTGGGATGCTTCTTAGCGCAATGAAGCTTACGGTGACAAAGGAAATCTCCTCAGAAAACATGAAAAGAAGCTTTCTTAGAAACTGGTTTGCGATGTGTGAAATCATCTCCCAGCGTTACATCGGCGTTTCGTGGGGCAGTCGTTTAACACTGTCTCTCAGGAACCCGAGAAGGGCTACTTTGGATGGAATTGAGGCCTACGCTGATGAAGGACATATCCCCCATTAAAAACGTGAGAGAAGCTTTGTGAGACACTTCTCTGTGCTACGTGAATTCAACACACAGAGTTACAGCTGAATCTTCAGGAAGCAGTTTGCCACCACTGTTTTCCGGGAATCTGCAAAGTGATATTTGGGGGCGCATTCAGGGCCCATGGTGCAAAAGGAAACATCCTCAGACGATAACTAGAAAGAAGCTGACTCAGACATTGCTTTGTGATGTTGAATTCCCCACACGGAGCTTCACCTTTACCCTCTTGTAGCAGTATGCTAACACTGTTTTCATGGATTCCGCATAGGGATGTTTGGGAGCTCATTGAGGCCTATGGTGAAAAGGGAAATATCCTCAGACACAAACAAGAAAGAAGTGTTTTGAGAAACGGCGTTGGGATGTGTGAATGCAACTCACGGAGTTACAGTTTTCTCTTCAGTGATCAACTTGCTAACACAGTTTTCCTGAAAACTGCCATGGCATATATTTCTTAGCGCAATGAAGCTTACAGAGGCCATAGCCTCAGATGAAATGAGAAAAGAAGCTGTCTTAGAAACTGGATCGTGATGTGAGAATTCATCTCACAGAGTTACACACCCCTTTCGTGGAAGAGTCATTTAACACTGTCTTTGAGGAACCTGAGAAGGGCTACTTCGTTTTGAATTCAGGCCTACGCTGAAATACCCTCGATGCAAAACGTGAGCGAAGCTGTGTGAGAAACTTCTCTGTGATACGTGAATTCATCACACAGAGTTACAACTGAGTCTTCAGGAAGCAGTTTGCTAACACCGTTTTCGTGGAATCTGCAAAGTGATATTTGGGGGCGCATTGAGGGCCCACGGTGAAAACGGAAACATCCTCAGATCGTAACGAGAAAGAAGCTGTCTCCGAAATTGCTTTGTGATGTGTCAGTTCACCACACAGAGATTCACCTTCCCTTCTTGTAGCCCTTTGCCAGCACTGTTTCCCTGGATTCTGCAAAGTGATATTTGGGAGCTCGTTGAGGGCTACGGGGAAAAGGAAATAGCCTCAGATAAAAACTGGAAGGAAGCGTTCTGAGAAACTGCATTGCGATGTGTGAATGCAACTCACAGAGTGACACTTGTCTCTTCAGTGACCAGTTTGCTCACACAGTTTCCTTGAAATCTGCCTTGGGATGCTTCTTAGCGCAATGAAGCTTACGGTGACAAAGGAAATCTCCTCAGAAAACATGAAAAGAAGCTTTCTTAGAAACTGGTTTGCGATGTGTGAAATCATCTCCCAGCGTTACATCGGCGTTTCGTGGGGCAGTCGTTTAACACTGTCTCTCAGGAACCCGAGAAGGGCTACTTTGGATGTAATTGAGGCCTACGCTGATGAAGGACATATCCCCCATTACAAACGTGAGAGAAGCTTTGTGAGACACTTCTCTGTGCTACGTGAATTCAACACATAGAGTTACAGCTGAATCTTCAGGAAGCAGTTTGCCACCACTGTTTTCCGGGAATCTGCAAAGTGATATTTGGGGGCGCATTCAGGGCCCATGGTGCAAAAGGAAACATCCTCAGACGATAACTAGAAAGAAGCTGACTCAGACATTGCTTTGTGATGTTGAATTCCCCACACGGAGCTTCACCTTTACCCTCTTGTAGCAGTATGCTAAGACTGTTTTCATGGATCCCGCAAAGGGATGTTTGGGAGCTCATTGAGGCCTATGGTGAAAAGGGAAATATCCTCAGACACAAACAAGAAAGAAGTGTTTTGAGAAACGGCGTTGGGATGTGTGAATGCAACTCACGGAGTTACAGTTTTCTCTTCAGTGATCAACTTGCTTACACAGTTTTCCTGAAATCTGCCATGGCATATTTCTTAGCGCAATGAAGCTTACAGAGGGCCTAGCCTCAGATAAAATGAGAAAAGAAGCTGTCTTAGAAACTGGATCGTGATGTGAGAATTCATCTCACAGAGTTACACTCCCCTTTCGAGGAAGAGTCATTTAACACTGTCTGTGAGGAACCTGAGAAGGGCTACTTCGGTTCGAATTCAGGCCTACGCTGAAATACCCTCGAAGCAAAACGTGAGCGAAGCTGTGTGAGAAACTTCTCTGTGATACGTGAATTCATCACACAGAGTTACAACTGAGTCTTCAGGAAACAGTTTGCTAACACCGTTTTCGTGGAATCTGCAGAGTGATATTTGGGGGCGCATTGAGGCCCATAGTGAACACGGAAACATCCTCCGATATTAACTAGAAAGAAGCAGTCTCAGAAATTGCTCTGTGATGTTGAATCCACCACACAGAGATTCACCTTTACCTTCTTGTAGCAGTTTGCTAACACTGTTGCCGTGGATTCTGCAAAGTGATCTTTGGGAGCTCATTGTGGGCTACGGGGAAAAGAAAATATCCTCAGATAAGAAGCGGAAAAAAGCTTTCTGAGAAACTGCATTGCGGTGTGTGAATGCACCTCACGGAGTTACACTCTTCTCTTCAGTGATCAGTTTGCCAACACCGTTTTCTTGAAGCTTGCGATGAGATACTTCTCAGCGCTAGCAGCATACGGTGACAAAGGAAATATCCTCAGATAAGAAATGAAAGAAGCTTCCTCGGGAATTGCTTTCAGATACGAGACTTCAGCTCCCAGAGTTACATCACTGTGTCTTGGAGCCGTTTCCTAGCACTGTCTTTGTGGATTCTGAGAACTGATAATTTCGGATGGGAACTGATAATTTCGGCTGGGAGGCAGGAACTATCCTCCGAGAAAAAGCGGAAGGAAGCTTTCTGAGAAACTGCTTTGTGATGTGTGAATTCATTTCAAAGGGTTACACCACTCTTTCATGAGGAGTTTGCTAGCACTGTGTTTGTAGAATCTCACGAGTGATATCTTGGATAGCATTGAATCCCATGGTGAATCATGAAATCTCCTCAGACAAATCTGCAGGGAGGCCTCCTCTGAAACTCCTTTGCTGTGGGTGATTCGGCTCACAGAGTTCTACCATTGTTTCCCTTGAGACGCTTGCTAACAGTGTTTTCGCAGAATCTGCTCTAAGACACACAGTGGGGCTCGAGACCACAAATAACCTCAGCTCGAAAACGAAAAATAGAAGCTTTCTGAGAAACTGCTTTGTGATGTGTGACTTCAACTCACTGAATTACACCTGCGTTTCATGGAGCCGTTGGCTACCCCCGTTTCTGTGGAATCTGGAAACTGATATTTCAGACCCCTTTGAGGACTACGGGGCCAAAGGAAATATCCTCCGTTACAAAGGAAAAGAAGCTTTCTGAGAAACTTCTTTGTGATCTGTGAATTCATCTCACAGAATTGCAGCTCTCTCCTAATGAAGCTCTTCGCGAAGACTGTTCTCGTGGAATTTGCAAAGTGATATTTGGGAGCTCACTGAGGGCTCCGGTGAAAAGGAAATAGCCTCAGATGCACACTGGAAAGAAGCTTTGTGAGAAACTGCATTGCGCTGTGTGAGTGCACCTCCCAGAGTTACACTTTTCCGTGTTGAGTTTGACAAGACCGTTTCCTTGAAATCCGCAATGGGAGACTTCTTGGAGCTACGCAGCTTACCGTGACAAAGGAAGTATCCCTAGATAAAAATGACAGAAGCTTCCTCAGAAATAGCTTTCAGATACGTGACTTCATCTGACCGAGTTACATCACTGTTTCTTGGAGCCGTTTCCCAGCACTGTTTATGTGGATTCCGAGAACTGATATTTCGGATGGGTTTGGAGAGTGTGGGGAGAAAGGGATTATCCTCTGAGAAAAAGCAGGGTGCAGCTTTCTGAGAAACAGCTTTGTGACGTGTGAGTTCATTTCAAAGGCTTTCACCACTCTTGGGAGCACACGGAGGGATATGGTGAGAAAAGAAAGGTCCTCAGATAAAAACTGGAAAGAAGCCTTCGGAGAAACTGCATTGTGAAATGTGAATGCGACTCCTAGAATTCCACGCAACTTTTCACTGACCCGTTTGCTAACACTGTTTGATTGCAGTCTGCACTGGGCTAGTTCTCAGCGCAATGAAGCTTACGGTGACCCAGGAAATATCGTAAATGAAAACTGGAAAGAAGCTTTGTGAGAAACTTCTCAGTGAAACGTGAATTCATCTCACAGAGTTCCCACTTAGTCTTCGCGAAGCAGTTTGCTAACACCGTTTTCCTGGAATCTGTGTAGTACTATCTGGGAGCGCATTGAGGGCCCACGGTGAAAACGGAAACATCCTCAGATCGTAACGAGAAAGAAGCTGTCTCCGAAATTGCTTTGTGATGTGTCAGTTCACCAGACAGAGATTCACCTTCCCTTCTTGTAGCCCTTTGCCAGCACTGTTTCCCTGGATTCTGCAAAGTGATATTTGGGAGCTCATTGAGGGCTACAGGGAAAAGGAAATAGCCTCAGATAAAAACTGGAAGGAAGCGTTCTGAGAAACTGCATTGCGATGTGTGAATGCAACTCACAGAGTGACACTTGTCTCTTCAGTGACCAGTTTGCTCACACAGTTTCCTTGAAATCTGCCTTGGGATGCTTCCTAGCGCAATGAAGCTTACGGTGACAAAGGAAATCTCCTCAGAAAACATGAAAAGAAGCTTTCTTAGAAACTGGTTTGCGATGTGTGAAATCATCTCCCAGCGTTACATCAGCGTTTCGTGGGGCAGTCGTTTAACACTGTCTCTCAGGAACCCGAGAAGGGCTACTTTGGATGGAATTGAGGCCTACGCTGATGAAGGACATATCCCCCATTAAAAACGTGAGAGAAGCTTTGTGAGACACTTCTCTGTGCTACGTGAATTCAACACATAGAGTTACAGCTGAATCTTCAGGAAGCAGTTTGCCACCACTGTTTTCCGGGAATCTGCAAAGTGATATTAGGTGGGGGAATCAGGGCCCATGGGGCAAAAGGAAACATCCTCCGACGATAACTAGAAAGAAGCTGACTCAGACATTGCTTTGTGATGTTGAATTCCCCACACGGAACTTCACCTTTACCCTCTTGTAGCAGTACGCTAACACTGTTTTCATGGATTCCGCAAAGGGATGTTTGGGAGCTCATTGAGGCCTATGGTGAAAAGGGAAATATCCTCAGACACAAACAAGAAAGAAGTGTTTTGAGAAACGGCGTTGGGATGTGTGAATGCAACTCACGGAGTTACAGTTTTCCCTTCAGTGATCAACTTGCTAACACAGTTTTCCTGAAATCTGCCATGGCATATTTCTTAGCGCAATGAAGCTTACAGAGGGCATAGCCTCAGATAAAATGAGAAAAGAAGCTGTCTTAGAAACTGGATCGTGATGTGAGAATTCATCTCACAGTGTTACAAACCCCTTTCGTGGAAGAGTCATTTAACACTGTCTTTGAGGAACCTGGGAAGTGCTACTTCGGATCGAATTCAGGCCTACGCTGAAATACCCTCGATGCAAAACGTGAGCGAAGCTGTGTGAGAAACTTCTCTGTGATACGTGAATTCATCACACAGAGTTACAACTGAGTCTTCAGGAAGCAGTTTGCTAACACCGTTTTCGTGGAATCTGCAGAGTGATATTTGGGGGCGCATTGAGGCCCATAGTGAACACGGAAACATCCTCCGATATTAACTAGAAAGAAGCAGTCTCAGAAATTGCTCTGTGATGTTGAATCCACCACACGGAGATTCACCTTTACCTTCTTGTAGCAGTTTGCTAACACTGTTGCCGTGGATTCTGCAAAGTGATCTTTGGGAGCTCATTGTGGGCTACGGGGAAAAGAAAATATCCTCAGATAAGAAGCGGAAGGAAGCTTTCTGAGAAACTGCATTGCGGTGTGTAATGCACCTCACGGAGTTACACTCTTCTCTTCAGTGATCAGTTTGACAACACCGTTTTCTTGAAGCTTGCGATGAGATACTTCTCAGCGCTAGCAGCTTACGGTGACGAAGGAAGTATCCTCAGATAAGAAATGAAAGAAGCTTCCTCGGGAATTGCTTTCAGATACGAGACTTCAGCTCCCAGAGTTACATCACTGTGTCTTGGAGCCGTTTCCTAGCACTGTTTTTGTGGATTCTGAGAACCGATAATTTCGGATGGGAACTGATAATTTCGGCTGGGAGGCAGGAACTATCCTCCGAGAAAAATCGGAAGGAAGCTTTCTGAGAAACTGCTTTGTGATGTGTGAATTCATTTCAAAGGGTTACACCACTCTTTCATGAGGAGTTTGCTAGCACTGTGTTTGTAGAATCTCACGAGTGATATCTTGGATAGCGTTGAATCCCATGGTGAATCATGAAATCTCCTCAGACAAATCTGCAGAGAGGCCTCCTCTGAAACTCCTTTGCTGTGGGTGACTTCGGCTCACAGAGTTCTACCATTGTTTCCCTTGAGACGCTTGCTAACAGTGTTTTCGCAGAATCTGCTCTAAGACACACGGTGGGGCTCCGAGACCACAAATAACCTGAGCTCGAAAACGAAAAATAGAAGCTTTCTGAGAAACTGCTTTGTGATGTGTGACTTCAACTCACTGAATTACACCTGCGTTTCATGGAGCTGTTGGCTACCCCCGTTTCTGTGGAATCTGGAAACTGATATTTCAGACCCCTTTGAGGACTACGGGGCCAAAGGAAATATCCTCCGTTTCAAAGGAGAAAGAAGCTTTCTGAGAAACTTCTTTGTGATCTGTGAATTCATCTCACAGAATTGCAGCTTTCTCCTAATGAAGCCCTTCGCGAAGACTGTTCTCGTGGAATTTGCAAAGTGATATTTGGGAGCTCACTGAGGGCTCCGGTGAAAAGGAAATAGCCTCAGATGCACACTGGAAAGAAGCTTTGTGAGAAACTGCATTGCGCTGTGTGAGTGCACCTCCCAGAGTTACACTTTTCCGTGATGAGTTTGACAAGACCGTTTCCTTGAAATCCGCAATGGGAGACTTCTTGGAGCTACGCAGCTTACCGTGACAAAGGAAGTATCCCTATATAAAAATGACAGAAGCTTCCTCAGAAATTGCTTTCAGATACGTGACTTCATCTGACCGAGTTACATCACTGTTTCTTGGAGCCGTTTCCCAGCACTGTTTATGTGGATTCCGAGAACTAATATTTCGGATGGGTTTGGAGAGTGTGGGGAGAAAGGGATTATCCTCCGAGAAAAAGCAGGGTGCAGCTTTCTGAGAAACAGCTTTGTGACGTGTGAGTTCATTTCAAAGGCGCTCACCACTCTTGGGAGCACACGGAGGGATATGGTGAGAAAAGAAAGGTCCTCAGATAAAAACTGGAAAGAAGCCTTCGGAGAAACTGCATTGTGACATGTGAATGCGACTCCTAGACTTCCACGCAACTTTTCACTGACCCGTTTGCTAACACTGTTTGATTGCAGTCTGCACTGGGCTATTTCTCAGCGCAATGAAGCTTACGGTGATAAAGGAAATATCGTAAATGAAAACTGGAAAGAAGCTTTGTGAGAAACTTCTCAGTGAAACGTGAATTCATCTCACAGAGTTCCCACTTAGTCTTCGCGAAGCAGTTTGCTAACACCGTTTTCGTGGAATCTGCATAGTACTATCTGGGAGCGCATTGAGGGCCCACGGTGAAAACGGAAACATCCTCAGATCGTAACGAGAAAGAAGCTGTCTCCGAAATTGCTTTGTGATGTGTCAGTTCACCACACAGAGATTCACCTTCCCTTCTTGTAGCCCTTTGCCAGCACTGTTTCCCTGGATTCTGCAAAGTGATATTTGGGAGCTCATTGAGGGCTACGGGGAAAAGGAAATAGCCTCAGATAAAAACTGGAAGGAAGCGTTCTGAGAAACTGCATTGCGATGTGTGAATGCAACTCACAGAGTGACACTTGTCTCTTCAGTGACCAGTTTGCTCACACAGTTTCCTTGAAATCTGCCTTGGGATGCTTCGTAGCGCAATGAAGCTTACGGTGACAAAGGAAATCTCCTCAGAAAACATGAAAAGAAGCTTTCTTAGAAACTGGTTTGCGATGTGTGAAATCATCTCCCAGCGTTACATCGGCGTTTCGTGGGGCAGTCGTTTAACACTGTCTCTCAGGAACCCGAGAAGGGCTACTTTGGATGGAATTGAGGCCTACGCTGATGAAGGACATATCCCCCATTAAAAACGTGAGAGAAGCTTTGTGAGACACTTCTCTGTGCTACGTGAATTCAACACATAGAGTTACAGCTGAATCTTCAGGAAGCAGTTTGCCACCACTGTTTTCCGGGAATCTGCAAAGTGATATTTGGGGGCGCATTCAGGGCCCATGGTGCAAAAGGAAACATCCTCAGACGATAACTAGAAAGAAGCTGACTCAGACATTGCTTTGTGATGTTGAATTCCCCACACGGAGCTTCACCTTTACCCTCTTGTAGCAGTATGCTAACACTGTTTTCATGGATTCAGCAAAGGGATGCTTGGGAGCTCATTGAGGCCTATGGTGAAAAGGGAAATATCCTCAGACACAAACAAGAAAGAAGTGTTTTGAGAAACGGCGTTGGGATGTGTGAATGCAACTCACGGAGTTACAGTTTTCTCTTCAGTGATCAACTTGCTAACACAGTTTTCCTGAAATCTGCCATGGCATATTTCTTAGCGCAATGAAGCTTACAGAGGGCATAGCCTCAGATTAAATGAGAAAAGAAGCTGTCTTAGAAACTGGATCGTGATGTGAGAATTCATCTCACAGAGTTACACACCCCTTTCGTGGAAGAGTCATTTAACACTGTCTTTGAGGATCCTGAGAAGGGCTACTTCGGTTCGAATTCAGGCCTACGCTGAAATACCCTCGATGCAAAACGTGAGCGAAGCTGTGTGAGAAACTTCTCTGTGATACGTGAATTCATCACACAGAGTTACAACTGAGTCTTCAGGAAGCAGTTTGCTAACACCGTTTTCGTGGAATCCGCAGAGTGATATTTGGGGGCGCATTGAGGCCCATAGTGAACACGGAAACATCCTCCGATATTAACTAGAAAGAAGCAGTCTCAGAAATTGCTCTGTGATGTTGAATCCACCACACGGAGATTCACCTTTACCTTCTTGTAGCAGTTTGCTAACACTGTTGCCGTGGATTCTGCAAAGTGATCTTTGGGAGCTCATTGTGGGCTACGGGGAAAAGAAAATATCCTCAGATAAGAAGCGGAAGGAAGCTTTCTGAGAAACTGCATTGCGGTGTGTAATGCACCTCACGGAGTTACACTCTTCTCTTCAGTGATCAGGTTGCCAACACCGTTTTCTTGAAGCTTGCGATGAGATACTTCTCAGCGCTAGCAGCTTACGGTGACGAAGGAAGTATCCTCAGATAAGAAATGAAAGAAGCTTCCTCGGGAATTGCTTTCAGATACGAGACTTCAGCTCCCAGAGTTACATCACTGTGTCTTGGAGCCGTTTCCTAGCACTGTTTTTGTGGATTCTGAGAACTGATAATTTCGGATGGGAACTGATAATTTCGGCTGGGAGGCAGGAACTATCCTCCGAGAAAAAGCGGAAGGAAACTTTCTGAGAAACTGCTTTGTGATGTGTGAATTCATTTCAAAGGGTTACACCACTCTTTCATGAGGAGTTTGCTAGCACTGTGTTTGTAGAATCTCACGAGTGATATCTTGGATAGGGTTGAATCCCATGGTGAATCATGAAATCTCCTCAGACAAATCTGCAGGGAGGCCTCCTCTGAAACTCCTTTGCTGTGGGTGACTTCGGCTCACAGAGTTCTACCATTGTTTCCCTTGAGACGCTTGCTAACAGTGTTTTCGCAGAATCTGCTCTAAGACACACAGTGGGGCTCCGAGACCACAAATAACCTCAGCTCGAAAACGAAAAATAGAAGCTTTCTGAGAAACTGCTTTGTGATGTGTGACTTCAACTCACTGAATTACACCTGCGTTTCATGGAGCCGTTGGCAACCCCCGTTTCTGTGGAATCTGGAAACTGATATTTCAGACCCCTTTGAGGACTACGGGGCCAAAGGAAATATCCTCCGTTACAAAGGAGAAAGAAGCTTTCTGAGAAACTTCTTTGTGATCTGTGAATTCATCTCACAGAATTGCAGCTTTCTCCTAATGAAGCCCTTCGCGAAGACTGTTCTCGTGGAATTTGCAAAGTGATATTTGGGAGCTCACTGTGGGCTCCGGTGAAAAGGAAATAGCCTCAGATGCACGCTGGAAAGAAGCTTTGTGAGAAACTGCATTGCGCTGTGTGAGTGCACCTCCCAGAGTTACACTTTTCCGTGATGAGTTTGACAAGACCGTTTCCTTGAAATCCGCAATGGGAGACTTCTTGGAGCTACGCAGCTTACCGTGACAAAGGAAGTATCCCTAGATAAAAATGACAGAAGCTTCCTCAGAAATTGCTTTCAGATACGTGACTTCATCTGACCGAGTTACATCACTGTTTCTTGGAGCCGTTTCCCAGCACTGTTTATGTGGATTCCTAGAACTGATATTTCGGATGGGTTTGGAGAGTGTGGGGAGAAAGGGATTATCCTCCGAGAAAAAGCAGGGTGCAGCTTTCTGAGAAACAGCTTTGTGACGTGTGAGTTCATTTCAAAGGGTTTCACCACTCTTGGGAGCACACGGAGGGATATGGTGAGAAAAGAAAGGTCCTCAGATAAAAACTGGAAAGAAGCCTTCGGAGAAACTGCATTGTGACATGTGAATGCGACTCCTAGACTTCCACGCAACTTTTCACTGACCCGTTTGCTAACACTGTTTGATTGCAGTCTGCACTGGGCTAGTTCTCAGCGCAATGAAGCTTACGGTGACCCAGGAAATATCGTAAATGAAAACTGGAAAGAAGCTTTGTGAGAAACTTCTCAGTGAAACGTGAATTCATCTCACAGAGTTCCCACTTAGTCTTCGCGAAGCAGTTTGCTAACACCGTTTTCGTGGAATCTGCATAGTACTATCTGGGAGCGCATTGAGGGCCCACGGTGAAAACGGAAACATCCTCAGATCGTAACGAGAAAGAAGCTGTCTCCGAAATTGCTTTGTGATGTATCAGTTCACCACACAGAGATTCACCTTCCCTTCTTGTAGCCCTTTGCCAGCACTGTTTCCCTGGATTCTGCAAAGTGATATTTGGGAGCTCATTGAGGGCTACGGGGAAAAGGAAATAGCCTCAGAGAAAAACTGGAAGGAAGCGTTCTGAGAAACTGCATTGCGATGTGTGAATGCAACTCACAGAGTGACACTTGTCTCTTCAGTGACCAGTTTGCTCACACAGTTTCCTTGAAATCTGCCTTGGGATGCTTCTTAGCGCAATGAAGCTTACGGTGACAAAGGAAATCTCCTCAGAAAACATTGAAAGAAGCTTTCTTGGAAACTGGTTTGCGATGTGTGAAATCATCTCCCAGCGTTACATCGGCGTTTCGTGGGGCAGTCGTTTAACACTGTCTCTCAGGAACCCGAGAAGGGCTACTTTGGATGGAATTGAGGCCTACGCTGATGAAGGACATATCCCCCATTAAAAACGTGAGAGAAGCTTTGTGAGACACTTCTCTGTGCTACGTGAATTCAACACATAGAGTTACAGCTGAATCTTCAGGAAGCAGTTTGCCACCACTGTTTTCCGGGAATCTGCAAAGTGATATTAGGGGGGGGAATCAGGGCCCATGGGGCAAAAGGAAACATCCTCCGATGATAACTAAAAAGAAGCTGACTCAGACATTGCTTTGTGATGTTGAATTCCCCACACGGAACTTCACCTTTACCCTCTTGTAGCAGTACGCTAACACTGTTTTCATGGATTCCGCAAAGGGATGTTTGGGAGCTCATTGAGGCCTATGGTGAAAAGGGAAATATCCTCAGACACAAACAAGAAAGAAGTGTTTTGAGAAACGGCGTTGGGATGTGTGAATGCAACTCACGGAGTTACGGTTTTCTCTTCAGTGATCAACTTGCTAACACAGTTTTCCTGAAATCTGCCATGGCATATTTCTTAGCGCAATGAACCTTACAGAGGGCATAGCCTCAGATAAAATGAGAAAAGAAGCTGTCTTAGAAACTGGATCGTGATGTGAGAATTCATCTCACAGAGTTACACACCCCTTTCGTGGAAGAGTCATTTAACACTGTCTTTGAGGAACCTGGGAAGGGCTACTTCGGATCGAATTTAGGCCTACGCTGAAATACCCTCGATGCAAAACGTGAGCGAAGCTGTGTGAGAAACTTCTCTGTGATACGTGAATTCATCACACAGAGTTACAACTGAGTCTTCAGGAAGCAGTTTGCTAACACCGTTTTCGTGGAATCTGCAAAGTGATATTTGGGGGCGCATTGAGGCCCATAGTGAACACGGAAACATCCTCCGATATTAACTAGAAAGAAGCAGTCTCAGAAATTGCTCTGTGATGTTGAATCCACCACACGGAGGTTCACCTTTACCTTCTTGTAGCAGTTTGCTAACACTGTTGCCGTGGATTCTGCAAAGTGATCTTTGGGAGCTCATTGTGGGCTACGGGGAAAAGAAAATATCCTCAGATAAGAAGCGGAAGGAAGCTTTCTGAGAAACTGCATTGCGGTGTGTAATGCACCTCACGGAGTTACACTCTTCTCTTCAGTGATCAGGTTGCCAACACCGTTTTCTTGAAGCTTGCGATGAGATACTTCTCAGCGCTAGCAGCTTACGGTGACGAAGGAAGTATCCTCAGATAAGAAATGAAAGAAGCTTCCTCGGGAATTGCTTTCAGATACGAGACTTCAGCTCCCAGAGTTACATCACTGTGTCTTGGAGCCGTTTCCTAGCACTGTTTTTGTGGATTCTGAGAACTGATAATTTCGGATGGGAACTGATAATTTCGGCTGGGAGGCAGGAACTATCCTCCGAGAAAAAGCGGAAGGAAACTTTCTGAGAAACTGCTTTGTGATGTG